>NC_089504.1:235249794-235552824 GCF_036850995.1 Saccopteryx leptura | reverse complement strand
GGACTATCAGAAGAAAGCAACAAGTGTGCTTCCCCTCTGGGACTGACCCTTTCTGACCACCCCTCTCTGGTCTCACATGCTGCTGTCTTGCCTCCCCCCAACCCCTCCCCCCCCCCCCCCACATTCCAACTACTCTGGCTCCATAAGGGTTAAAAACCCAGGAGCTCATGTGACCCAGTGCAAACCATGAATCATTCCCATTGCTCCCTGTGCTGAGAGCCTGCCCACCCGCCCAGGATGGGGCAGATGCTGTGCCCCAGCGTTGCTATGGCAACCCTGCCTGTACTGAAATACAGCCCAGCCAGTTCCTTGGGGGACCTCCAGGGCTGTTTCACCTGGTTGGGTGTTTCCTTCCAGGGAGGCAGGGAGAGATTGCTGGAAAAGAGAGAGAGAGAGAGAGAGAGAGAGAGAGAGAAGTGAAAACTGAGACACAGGGAGAAGGAGGAGAGAGCCTGATAGAGAAACAGACCGCCAGAGGGAGACAGACTGACAGCGGCCAGAGGTCCGGGGAAGCTGGCCTGCCACCCTAGAGGCAGTTTCTCAACTGTTCCAACCTCCCAGGGCTGCCAGATCTCTGCCGTACGTGCACATATGCTCCCGCGTGCACCGCGTGCAGCTGCGTCTCCCCCTGCGCCCGCCGCGAGGGCACAGGGTGGGTAGGCAGCCTGGCACGTGAAGTCATCATCAACCCCGTGGGACGGTGAGCGAGTTGAGACTTGGGGGAAAAAAAAATGGGGGCGGACGTCAACTCCCTGGGCGTCTGCTTTCCTGAGGCCCCTCCTGCATTCCTGGGCAGCGAAGCCCCTCGCTAAGACAGGGACTGATGTCATCCCGGGCTGCTCAGCCAGATGACCCGGGGGCCCTTTTGGCTGCCTCTGGAAATGAGCTAGCTGCCTGCCGGCCGACAGGTTTGAAATCTCTGGCCAGCGGACAGAAAACCTGCATGGGTCAGGTGAGCGGGGCCCAGCCGTGGGCAGCTGGTCAGGGGGCAGCAATGGGCGGCAGCCTGCCCATGGGGTCCTTCCAGTGTGCGCCTGGGAGGGGCCGCCTACCTGGGGGAAAGTGAGAACGAGGGTGCCCAGGGCCACCGCCTCTTCCTCCCCCCACCTCAAGGGACTGACACACCCTGGAGCCCGTGCTGCTGGTTCCTTCAAGCTCCTGGTCACAGTGGATTCAGTGGGGTGATCGCCAGGGACTGGATATTGGACCTCCCAGCGTGTTGACTTTCCACTGCCGGTGGGTGGACTCTCAGCCTGACCCTGAACTCTCTCCTAATTCTGCGTGAGATCCACGGATGCAGCCGGCTGCTGGCTTGGCGATGTTAATTCACTCTCGGTTTAGCTGAAGAGGGCTGCTGCCTTTTTTTTTGCTCTCCAAGCACGCTCCGAACTTCCAGGAGCGGCAAGTAGGAAGAGAGGGGAGAGGACCGTGGCATTTTGATTGCTTTTCTCCCCCTCACTTCCCGGCCCCATGGATTACCTGGGAGATAAACTCACCGTGGCCCAAACCCACATGACCCAGTGGATGGGCACCGTGAGGAGGTCCTTTCAGGATGCCCTCAACTTAGTGACCACCACGGTGAACCATGAGCGGGCCAGCGGGGAGCCCACCAGCCGGACCCCCTTCAAGCGCACCTCATCCTTCCGACACCTGGCTTCCCGGAGTCGGGAATCCCTCCGCCGCTTTTCCGCTCGCAGCCAGCAGAGGTTTTCTTCCCTAAGAAAAAGGCACCCGGATTCGGAGCCACCAGATTTTGTAAGCTTATTATGTTTGTGTTCTTTTTTTTTTTTTTTTTAATTAAAACAGCAGCCAAAACTCCTCCCCTCGCACGCTCCCCCTGTGGGGAGGGGGGGGGGGTCCCATAGATCCAACCAGGGAAGTTGCCTCTTCCAGGGTAATTGTCCATCAAGCCCCACCGTTTCCTGTTCCCCGTGTCTGGGGAAGAGGCATGCGGTGGTGATTCCCCTGACGCTGGAGTTCCTCTGTCCAGAAGTGGTCGGGAAATTGATACTGGATCCCACGTCCGTACTGACGGACCAGCCCAGGAGTCAGACCAACTTTGCCAATTGATTTATCCATAACACCGACACTCCAGCCCCTGACACAAACGCTTGTCCTCCGCTATTTTTAGGGAAGATTAGTTGACACCTGCTTCGTCTCCTCTCAGCCTCCCAGGATGACTGACTGTCCATGTCGTGTGCATGTTGAGTTGTGGCTTTTGTTGTCAGTGAGCAAAGTCTCATGGTTGCTCTCTGATTACCTAAGGGGACCTCAGGTTGTGGGTGGGTTTGCCCACTGGCCCATGAACCTGGGGCTTGGTGAGGGTGGGCCAGGACTGGGGCTCACCCTGGATCCCAGGGCTGCACCATATCTCACTCAGGAAAGCTTGATGGGGTTTGGGAGACAGGTTGGAATGACAGCTAATGATTAAAACCTTGGCCAGCCCTGGTCTGGTAGCTCAGTTGGTTAGAGTGTCATCCTGCTATACCAAGGTTGTTGGTTTGATCCTCTGTCAGGACACATACAAGAATCAACCCACAAATGCATAAATAAGTGGAACAACAAATCAAAGTTTCTCTCTCTCTCTCAAATCAATTAAAAAAAAAAAACTTTAAAAACTTGGCCTGCATCATGCTAGGGGATGGTGCATAATCAATTTCAAGGACTTTCTTGATGATTTGGAGAGGTGGGCCCAGAGAGGGAAAGGCACCTGCCTGGTAGCACAGCAAGTGAGTGGCAAAGCTAGGGCTAGAATCCCAGGCTCCAACGCCCACCTCAGGGCTCTCTCTAGCCAAGCTCATGGCATAGAATTTCTCCAGGACTTCCTGAAAACTTCAGGGCAGCATACATCAGTGACCAGGACTGGACTCAGAGGGAGCCTGGCATTTTTACACCTGAGTGTATTTTCCAGTTCACAGGAGGCTAAGGCCAGGTAAAGGGCTAAACTGGCCTCCTTCCCTGGGCCCAGCCTTGGAGTGAGGCTCCATGGTCATTACAGGACCCCACAAATGCATAAATAAGGGATGGAGCCCTGGAATGCACCAGGTTTCAAGCCGATCATCTGTACAATTGAGATCACAAGCATTCACACCCGTCCTCAAGGTGCAGGAACTGACCCAGCTTTCCCTTGGCTGGCCCAGAGAGGTGCAGTGACTTTTTTGAGGCCACACAGCAACTAGAGAAGTAAGGTGCAAACAGGTGTCTCATGAATATGACATCTTCTCTTGTAGGTCTGTGCTGCTTTTTGGCCCTGGACAAATCAGTGGGGCCTGCATTTATGAGACAAAACCCCCAACCCAACCTGAGTGGGCCTCTTGTTCGTTCTTTCTGTCTTGGTCTGTCTCTCTCGTCCTGCCTGTCTCTATGTGCGTGTCTCTCCTCCTCTCCCTTTCACTCTTGGTCCCTTTCTGGCAATGTGGTTAATGGTGTGGGAGTTTGTAACATTCAGCTCTCCCACCCTGGGAGCTGTGTGACCCTGGGCATTGTGTGACCCACAACCCCTGGGCCTTATTGCCTGATGTAACGTGTGGGTACTGCTCTGTTAATGAATGAAGTTGGGTTGTGCAGGCCGCTGCCTCCTCTAGTCACTGTTCTTACAGTGCTTCCAATGAAGTGACTACTAAATATGTAAATGCAAAATAAACCTGGGCTTTGGGTTGCTGGCTACTTAGCATATGGCATCTACTGACTGGTGGGCACCAGCTGGCACTGGGTTGAGAGCTTGAATCAACCTCTTCCCTGTCCTTGCTGAGGGAACTTGACCCATTCTCAAACCTCAGTTTCCTCCTCTTTCAAATGGGGGAGAACTCAGGGTCGTTGTGAGGTTGAACGAGTACCTGTCGTGGTGATGAGCACATAGTGCACATGTAAGTGCCTTCTCTGTTGGGTAGCACAGGATGCTGACTCAGCAGGACAAGGGCAGAGTAGGGATGGCTGCAGAGGGACCAAGTTTGCCACCCCCTATCTGTGAGACCTCAGGTGGACTCCTCCCCTCTCCATGCCTCAGTTTCCTCATCTGTGGAATGGGGATTATCATCATTGTGCATTTACATTTGCTACTATTCTTATTTGGGGGCAGTGGCGCATGGTGCCATGTGGTCCATCTGCCTTAAGAGTCAGCGACTGTGACAACTGAACCTTTTCTCCCAAACCATTGTTTTCAAAGATACCCAGTGGACTGGAAGACCCACACACATCTCTTTTACCTGCAGATTTCACTTAAATATTTTCTTTATGGGAAGCGATTGTTAAAGCCACAGACAATTACTTAAAAGTGAGTTTAGGGTCAGCAGCAATAGCTGTAGCTGGTCATAAAGGGGGGGCAGGATTTCAGTTTTTACGACTTGGACTCACATGATTTATCTAAGTAATCCGTTTGGTTCCAAGTCCTGCCCGAGGCTGGTGTTTACTCAGAGCAGGGCAGAAGAATCCATGGCAGGCGGAATGGAGCCCTCAGAGGCGTGCCCTGAAATGTTTTCCAGAGCCAGGCTCGAAGTAATTTGCTAATGGCCTGCCTCCGCCTCCAAGAAAGGCAAGGGGGAGTGAAGGAAATCAAACGCATTGTCTCTGAGCCACAAAGGCAGGAAGAGGCACGTTGTGTGAAGCCAAGCAGACTAGGTGGACTCCACGTAGAAGCCAGACAGAACGTTCCAGAACCCACAAACAATAGCAAGGCCACAGAGGGCTGAGGCTGGAATAAAAGTGGGAAGTGGTTTCCAGGGTCCAGGGTTGTTCTCTACAAAGAGGGCTTTGGAAATGTACAGACGTGGACTTAAGTCTCCCCTCCACCATGTGCTGGCTAAGTGACCCCTGGGCAAGTTAAATCACCCGTTTCAGGATTTTTCAGTGTCCTCATCCTGTAAAATGAGGGTTCTTCGGGGACTTGTCTGGTGGGTAGTGGGATGGGTTGGAATAAGTGAGAACCAGCACAGCCTGGGCAACTGTTAAACACCTGACATACAGGAAGTGCTTAACAAGTGCGCATTTCACATCACTTTCGAGGTTGGGGGATGGGGTGCAGGCTCTGGATGAGTCCCACCTGCCTGGGCGGTCACTGGTCTGTGCCTTAGGAAAGAGGGTAAGCACCTGGCTGAACTTTCATGGGTATTTACTGTGTCCCAGACTCTGCACCAAGCAGGAGGCGTATATTACTTGTGTATCTACTCATTCACTCACCTTGTCAGCCCAGTGGGATTTCTTGAGCACCTACCAGGGCGCTGGCGCTGGGGAAATGGCTGTGCCCAAGACAGGCACAGCCCCTGCCTTTGTAGAGCTGCCTTTTAAGGGGCAGATCATAAAACATGTCAGCATACAAATATGTAATATAAATACAAATATAAAAATAAAACATCAAGGATTTGTTTATAACATTAAACTATTGCCATATGTCAGAGTTTCTCAACTTCAGCACTATTGGTATCTTGGGTCAGATCATTCTTTGAGGGTGGCGGTGCTGTCCCATCATGGATTGTAGGGTTAGCCTTGGCCCCGTCCCACTAGATGCCATTAGCACCCCCAAGTGACCGCCAACAATGTCTCCAGACATTGCCAAGTATCTCCTGGGGCAAAAGAGCCTCCTGCCTGCCCTAGTTGAAAGCCACTGTTGTATATAATTTGGGTAGGGGGGTTATCATGGTAGCCAGAGTCTGCTTCCTGCTGACCTGAGTTGGGAGAAAAAGGACAGGGTCCGACACATCAAGTACCTCCCACTTGCCGGGAGCTGGTCTCATCCATCTGCACGGCTGCCCCTGAGGGAAATGGGGTCTAGATAGTCCCATATTTTGTGGATGAGAAATCTGAAGCACAGAGAGTTGAAGTCACAGGCCTGGGGGCGCACATCTGAGCTTGGTGAGGCTGGGACCCCAGTACGGCAGCATGTATCGGCTTCACTGGGCCCACAACCCACCCTGCACTGGAGGTTCACAGTCTAAGCATCAACACCCATGCTGAGCAGTCAGCCCTCCACCAAAGGCTGAGTGGGAGTGTTTGGTTCTGCGTCAATTATAGAGTGAAACGGATGCCTAAAATATTCAGCAGGGCTCTGCGTCTTCCCCTCCCCCCCCCCCAGATATATACAGCCCCCTCTTTATTTTAGCAAGTGGGAGGGATTTTGAAAGTAGAGGGATGTTTGTGACTCCCGTCTTCAGAAGCCCCATTTTTAGTTAGTACCTCCTCTACACTGATTTCTTAAGTCCGCTGTAATAAATTGCCACAAACTTGGGGGCTGGAAACAACAGAAATTTATCTCTCAAGGTCTTGGAGGCCAGAAGTCCAAAATCAAGGTGTTGTCGGGCAATGCTACCTTCAGGATCCTTCCCGGCCTCTTTGGCTTCCGATGGCGCCATGCCTCCCTTGGCTTGTGACAGCATCCGTCCAATCTCGGCCTTCATCTTCACAAGGCTTCTCCTCTGTCTCTCATAAGGACACTTGTCAGTGGATGTAGGGCCCAACAAATAATCCAGCATGATCTCATCTTGAGACCCTTAACTTAATCACATCTGCAAAGACTTTATTCCCAAGTTAAGATACATTTATAGGTGCCAGGGGTTAGGAGGTGGACATACCTTTTGGGGAGCCATTATTCAATCTATCCCACCTTCCTCACTGCTTCCACTCGTCCTCCCTCCCCTCCAGTCCATTCTCCGCTCAGCGACCCAAGGAGTCAGGTCATCCCCTGACTCACCCCAGACTTAGCCCCATCTTCTTACCGGGGCCTGCAGGGCCCTGAGGGATCTGACCCAGCCTCCCTCTTGACCTCAGCTCTTCCTGCTGCCCTCCGTGCTCACTCTGTTCCTGCCACTCTGACCTCTTGCTCTTCATCAATCAATGCACGCTCATTACAGATCAGTGGCCTTTGCCCTCAGTTCCCTCTGCCTGGGAGGCTCTTCTCTTTCTCCTCACCTGTCCAGAGCGGCTGCCTGAGAGCCCAGGCGGAGACGGATCCCTGCCAGCTTTCTCTCCACCTTACCCAGGTTAATCTCTTCCGGGCCCCCATCCCAGTCTACACGGACTTCACATCACTCGTTTATTCTCTGTCTCCTCCACTAGCACGGAAGACTTGCGAGGCCAGTCATTTGGTCGGCTTAGCTCACTGAGGTATCTCTAGTGCTTGGAATAGTGTTCAGCACATCTAAGAGCTCTCGTTGTATCTGCCTTCCTGACACTCACTCTCCTTTATTCTTGAGCCCACTGTCTCCCTGTATGGATGAACCGAGGCCCAGAGAAGATCCGTGCCTTGGCGCTGCTACACACCTTCTAAGAGTTGACACCAATATTCCAGCCCAGGGTGATCTGGGGTTCTTCACTCATAGGGTGCCAGATGGAAACATCTGAAATATAATGGTAATAAGAACTGTTTATTTATTCCTTAGGACTATTTTTGTATCGAGTGCCTCTTTTGTGCTAGGTGGAGGATGAGATGGGCAAGGTCTCTGCCCTCACAGGACTCACAGAGCAGGGACACGTAGTAAACAAATAAGTCAGTTAAATGAATGAACAAGATAGTCTCAGATAATTGTTAGTGCTCTGAAGAAAAATGTCACACGGCCTGGGGTATGGTGGGAGCTACAACACCTGAAGCAAGTGAGGGAATGAACCTTGAGAATGTTGGAAGACCATCCTGGTGGTAGGGAAAGCATGTGCAAAGGTCCTGAGGCAGACTTTGCCTGGCACGTTTGAGGAATAGCAGGGAGGGCAGAGTGGCTACAGCAAAGTGACTAAGTGGGAGAGGGAAGAAGAGAGTTTGGGGAGGTGGGCAGGGTCATGGCTGCCTGGGGCCTGGGGGCTCTGGTAAGGATGTTAGATTTTACTACTATACAGTTTTAAGCAAGGGAGTGATACCAAGAGTGGTATTAACAACTGCAGCTCCTACTTACTGAGCACCTTGTGTGTGCTAGGCACAGGTTGTCACATTTCTCCTGGAGACCTGGGCTTCAGGGGAGTGGGGTTCAGCTGCCATGACCCCTTCCTCCGTCTCTTGTTGTCTGTGCCCAATGCTGTCAGCCATTGCACTGGCCTCCAGCTGAGTGTGGAACTGGAGCGTTGGACTGAACTGCAGCCCCATAGGCCAGTGTGAAGTGGCAGCCCCCTCTGCCACGGTGTGGATAGGTAGGCGGAATGGGTGCTTTCTCCTGGGCTGGCCGCACCCAATTTCAGGTCTCCTTTTCACCCTCCAAGCAAAATGATGTCACCCAGAGAACAATGGCCCCTTCATGAGTCCAGCGGGGCCAAAGGCTGGGCCCAGACTTGGTGCCTCTGGGAGAGACCTGGAGTGACACGCAGGGCAGGACAAGGGCCCAGCTGCTCCACGGGCCCTGCTTGCGTCAAGTAATGCCGTCCCTGCTCCCCTCCCTCCGACTGAGAAAAGGGGGTGTGCTCATTTCATATTTGGAAAGAATAGAAAAACTGAACAAAAACAAACTCCTCCCATTATTCTGACATCCATGGACACCGTCCTTGGCCTTCAAAGCATTTTCTTCCTGTCTTTTTTTCCTTCCTCTTTCAAACAAAATTGCCAACCTTCTGTCTTTTTCCAACCTTTCAAAAAAAAAATGTACATTTTATAGGTCTTTGGTAGAGACCATTTTTATTGTCTGTATAGCATGTTGTGTTTGTGCTCCATAATTTATTAACCCCTCTGGCTGGGTGTTTGGGTTGGTCCATTTGGGGCTTCCAGGGGTGCCTGCAGGGGCGGCCAGGGCGCACTTCTTGGTCTGGGTTTCTGAGAGGGCTCTGAGGCTCCTTTCCGCCCTCGAGGCCCAAAGGCCCCTCTGTTGCTCTCACTTTCTCTCCCTCTTTCAGTGTTTTTCAATCTCAGATGTTTTGTTCAGACAAATGCCTTTTGCTTCCTCACCAGGAAGTCAGAAACTTCAGGAAGGAAATCTGGATTGATCAGTATCATAGGGAATGTTATATTTTTGGATATCATGAAGAATGAGCTCTTTAGCCATGAGTCATTAAGATCATTCCTTATTAGACAAAATGGTATACTGGGTTAATTATAGTGGTCTGCTAGTAAATGCTTAACAACTGGGTTTTTGGGAGGAAGCCCTGATTTTTAGCATTTACCTATTCCTATGGTGTAAATACTCCCACCAGGGCCATTAAAAAAAAAGATTTTAGAGAGAGAGAGAAAGAGAAAGAAACAGATCCATTTCTTCCACTTATTTATGCATTCATTGGTTGATTCTTATATGTGCCCTGACTGGGAATTGAACATGTAACCTTGGCATATTGGGATGATGTTCTAACCACCTCAGCCACCCAGCTGGGGCCCACTAGGGCCAGTTTTAAGTTACTAATTAGCACATAGAGCTGGGAAAAGATGCATAGTCTGACATTACTATATAGTATTTGCACTATACAGATTCAGTATACGTAGATGACCTCAAGGCTGTAGAGAGTAGTAAAATGTAGTAATTAGTAAGTAATACAGTGTGGGTATGTTTTCCCTTTGCTTTTAATACGATTTGTTTTATTATAAGTATATGTATATAATTTAAATCTTAGTAATGGCTTATAACAAGTGGCTCACAAACTGAGTTCTGAAAACTTCGTCATCGCCCCTGGAGAGCCAGGCCCGGTGAGCTCCAGCACTCCGCTGTTGTTTAAGAAAGCAAGCGGTGGAGTCCAAGGACTGTAGGCTGGGTTGGAGTCGTGGTTCTGTCTCTCACCTGCTACGTGACTTTGAGGTCTCTTTATGCCTCCATTTCTTCTTCTGGGCAGTGGGGCCAGTAATATTCCACTACCCCATGGCTGTGGCAGCGGGTATGCTGAGGTAGTGCACACGGGACTACCTGTACTCTACAGTGCTTGGCGTACAGTAGGGTCTCAATAAATGGTTTATATCATCATCATCATCATCGTCATCATCGTCATCACTATTTGTCTAGTGCTTAATAGTCGATGAGACACAGTCAGACATGGGTAGGCAGCCTCCAGGTTGGCCCCCAGGGATTCTCACCTTTTGATATTCACACCATTATGAAGTCTCCCTCTGTACCAGGCTGGTCTGTGTGGCCAGTAGAATACAGCAGAAGTGATGGTGTCACTTCTGAGCTCACGTTACAGAGACACCCCAATTTCCCTCCCCAATTTCCCTCCTGGCCATTCTTTCCCCCTTTCTGGAGCATTTACAGTGGGGGAAGCCAGCTGCCATGTCTTGAGGACACTCGGCCAGCCCTGTAGAGAGGCCCACATGGCACGGAACTGAAGTGTCTGGCCAGCTGCCAGCCAGGAAGTGAAACCTGCCAGCAACCATGTGAGGGAGCCTGAACCACTCAGCTAAGCCCCTACTGGATCCCTGACTTACAGAAGCTAGGAGAGATAACGTATGTTGTTTTGGGCCACTGAGTTTGGGGGCTATTTGTTATGTAGCAACAGATGAATGATACAATTCCTTCTCATTTTCACCTACCACAACAGTCTGAAGATGGCCAGCAGTATTACTTAACCCCTCATCTCACAGATGAGCAAATTGAGGTGGGAAGAACTCAGGTGACCTGCCCAAGGTCTGCAATGGGGTTACCCTTGGTGGTCCCAGTGGGTGCTTTTCTCGTCTCAGGGGTTCTTGCTGTTACCCAGGGGCCAGCCTGGGGTCAGGGTCCTGGGGGCCTTTGAGCAACTCACCCTTTTAGGAGTTGGCATGAACCTCCTGGCATGAGATGGAATCCATTTCTTGGATCCTAAGTGTGCATCACCCCATTCAGTTCATCAAACATTCATCGTGAGGGCTGAGCCATAAATAGCAATGAACTCTGCGTGGAGTGCAGAGCATGGCCTCTGAAGAGTGACTTCCCCCATGTCAATTTCTAGGTCAGAGGAGCCCTCTTGGATTGTCCCCACTCTATTAACAGGAGGATCCTCAGACCTAAGTTATAACCAAGAGTTAAAAACTGCAAAGTTGGCCAACAGTTTGTACTATTGTTTTTTGAACAGATTTGGTCTCCCTGGCTGTCCTTTATTGATTGTGTCAAAATAAAAGGCACGCAGGTAGAATTAGGTCAGTCCAGTTACAAGCTTGGCTTTCCCTTTAAGACACATCTGTGTTTGAATCCCAGCTTTGCCACTAACTAGCTGTGAGACCTTGGACAAGTGATTTGACTTCTGTGAGCCTCAGTTTCCCTGTGGGGTACTTAGCATAGTGTCTGGAGCCTCGAAAGTTCAGAATAAACAGTAGCTGCTGTCAGTCTCCCCATACCTTGAGAGGTTAGTCAGGTGAGAGGATGTTATGTTTCAGTAGCGAACTGCCCACTCTCAGCTGCCTAACACAAAATACTTGGGGTTTTTTTCTTTCCAATCTGTATTTTTTGAGATATTGGATCCCCCCCTCCGGTTTTATTGAGATGTCATCTACATCCAACATTGTACTAGTTTCAAGTGTACAGTATAATGATTTAACTTACGTATAAGTTGGGAAATAACCACCACAGTAAGTCTAGTTAATGTCCATCACCTCACGTAGTTACACACATCTTTTTTCTTGTGCTGGGACCTTTCAGGACCTACTCTCCTAATGACTTCCAAATATAATTACAGTGTGGCTAACTATAGTCCCCATCCTGCACATGACATCCCAGGACTC
Organism: Saccopteryx leptura; assembly: GCF_036850995.1. NCBI lineage: Eukaryota > Metazoa > Chordata > Mammalia > Chiroptera > Emballonuridae > Saccopteryx > Saccopteryx leptura. The sequence goes on along the minus strand of NC_089504.1, from coordinate 235,541,243 downwards.
AACTGTTTTGTGACTGGAAGTTCGCACCTTTTCACCACTTTGCCCATTTCCCCCGCTGCCCACCCACCACAGCATTTGTTTCTTTTTTTTTTTTTTTAATGATCATCATCTATATCTTTTTTATTTTTATTTATTCATTTTAGAGAGGAGAGAGAGAGAGTGAGAGAGAGAGAGAGAGAGAGAGAAGGGGGAAGGAGCATGAAGCATCAACTCCCACATGTGCTCTGACCAGACAAGTGCAAGGTTTTGAACCGGCGACCTCAGAGTTCCAGGTCGACACTTTATCCACTGCGCCACCACAGGTCAGGCCACAGTGTTTGTTTCTCACTCACGAAAAGTCCGCTTTCCTCCTAGTTCTCTTACAGCCTCTTCCTCTCTGGGCTGTTTGCATCTTCTAGCACGAACATCTGGGAAAACAAGGCTTTTGTGTGACAGTGTCAGAGGGGAATACACTTGAAGGCTGCACCAAGGCAGAGGCTGTTGTCCCATTTCACAGGTGGGGAAATTGAGGCTTGAAGAGTAACACGTCTTGAGCACTTACCACATGCCCATCCCTGAGCAAAGTACATCATCTTATTCCATCCCTGCAGGAACCCTCTGAGGTATAAGTATTAGTTTTGTTATTCCTGTTTTACAAATGATTAAAGGCATGATGTGCTCAAAGTCACCTCCTTCACAACCTGGACTCCAGGCCAGACCAGCTGATGCCTAATTTCTTGTCCCTTCCAATCGGGGCAACAGACTGAGGGACAAGGGGTGCTTTTCCTGAGAGGCTCCCTGGTGTGTAGGTGGGGGTTTCCCACACAGCAACATCGTCAGGTTTGTTGTTGCTGTGGAGACCGTCCTGTGCACTATAGGATGCTGAGCAGTTTGTGTCCAGGCTTTGCCACGTTTCTGGGGCTGAAATCACCCTTAGCTGAGAACCACTGATGTGGATGGTGTGAGCTGCGGTCCGGCCAGGCCCTGGGTAACCATATGGCCTCAGCCAACAGACTCGGAGCGAAGTCAAAACAGTAGTACTGAATGGGGATTTGGAATACCCTCGCAGATAGCTAAATAACTGTCGGCTCCTGCTGTAATTTTAGGCAAGTCTTTCCACTCTGATCGAGCTTTTTTTTTTTTTTTCCAACTACAACGTGATGCAAATAATGTCTCCTGAGCTATGAGCTGCCTGTCAGGGGCGGCACATGGGTGGTGCTTTATTGTCATTCTAGTTAGGACCTGCTGGCGGGAGGGGTGGGGCATACTCCCAGTCTGTTGAATTCCCAGTTCTGTGTCCTCAGGTTTTGCATCCAAATATTTGCTTTCTGCCAAAGCCAGAAATGAAGCCCACAGCCCTCCTTCCTGTCACTCACCAACTTTATTTCTAGAAATGGCCCTTTCCCGAGGCGTACCTATAATTTAGCATCTGTAATTCCTCAGTGAGTAGCTAGCAGTCTGTTCTTTTGTTCTTGGTCCTTGCCTTGGTTCTGGGTTAGGGTGAGGGATGGAAGGGGTGTTGAGCTGCCTCTCCCTCCTCTGCAGTCATCTTGGCAGAAAGTGCATGGAAGATTCTGGAACCTCTGGTGCTGGGTATGAAGGTAGCGGCCCTGGTGGTTGATGGGTAAACAGAGCTCCATTACCCATGAAAGTTGTTACATGAGCCCTGGAAGCAAGTGTAAACAGGTCGTGAGGGGCAGGATGTTGGCGTGGAGTACCTCTTCCGGAAGCTGCTCCAGGGCCTTGATTGGCAGCACGTCTGGATCAGCTCCTGTCCACGGGGGCCTTTCATGTTACGTCTGGGGCAGCCAAGGCCCAGAGAGGGAGCGAGACCTGCACAAAGTCACACAGACCCAGGGCCAGAGCTCACGTTTCTAAATTCACAGTTGGGGCATTCAGAGGCCATGAGATTCTTAACTTTCGTATCCTTCAGAATTGAGCTGCAGACATTTATTGAGCTCCTACTATTTGCAAAACTCTGCAATCAGCTGTGTGAGGCATTAAAAATAATGATAAAAAGTTCTCCCGCCTTTGGGAAGTTTTCAGAAAAATGATCCCAGCTGTGCACCCTTGAGCCAACCTCTTCTCTATAGCCCTGGCAGTGGGCCTCAGTTTCCCCGTCTGTAGATGGCGGCTCCTTCGGTGTGACCTCTTATGGCCTTCCCAGTGGAATCAGCCTGAGTTCAAATCCCTCTCCTCTCTGTCTACCAGCTGTGTGACTTTCAGTGAGACGTTAAGCCTCAGTTTCCCCATCTGTAAAGAGGGAATCAGACTTAGCTGATGGTGATGTGAATCTCACGTGGTAATGAGCAAGACCAGGGGTAGTCAACCTTTTTATACCTACCGCCCACTTTTGAATCTCTGTTAGTAGTAAAATTTTCTAACTGCCCACCGGTTCCACAGTCATGGTGATTTATAAAGTATGAAAGTAACTTTACTTTATAAAATTTATAAAGCAGAGTTACAGCAAATTAAATCATATAATAATAATTACTTACCAAGTACTTTATGTCAGATTTTCGCTAAGTTTGGCAGAATAAATCTTCATAAAACAACTTACTATAGTTAAATCTATCTTTTTTATTTATACTTTGGTTGCTTCACTACCGCCCACCATGAAAGCTGTAATGCCCACTAGTGGGCGGTAGGGACCAGGTTGACTACCACTGAGCAAGACACTCCGCAGAGCACCTGGCGCGTGGTGAGTGCTCAGTAGCTGTCGTCACTTGTGGAGGGACAGGGACAACAACCCCTCCCCGCCACCTTTGCACAGCCAAGCCTTCTGCCACGAATGCCGGAAAGCGACGCAGGCTCCATTGGAGTCTTAAGAAAGTTAAGCCTCTACTTAAAACTGCTGTTTTGTCACCAGAAGGACCATCCGTGCCCTCACCTGCGTGATGTCAGTTGTCAAGTGGGCCTGGCCTACAGCGACAGAGCCAGTGGCTTCCTGCCTCCGTGCTTCCCTCCCCTGGGCTTCCCCACCCTCCTTGCAGGATGTTCCCTCCTGCCCCCCGAATGCTTACTTGCTTTGAAAGCATATCGGGATCATGAACAGCTGCGGCTAATTAGGGAGGAGGCGAGAGGGCAGTCAGGAAGAGGCATTCTGACACATGATGAGGGCAAAGCAGTCGGAGATTTTCCATAGCCTACCTGAGGTGGGTTTCTCTTTTCACATGCATAGAGCCCTTTTAGGGGACGGATAAAAAAAGCATGGAAGCTGTCAGGGCTCGCTTAATGAGTTTGCTAATCTTCTCCTATAATGTGGAGCCCTGAGGGTTTTCAACAGTTCAGTGGCATGGGTGGGAAGTGTAATCCTTCCAAGGTTTCTGAGCTGAATTGTGGGCAAGCGTGCGTGCTGCTGTGGTGTTTCCTGACTGCTGAGGTGGGGGGCGGAGGAAACAGCAGGAGTTGTAGAGTCTGGGGCGGGCAGGGTGTCCTGGGTTTGAATCCTGGCACTGCTATGTGCTGTGTCTGGGACCTTGGCCAAGACATCCTAACTGCGTTGAAGCTGTCGTGTCCTTGGGTACAAAAGGGGACTTAAATTGTGAAGATGGAATTCCCACTTCGGTGGGCACCTTGTATACTGGTTCGGTGAGTAGAATCCCAGATTGGGGAAGTCTTAGGGGTCTGTGGTGGGCCTCCGAATCTGCTGTGGATCAAGAGCCCCACGTGAGCCCCAGGTGGAGATTATCCTATGGGCACAGCCCTTTGAGAAACAATTCCTGAAAGCAAGTCCCTGAATCAGCGCACTTTCACTGAGTACCGTCTGTGTGCCAGGCACCGGGAACAAGGCTGAGATGGTCCCAGTCTCCATGGACAGTATGACCTTACGGATGGCTCGCTGCAGATTTGCTCTTACGAACATTGTGCGCTTGAATGAGTAAATGAATGAGCAGATGATGGCGGCACGAATTAATAATCCTGTTCTGCTCATCAAGGTGTCTCTGCACCTTCTTCCAAATTCTTTCTAGCAATTCTTGCTAGAACACAAAGCAGTACTGAGAAGTATTTGCACTTACATGTCTGCAGAGTCCAGCCCTACACCTCACACATTCGTGACACTCAGTCAATGATGAATGAATGAATGAATGAATGAATGAATGAATGAATAGATGGTAGCATGAGCGGACTCTAAGCCCCTAGGTGGCCGCCAGCCATGTTTGTTAGGTTGGTGGCTAGGGCTCAGTGGTGCTGTGCTTTCTTGCTGGGAACTTGGTTCGGAGAGGCTCTTACTTATAAACACGGAGTTCTCTGTTCAACAGCCAAATGTCCCCGTGGGGCCGTGGCTTTGCTCTCTGAGGACCACAGGAGACTCATGACCTATTGTGGTCAAGTATCGCGAGCTTGATGGTCACTCCTTGTCCTGACCAACAGAAATCCAGCTTTGTTTCCACTCTCCAGGCCACTTCGGTTTCCTGTGGGTGCCCCCCATCAGCCATCTTTCTGGACCCCACGATCCTCACAGCCATGCTGGGCTCACAGGTGTTTGTGTATGTGGCTGTGTGGGGTTGGAGTCAGGCAGCCTTCCCCGACTCATCTGGAATCCTTTCTGAACTAATACGAGGTGTCGCCAGAGGGAGGTTCCCGAAGCTTCTCCTTAGGTGATTGGGATTCCATCCTCTGCTCATTCATTCAGCTGACTTGGGTTAAGGGTCTACTGTGTGCCAGGCACGGGTCTGGGTGCATTCACATACCTGGTGTTCCTTTATCCTCATCACCAAGCTGAGTCTGTAATCATTCAGTCTGTCAACTTTGTACACCATCAGGATGGTTAACTCTCTTCTGGGCACTGGCATGAAATTTCCGGCGGACCGGTGGTGACAAACCGCTGATCTAGAACATTCTCATTACCCCAGAAAATTCCTTCAGCCTCCTTTCAGTAAGTCCTCCTTACCTGGCACTTAGTAAACACTTCTTAAATGAATGAATGGGTGAGTGAATGAGCAAATGAGATCCACTGTGTTTGATCCCAGAACTCTTTAGGCCAGTTGGTGCTTGCAATTATCGTTACATAACAATTAGCTATGATATAAATGTGTGAAATAGGCGAGAGAGAGAGAGAGAGAGAGAGAGAGAGAGAGAGAGAGAGCTGATACTATAAAAACTGAAACACATTGAAAAGATTCCATAAAGGTGCATGGCTAAAGAGTAAGCACTCTGTTGGGGCGGGGGAGACCGGGAGATGACCCACGTCTGGACCGGTTTCCCAGTCCCGCACGCCCTCCCTGGCAGCCGCAGCTCAGGGACCCCATCCCTCGGGCCGAGAGCCCCCTCACTGCTGCTCTCCAGATGTGTTCCTCCCTGGGAAGGGATGTGCCACGTAGAGTCTCCACCTGCAGCCTGGGGGGTGGGGCAGCTTCACCCTGCTGTGGTTTTCATGGGGCCGGGGACCAGGAGGGAGAGGTGGGTTCCAGGGCCCCAGCCCCACCACACCCCAAACCAGGGTCATTCCTTGACCTTTATAATATATTGGACTCTTGTGATTTTACTTAAAAGAGTTTTCTAAAGCTAACAAAGGAGAAGGAATGTGGGAAACAGGTGCTGGGATGCCATCCACTGCCCTCCATCAGAGATGAGGCTGTTCAAACTGGGCGGGTACCCTGCCAGCGACATCGCAACACAGTGACAGGGGCTGTTCTAGTATTTTCCATGGTCCCAGCCCAGTGTTGTCCAAATCTGGAGAGTGTGTCCAGGGGGTCCGCCTGCAGCCCAGCCCATGTGATACCCATCTGGGGATCTTGGATGCCCAGGGTACCCGGTGTGCACATGGTACCTTGTCAGCCCACAGGTGGTGCCCGATTCCTGGGCCTGAGCAGGTCCCTGCAGCCTCTCAGGGGGCCTGCAAAGGTCTTCGGTTCAGCTTTCCCTCTGGGGAGGCAGTGATGCAGTCACCCTCCAAGCCACTGGGCCTTGGGGCTGGTCGGGTGAAGGGGCCGTTGGCACTGGCTCAGGCTGATGTCATCCCGGGAAACCGTTTAGCTCTGGGGGCCGCCTTCAGCCCTGGCTGCCTGCCCGCCTGTCGCCTTGTCTCATTTTGTTTTGTTTGTTATGTGGGGCGTGCTGGGGAGGGCCTCAGGGTTCGTGAAGACGGGTCTCCTCTCTGCCCTCTGAGGACAGGGTGACGGAGACACTGTTCCTTTTCTCATAGAGGCCCCTCAGGATGTGGGGCAGCCTGGTTTCAGGTTCAGTTCCCACCTCTGCCACCTCCCTGCTGGGTGGCTGTGCCCCTCTGTGCCTGGGGTTCTTCCTCTCCAGAAAGGGGTGAGGGGCATCACCTCCTAGGGTTGCTCCGAGGATGACCAAGGAGACGCCCTCAGAAATGCCCGTGGCCACCTGTGACTGTGGTGGTGGTGGCCGTTACCATCCTTGTGTGAGAGAGGGTTACTAATTATTGTTATTATTTTTTCATTATTCCCAGAATCAATGTAAGTCAAGTTTTATTAAAAAGTGACACACTTGCTACCTCTTGGGTCCCCATTTGCTTTAAATCAATGTGATTTAACGAGACGCATAGAATCCGTAAGCGGCATTTGGGTCATTTCCAAAGCCTTTGCGCTGGCAGAGCTCTCTGCCTTTCAGTTCACGAACCATTGATCGGGAACGGGGCTTCGCCCACAATGCAGGTGCCCAGGCCGCACCTCTCAAGAGACTGACATAATTGGTCTGGGCTGCTGTCCAGGAAACCAGCGTTTTCACTGGAGTTTTCAAAGGTCCCCAGATGATTCCAAGGTGCCACCAGGGCTGAACACTACTGGGTCAGGCAACACAGCAGAAAGTATACAGGTTCAGAGTGGGACAGACCCAGGACCGAATCTCAAGAGGGGGCAGCTTCCTATGCCTCTCAGACCCTCGGCCTCCTTGTTTGTGGGATGTTCCAAGAGGCTGCTGAGAGGGACTGGAGGGATGTGAGTGAGCTGATGAGTCAAGTGGACATTTTACAGATGTGTTCCCTGGACACCACAGCGGGGTGGGGACCTTAAGACTTTTGTCCAGTGAGCCAGCCCCACCCTATCTCCAGTGAGGATCAAGGTTACTGGTGTCCCTCCACCCCCTCACTGTTCTGGTCTGGGAGTTTCCCAGGATTCCTTTTTGCTACACTTGACATGTGGATAGGTGTTCCATGAATAAAGAATGCCAGAGACAGTGCATTGAAAAATCACTTGGTTAAACAATGTTTTTAATGCAGGACGTTTCAGAGCTTTTTATTATGCAAATATACTCTAAGTCTAGGAGGAACCTCCAGAGATTGGCCTCCAGGTTGTCTGACATCTCAATCCTGAGAGGTGCTATAGATTCGCTGGCTGACCTGAACGGGTCGCCTCACCGCAGGGAATGTGCTTTCAGAAATGCTAAATCTGGGGCTGGGGTGTGTGCCTCCAAATGGAGGAATTCAGTCGCACTCTTTTACTACAGAATTGGTATCATGCATCATACACTTCTAATTGGGCCCAGTCATTTTTTTCCCCTTTAGAATTAGATATATTGGCTTCCATGAAAAGCCTCAGTTCTCCAAGCCTTCTTTATAACGTCAACAATAGTTTATTCTTTCCTCTATTTTTATTGGGCGGAGAGGAAGGTATGTGTATAGATATATAAATCATCCCATCCAGGCATTGAGGGGACAGGCCCACCAGGGCCCCGAGATCCAGAAGAAGGGCTCCCCATCTGGTCTAGGCGCCCCCTCCTCTTTGTTCAGAGAAAAGGACTGAGACTCAGAGAAAGAAGAGACATGGCCAAGGTCGTGCAGCCCCTTTGGAGCAGGCCTGGAATCCAAGCCTCCACCCACCCCTGGCTTTTTTGCTGTTGTCCACCTTGGCTGAGCAGCTTGCATGCTGTTTTTACAGCCTGAGCCTGGTTGGCTTCCAGTTATTATTGAAATGAGTGGAGGTTTCCGGGAACAGAGCAAATCCATAGAGTTTAATTAATGAATGCCCCAGAGGGCTTGGCAGCTGGATTCCTGTGTTTACCAGAGGCTTGGCTGGCATGCAGTTCAGGAACTGTGTGGAGGGTGGGGCCCCATCTCCCCACCACCCCCTGCCCTCCTGGTAGTGTGTGTGTGTGTGTGTGTGTGTGTGTGTGTGTGTGTGTGTGTGTGTATGTGAACCTGAAAACCTCCCCCACTCCCTTCACAGCCCTGTGACTACATAAGACTTTCTAAATTGTTTTTGAAAAGTGCTAGCATTTTGTTTTTAGCATTCTTTACCAATTTGTTGATATGAACTCATCCCTGGGAGACCCTGGAAATAGAAGTGTCCCTGAAGCAGGCAGACCTAAGTAGATGTTTGGTCGTCAGTTCTGTCATCCGCACAGTAACCAGGTCGGGGCCCCCAGGCAAACAGTAAAGCCAAGATCTCCTTGGTTGCTGACCTCAGAGAGGGGAGGCGGCCGAGCCAGGCCAGTGCTTTGCAGCTTTGCTGGACACGGCCTTGCAGTGGTTACAAGGCTCAGTGTCAGACAGGCCCAAGTTCAAATCCCATATCCTGGCACGCGCCTGCTCTGTATACTGGGGCACATGCCTCACGTCTCTGAATCTCGGTTTCTTCTTAGGTAAGTTGGGGATAATAATTATATATACATTCACAGACTTAAAGATTAAAAGAGCTGATGCAGGTGGAGCATTAGCAAAATGTCTCATAGCAAACACTATAAACGTTAGTGATGATCATAATCATTATATACATTCCATTTTATAGGTGTGGCAGCCGAGTCCCCGCGAGGTTCACTGCCTTGCCGAAGGGTTGGCATAACATTATAATTAGATGTTTGTTTGGGACCACCCCCCCCCAGCCCCCACGGTTTCCTCTGCAGTGACACAGACTTGGGGGGTCCCGGGCCCTCTGAGCTGTTCATTCAAATGTCACTGCACGGATTCTGTGTGCTGCCTCTCTTAGCAGTGGCCATTCGGTTCTCTGTCTGCATTCACGCTTCTGCAAGTTCCTTCCCACTCTTGAAGTCTCAAGAATCTAAGTCAGACAGAGTCAGACAGTGTGACTAATTAACACCTCTTAGGTGGGGAAATACGACCTTTAGATGTCATTAAAATGGCAGTCACCAAAGGAAGGTGATTCTGCCCCTCAGGTGCTGGCTGTCTGGTGGTGTCAGCTCCAGAAGTGGAGGATGAGAGTATTTCCTTCTCAGCTGTCCTTTGGGTGCTGCCTGCATCTTACAGGTCCCTGGGGAGCGCTACACAGTAGCTGTACGACAGTTATGGTAGGTGACATTTATTGAGCGCTTGCTATGTGCCAGGCTGTTCCAAGTGCTTCTCATGCTTTGATGATTTTAATCCTTACAAACCTCTTTGTGATGTAGGTGTTATTATCCCCCTTTACAGTTTTGGGAACTGAGGCTCTGGGAGGTGAAATGACCTGTTCAAGGTCACATGCCTGGAAGGCTTCAGAATTGGAATTGGACATTGAGCTTTGGACTTGAGCTTGTGAGCATAACCATAATGCCAGCCCAGAGCTATAGACTACGGCTAACTGGAGCTCTGAGTTTGAGGCTTCCCTGACCCTATTTAGAGGAGGAAGAAGGGAGGGAGCTGATACTCCTTATGTAGCTACTCTGGGCTTTATGAGCCAGATGGTAGGAGCCTGTTACATATATCTCCCATTTCATTCTCTTTTTTTATATTCGCCCTCTTCTCTCTCTCTCTCTCTCTCTCTCTCACACACACACACACACACACACACACACGCTCACACACACACGCTCACACACACACACCATCAGCATTGTGATTCCTGCTTTTTGGATGAACAAACCAAGCCTCAGAGACATCAAGGGGTTTACCCCAACCACACAGCCAGTAAACATCAGAATTCGGACCCAGGTCTAGATGATTCTGAACCGATTTTTTTTTCACACTGAGCCAGACTGTGGTGTCTCTCGTCCTGTGCCCACATATGAGAAGGATGGTGTGACTCTGGAGTTTAGTATCATAGAAACAGCCCAAGACCCAGAGTCAGGGGCCGGAAACTTAGTCTTGGTCCTGGCAGGACCCCGCTGTGGGACCAGAGAAAATCCTGGCCCTGCTCTTGCCTTCACTATCCCATCAGTACCATGAGGGTCCGTCTCCCTGGTTTCTGAGCCTCCTTCACATGTCGCCATCTCATGAGTATTACGATTAGAGCAAAAGATGGCTGACTGTCCTGGAGAAGATGAAGCTCAGGGCGGACCTACAGACCTCAAATGGAGTGTCCCTGGGGGACTGGATGAAGCGCTTCTGTTCCGTGTGTCTCCAAGGCAAACTTAGACCAAAAATGGAATTTTTCCTTAACAACAAATGAGAAGGTTTTCCCTAGCAGCGGAATAGACAGGTTCCATCAGTGAGGTACATTTTTGAGGCTGTAGATATTTGGGGTTATAGGGCCACTGCAGACATCAGGGTATGTGATGTGGGGAGTCTCCTGTCATGAGTGGAAAGCAAGCAGTGGCTGGATGCTCTAGATGCGAGGCAGAGAAAGAATGACCTCTCAGATACCTCTCAGCTCTATAATCCCAGGGTTCTGATAAAAGATAACGAGCTGGTGAGCCAACAGCAGGGTACCAAATAGGTCTCCAGCCACCTGCTAACTCTAAGTGACTGGCAGTAGCTGCCTGGGGTTTTCTGAGCTCATTCTGTAATTGAATATTGATGTTTGCCATGGGCAAGCAATGGGTGTTGTTACTGACTTTCTACATTTTGCTGTTTTCTAAAGAGTGAAGCTTTGTGTTTCCAACATGAAATTATTACTATATTTTTTAAGATCTGGGGACAGGAGGGCATGGATGTCAGCAGCCATTGTAACAGCAGCCGCCAGCTCTCACACCCAGAGTCCTCATTCTCACGTTACCAGGCCCATGTGATCTGTCCGTAAAGGCCAGGGGCTTTAGGAAAGTGTTATGGGATCTTGGAATGGTCAGTCACTTTGGTTGTGTTCAATCTGGGAGAATGTAGCGATAGCCAGTAATTGAGGTTAACAAAAGCAGGTAATAAGCATTTTAGATAAATCTCTTCAGTTTCTTTTGGGGCCACACTGTCTATCTGCCTGATTTTCAAAGCTTACTACTGATTAATAGGTGAATTGGACATGTGCTGGGGAAAACAATATGAGTGTAGACTTCGAGACTTCTCAAAGTCACCGGAAGTCTTTTTCTCCTTCTGCTTAGTGACAGTCACTAGCCATCATGTTGTCATCAAGTGATTTTCTTTCAAAGCAGAAAAGAAAAAGAGTTACTCATTCCTTCCTGGGATAGTCTGTCCTCATGCCAGGACCTACACGTAGCTGGGAAGGTTTCCAGCAAGTTTACAGTGGGAGGCTGAGACCCAGAGAAATTAAGCCACTGATGCCTAAGGGTCACACAGCCAAAAAGCAGAGATTTGAGCCTGTCTGCCTCAAACGTTCCTGCTCTTAAATACGTCAGGCGAATGGCTGTCCTGCAGTAGATCTTCAATACATGGTGGCTCATTTTTTTGTACTTGTCTCAGAAATTGCTTGCCTTTGTATCTGTCAGGGAAGGCTTGGTTATGCTGCAGTAACAACCCCAAAACTTCAGTGGTTAAAACAGAAAAATAGGTTTCTTTCTTGAGGGTTGTACCTGTCCACTGGCACTGGCTATATCTATGGTTCATGTCGTTGTCAGTCTGGAGCTGAGGTTGATGGAGCAGCTTGCCTGGGACACGGCCAATCTCGTGGCTGAGGGAAAGTGAACATGGGCAGCCATACACTGGCTCTTAAAGTTTCTGCCTGGAAATAAATGATGTCACTTCTACTCACATTTCATTGGCTGGGCAAGTCACATGACTATAGCTGAGCTTAAGAGGGGTGTATAATCCTTCTACAGGAAGGGGCAATAAATATAATATATACGCCTTATAACACAGTTGGCCTGCTATAGTCTCAGCATGAGCTTTTTAGATTCATTTGTAGAAATAAGTTTGCACAGGTCCATTCTTCCCTTCCCTATAGCAGGAGCCACCGTTTGGAGGAACTCTGGTCTTGGTTTTTGAGATTTATCAGGGAGCCCCAAATCAAGTATATACCCATTGTCAAGTACAACACAACTTCTGACCCTTACGTTTCCATTTATATATTTATCTGTTATTTCATTCGCGAGGTGGACTACCAACCTGCAGTGGTAAAAAGAAGCCTTCAAACATCATAGTTCTTCAAAGGAATTCAAAGTTCTTTAAAGAAATGCAGGCCTGTGTCTCTCCAGCCCACTGACATGCTGCCGAGCCGACCCTGGGTCTGGGTTACAGCAGGTGGGCAGCCATTTATCAAGCAGCTGCTGTGAGCCAGGTGCCCATCTGCTGGAATCAGAGGACGGCCTGTGGTTACAGGCTTCCCAGGAGGGTCCCAGAGAGCTCGGGAGATGTCCTGCCTGTGGGGCTTGGGAATCCCAGCCCCGCCTGTTCTCCCCTCCGAGGAAAGGAATGCCCACCTTCAGTGCTTAAACAGAGAGCAGCCTCAACCAGCCCCCGCCCCCTCCCCCATGAGCCCCTGCCAGAGACACAGTAGAAAGACAATTGATAAGGGGTCTAGGTATCATCTTAAGGGGTCTCCTGAGCATTTGTGCTCATTTCTTCTTGGTTGGAAATTCTGGGTACGCTGCTCTGAAAACATTTATGGAACAAAAGCTTATTGCCTAGGATGCTCAGAGAGGCAATTACATAGTAAGAAGTGGGGGCCGGCTCCCGTGGTAGGACTCACATTGGAGGGCCGTGGGAAGCTGGAGGCTAGGTGGGCTCTGGCCTCCAGCATTGCCCCCAAGACGAGGAGTGTGATGAGAAGCAGGCCTCCCTGGTTACAGGGGAGGCCCTAGGAGATGGGAGGAGAGGCTGTATGGTGTACAGATTAGGGTCTGACAGAATAGGCCTTGGTTCCTGACTCTGCCATCTCCTTGCTGTGTGACCTTGAGTAAATCATATTGCCTCTCTGAGCCTTCATTTCCTCTTCTCCTTAAAAAAGTGACATTAACAACTGTCCAGTTGTCAAAGTTGTTATATGGACTCACTGAGACCATTCTTCTATTCAGCCAATGCTTTTTGTGGGCCTGCTGTGTGCTGGGGTCTGTTTGAATACAAGTCAGCCATGGTCCCTGCCCTCCTGCAAACCACTTTCCAGTGATGGTGGGGAAGGGAGACAATAAACAAGAGCAACAAAAAGTATCTAGTATCAGGTGGTTGTAGATGCTGAAAAATAAAGTGAAGTGGGGGTTAGCGAGGCATGGAGGCACGTGTGCACTTCAAACAGGTGCCAGGGAGCCCTCCTCCAGGAGGGGCTCGTGTGTAGTACCAGCAGAGACCTGAACGAAGGACAGAGCCATGCAGCTGTCTGGGGGAGGAGCCTTCCAGAACTGGGAGCAGCACCTGGACGGCCTAAGGTGGGAGTGTGCCGTGCTGGGCTTGCTCTGGGAAGCGTACACAGGCCTCTGTGGGTGGGGGCAGCGAGGGACAGGAAGCTGTGGCGACTGAGAAGTGGACTGAGGGCACTGTATTAGTGACTACTGCGACGTTACAAACCACCACTAACCCAGTGGCTTTAAGCAATACCAGTTTATTATCTCATGGTCTTTATAGATCAGGAATCCGTGCCTATGGCTGCAGTCAGGGGTGTCTGTCCATTGGGCTGCATTCTCATCTGGTAGCATGACTGGGGAACAGTCCACTTCCAGCTCCATTCCATTTGGCAGAATTCAGTTTCTTGCAGGCTAAGGACTGAGGCCCTTGGCTGTCCACTGCAGGCTACCCACAGTTCCTTGCCATGTGGGCTTTCTCAGCATGGCCCCTGACTTTATCAAGCTAGCAGGGAGATTCTCTAGAGCGAGTTGGCTAGCAAGACGGAGTCTTATATAATGTTCTGTAACTATGGGAGTGACATCCCATTACTGTTGCCATACTCTGTTGGTCAGAAGCAAGTCACAGGTCCTGGCCACATTCAAGGGAGGAGGTCACACAAGGCGGGAATTTTGGGATGACATCTTGGGGTCTGTCTGACATAGGCAGTGAGCCAAGATGGGTGGTTCAATGCTAGAGGGGCCGGGAGTGGAGGGAAGTGAGTGAGGGTCTGGTAGGACATGTTGAAGTCTTTGGGATTTATTCTGTATTTGATGGGCGGCCATGGGAGGCTCTTGAGCAGGTAGGTCATCGTTATGAGAAATCATGCCTGCTTCAAAGTAAGCATTCTGTAAAGAGTCATTGTTGTAATTAACCATCACTGCAGCTCCTGGCCAGGACATTGGTCAACCATGTGAGGGGGAGTTGCAAAAACAGAACTCTCTCATGCTTTTCCTGGGACTTGCTGTGTGACCATCTTTAAGACCCTCCCCTCTCTGAGCCCCCTTCCCTCATGAGACTATAAAACAGATGAGACATGGAGCTCCTCAGCTTTCATGGGAGAATCAGATATTAACCAAATCATTGTACCAGCAAATTGCTGCCAAAGTCATCCCAGCTTTATAAATACTGATCAGAAATCTAACAGGGAGTGAAATTTAATTTACCTGATTGTAACAGTGATTCTCTTCAATGGTGGGATTGTGGGTGGTTTTTATTTTCTTACAATGTTTTATTGTTAATATATATATCTTAATGTCTAGATATGTCTTTACCGTTTATAAGGAAAATGTGTAAGTTCTTTAATCAGGAAACAGATCCTGACTGCCAGGACTTTGAGGTTGGCCTATCCCTTTTTTAACTCCCCACTCCCTCCCCACCATGCTCCGGTACAGCCGATCAGGGGCCCACGTATCTCCCCATATTTATTTTATTGAAAAAGATGGTTTGTCAAAGTGAATTTTTATTTTGCAACTTCCTGAAGTGGAGTTCCAGGGGTTTCAACTTACACCATGAGTTCATGGGGCTGTTAGGCATCTTCCGCAGTCTAGAGTTCAGTAGCTGTGAGTCTGACCCTGGCTCTAGTAGGTACTGGCTCTGAGACTCTGGGCAAGCCCCCTTCTCTCTCTCTCCCTCCAAGCCTCAGTCCCCATAGCTTTAAGTGGGGATAACCATAGTCCTTGCTTCATAGGAACGAATGAAAGGAAAACACAATGGGGTGAATCACATGGAAGCACCTCACCATCTATGAAACACCACAAAAGTGGTTATTTGTTCAAGATTAAGAATTAATGAGCCACCCAGTCCCTATCAAGCTTTTCTGTGGGCAGACCCTTAACATCTGCAGTACCCCGTAATTCCCCACTCCAGTCCCGGAGGACAGCGGGTGGGATGCGCTCTATAGCAGCAGCCTCTGTGGTTGCCTAGCAACGGGAAACCCAGAGAGGTAGATATTCTAATTTGTCAGAATGTTTTACCCACTGAGATGGCGCCGATATCCAGTTACTCGAGAAGGAAAAAGAATCAGCCTCGTGCACAGCCCTGTCCACAAGTTGCAGAATCCGATCCCTTCCCAGAGTCTTCTCACGCCATCAGCAAGATTTTAGAGACCACAAAAGAGTCGCAAAACTGGTTCTTTCACCACAGGGAGCTCGTGATTTCCCCATGAATTTTCGGCTCTCTCCCCACTGAACCTGGCGCCAGCTGCCATCTTGGCCTGTGGGTCTGGCTTTGAAATGGAGTTTTGGGTTGAGGCGAGTGGGATGTTGGCCTCTCACCTCACAGGTGTGACACCCCCCCCCCCCCCAGCGCAGGGATGGGCCGGGCCTTAGCTACCTCTCACACCTCTGACAGCTGTCAGCCCCATTTTCTGTGCACCTCAGCTGAGCCAGATACAAGTGCTTCCTCCCACTGCCCCGCCTCGAGAAAATAGGATAACCTGGTGGTCTAGAAACTTCGGTTTGGGGTTAGGCTGGACCAAGTTTATCCTGGTTCTGCCACTTACATACTGTGTGACCTTGGCGAAGTGAATTAACTTCTCTGAACCTCCATTTCCTCACCTGTAAAATGAGAATGATGATAATGGTACCTACTTCATAGGGTTTCTGAGGGGATTCATTGTGAAAGTGTCTGCCTGGCATGTAAGAAACCCAACTCATGCTTTTTAAATGCCCCAAGTTTTCCTACATTTACCATTTTGCTGAATGATTCTTCTCCATGGAATGCCTTTGCTTCCGTCACCCTCAGCTTTACTTCTTGGCCATGTTCCCATCCTCCAAAGTCCAGTTCCCATGCCTCCTCCTCCTCCAGGTGGCCTTCCCTGCTTTGTCTCCCACTTAACACTGTTCACTCACTACATGTTACTCAGACCCTAGTGGATTGCACACATTCAGCACCCCTGATGCTCCTTTGAAAGGGTTTGTATCCTCCCTTGGACACATTATATTGATTCCTGGCCCCTGACTGTTCATAGGACAAGTTCAATAAATTCCACCCCTCCCTGTCCCAGGCCACTGGATAAGCAGTTCTAGGGTTTGACAAAACAGAGCATGGACTTTGGCCTGGGACATTTATCAGAGTCACATGGCCTCCCATATGAGGAGAACCAAACTTGCCAGACCTAAAACAAGTATTTGCATGGTCTTCACAGCAGCCAAGGGAAGTGAGTATGATTACTATTCCCATTCTACAGATGAGGAAACAGAGGCCCAGTGAGACCAAGGGACTTGCCCAGGGCCCCACAACCAGGCGGGGGGGGGGGGGGGCTTGGAATCCAGGCCCGTCTACACCTGCATTCACACTCTGAACCTCCTTCTTTCCCTGGGAAGTCCGTGCAAGCCTCTTTCTCTGTTAGTTAACTGTGACTGTACCAGGGTCCCCATGCAGCTAATATTAGTACCTGTGATATTTATTTGCAGAAGTGGTAAAAAGGAGCAATGGTGTGGCCATCATTGGGGCAGGGGTGGGGGGTTCTGTGACCTCTGAACTCGAGAAAATGCCCTTTCACTCTCCCAGTGCTTGATTGACCTGCTTTTACTCCCCCTTGGTGTGAGCTCTGGGTCCAGGTCCTCTGGGACTCCCTTCCCTTTAGGACAGTGAGGGGATTCCGATGGTCCCCAGAGCCACCTGACAGCCACAGGGCCCCCCTAAAGCCTGAGGCCCAGTGCGGGTTCCCAGATTATTGCTAGAAACCAACATGCTATACGCCAGGGAGCTGGAGGAAGAATTAAGGAATGCCTCTGGTTCTTTCCCCAGGACGGATGGGAACACCCACTGGACTAGGGGCATTACAGTCCTGAAAAGCCCGAGGGTGTGGGGGGTGGAGGCAGCCCTGGCCCCAGCGGCAGTGCGCTTCCGCTCTCGTTCCCATCCTCTGCAGGCTGCAGGAGTGGCTTAGAAAGATGAGAGTCCCACAGCGACCTGCCCCTTGGGTAGTGACAGAGACCGTGGTTTCTCCAAGGCCACAGTGTGACTTGAGTCTCTGCTGATACATGCCGAGGCAATGGCCTAGGACCCGTTGGGATGGGAGGGACCTGTGCTTCCTCCAGAGGGGGAGGCACGAGAAGCAGCCTCCAGAGTCCCCTGTGAGGACTGCCGCTGCTAGCCGAGTCACCTGCCTAGTCCTCCCCCTCTCCAGGCCTCAGATTCCATGTCCCTAAAATGAGCTCTGATGTTCTCAACTCGGGGCTGGAGAGTGGAGCCGTCTTTTGCAAGTGCTGTTCGCAAGAGGGCACTTCTCTGTACAAACCATATGTTAAAAAACCTCGTGACACCGAGAAGGTTACTTCTGCAGGAAGTCCACTTTCCATTGGGTGGAGGTCCTTTGTGGGTAGGATCATCTCAACAGTGTTTAATAGAGTCTACTAATAGTATAAACAATAATGATAAGAGTTCTGGTAGCTGCAACCAGGCATGGGCTCAGAGAGGGGAAGCGAGCTGCCTGAGGTCCCACAGCTAGCGTGGGGCAGAGCCAGGACTCCAGCCCACCCAGGTCTGTGTGACCTCAGAGTCACTTGGGTTTCCACATCACAGAGCCATTCCAAGATGTGTTGCTCAAACAAATCCCTTGTCCGCACTAAAGAACCACTTCCTTTTCCCAGCCTTGCCGCGAGGCCTCGCCAACAGATTGCTGAAATGGTTTTTTATATTGAAAACATCTGGGGACAAGAGCAGTTCCCAGGGCCCAGCTTATGTCGGTTCTAACCCTGTTTAGAGTAAGTGGAAGCGAGGAAGGTAACGTAGGAAGCAGAGGTGAGTCTGGGCTGCCTGGGTTTCACACCTGGTACCTGGGTGTGTACCCCTGGGCAGGCCACTTCCTCTTGAACCCCGTTCCCCATCTGGAGAATGTGGCCACGGTGCTCCCCTCCCCCAGTGGGAGCAGAATATTGGAAGACCTCACTCATACTTAGTTCTCATACCTGGAGATGAGATCTGTGAATGCACCCGGCGAAGGAAGGGTCCTGCATGGAGACAGCTGGTGCCCAGTCAGTGTTTACAAACAAGAGAGAGCCAAATGCAACGGGGACTGTTTGGGAACCAAGGGACTGGGCGCGCAGGGCAGGCCTTGGCTCTGGCCTCTCGCCCCTTCATCCGCGGGGAAGAAGTAAGCACCTCACGCTTTGTGTTCTTAACTCATGTTTTTATTTGGAAAGTTCGAGGTTTAAGAGAGAGCAGAGGGAATGCTAGACTTAGAATATGATTTAATGGGACAGGGAGGGTGGGGTTTGCTTCAGCCTAGACTGCTAAATTGGCACGCCAGATGCCAAAAATGCGTCTGTAGTAATGGCAGAATTTATAGCAATCACCCGCCTCCAGTCCTCTGCCCTGGCCTGTCCCTCCTCCCGGGATGCCCTCTTCCCAGGTATCTGCACGGGTATCACCCTCACCTCCTTCAGATCTTCACTCAAGTGTCTCAGAAGAAAGACTCCCCCTGACCCTGACCCTGTTTAAAATTGGAGCCCTCAGCCCACGCCCTGAACCGCTCAGCCCCTGCCTCGCTTTCTTTTTCTCCGTGGCGTGGATCCCCTTGCAGCGTGGCTTGCAGTCAACGCTGTTCTGAGTTTTGTCTCTCCCCCACTAGAACGTCAGCTCCTCCAGGGCAAGGACTTCCCAGTGTCTGCACATAGTAGATCAGCGGTTCTCAACCTGTGGGTCATGACAGATGCTTAAATGAATGAATGACTGAAAGGAGCAGGGGCTTCCTGTGTGCTGAGCCTTTGTACTTACTGCAAATAATTTGTAACAGACTGCAGAGGTGGGTTCTCTTGTCCCTGTTTCTACAGAAGAGGACATTGGAACTTGGTACCTTAGTAATTTAGTACTTGGGTACCTTTATATTATCCTCAGTCTGTGGCTTGGTCTTCCCTTCCTCCCTCTGCCTCCTTTTCTTCCTCCTTTTCTTCCTCCCTTTCTTCCATGTCTCCTTCCCTTCCTCCTTCTTGCCCACCCTTCTTCTCTGCCTTCTTTCCTTCCTCCTTTCTCAAACATTCGCTGGTCACCTGTATTGTGCTGAGCCTTGGGTCTGGCTATGGGAAGAGGGGAGGAAGCAAACCCAGTATGGTCTCAGCCCTCGGAGGCACTCAGTCATGGGCTAGGGATGGTCAGAACTTTAGGAGAGTTATGAGTGAGACCTGCATCCTCCCCAGTGCTGTGGAGACCTGGGTCTTGAAGATAGAGTAGGAGTGCGCCAGCAGACCAGGCAGAGACCGGCCGTCCAGGGAGAAGGTGGCAGCAGCGGGCAGCGGCCTTGCTTGTCATAGAACCACATGCAGTCCAATGTCACCGGAGCAAGAGGAGCAGCCAGCTGAGAAGCGCCCTGAGGGCTGCGAGGGCCTGGCCAACGAGCTTGGACTCGGTCCAGTCGGCGCAGGCCCTGGGAGAGGGGTCAGCCCAGGAGCCCGCCGCTCGCCTGGGCTCTGGCCCCCTGGAGCCTTGCAGAGGCTTGCGATGGTGGGGGGGGGGGGGCTCAGCTGAGGTTTCTGTCCCACCCAGGATGCTTGTCCTGCCCTGTGTCTCTCAGTTACATCTCACTCCCGCAGCTGCTCTTGTTCACCCTCCAGAGAACAGCGTGTGTAGCTAAGGTGCTCTTTTCCGGAAGCCGAGGGTAGTCGGTCACTGCTGCAAGCATTCCTACAATTCCTACAAACCTGCCCGATCCACTAAGGGAGCGTTGACTAGGGTGGCGGCGCTGCAGTGATCTATACTCAGAATCTGGAAAACACCTAATTTCTAAAAACTCCTACTCTCATGCTGCTTCTTTGACTCTTGTGTCTCCTGATGGTTTCGGAGCCACAGGGAGGTGACTGTGCCCCCTGAGCGTCATGACGATTGCACTCATTCCTCGAGTACCCACTGTATGCCAGGCACGGCGCTCAGCACTTTACATAGTTCACTAGCCCACGCAGTGCTGGCATCAGCGCTGCATGTTGGAGGGGCCTCTGCTATCACTGAGGCTCAGAGAGGTAGAGTGACTTAGTCAAGGCCACACAGCTTCTACGTGACAGGGAGCCCGGATTGGAGCTGGGGACTGTCTGACCCCAAGGTGCCTGACAACCTGACATCTCTTTTCCTGTGACATGTGTGGCCTGCTGCTAACATCCCAGCCCCTAAAAGGGAGGCACCAAACCATCCGCTTCTTCTCTCCCGTAGGAATTCCCTGGAGGTGCAGAGAGGCATCAAGGAAGGCGGCAAGTTGTACGTTGATGTTGTGGGGTGCTGATTATCATCTCCACCTAAAAACCCTGTCGTTCTTCTTCCCTGAGTTCCCCGTCCTGCCCCGCCCCTGCCCTGCCTTCCTTAGCATCTTGCCTCCCCCTGGAAGCCTTCATCCTCACCTCTGTCTGAGACCAGGCCCTCGGGGACCCTTCCCACATTCGCTGTCAGAGGTGGTGGTGGCAGCTGCTGCCCTGCTGCTGAAACCGGAGGTCAGGGCTCATCCTGGTGGTGTCCCTCACCCGCTGAGTCCTGCCGGTTTTAGCCTCTCACGTTTTCCTCAGGTGCACGTGCTTGTCCATCCCTTTGCTGTGCCCCGGTCAGCGCCCCGATCCATCGGCCTTGTAGAGGAAGGGACCCTATGGGGAGTAATACCAGTTATCCCAAGAGTCTGGCTGCTCCTGCCTGGCAGCAGAATCCCTGGACCCCTCAGTGTTGTCCTGACCCAGTGATGTAGCCCCAGTGTTGATCCCCATTTTACAGAGGGGGAAACCAAGGCTCCGAGAACCAACTCACACACAACTCATCTGAGAAACGGACTCACCTGAGTCACACTGTGTTGAAGAAGCATGGCCGGGGGCCCCTGAGGGCTGTCTGAGCCCCGGCCCCTTCTCTGTGCGGAGTGGAGGAGGTGGCTGGGAGTCCAGGGCAGGCCCAGCAGGGCTGGGGGTGGACCGTCTCAGGGAAGCACGGCCTGCTCCACACTGGGCTGCTCCCCCTGCCCCTGCCCCTGCCCTGAGGCCTCCTCTCCTGGACTGGAGCCTCCTGGCCTCTTGGTGTCACATAACAACAGGCCTGGGGAGCAGTGCAGCCCTGAGGCAGCTCACCACCCGGTGGGAACCAATCCCGGGGACCAGGAAAGGGAGCTGCTACCCACCCAGGCCACACAGCTGCAGTGCTTGCCTGGTTGGGCGTGTTCTGGGTCCTTTTCTCTTTTAAAAAAAACTACAAAAACCAAACATGCTCATTGTAGAGAAATAAGATCATAGCTGAGTAGGGATAAAATAAGTATTCTGTCCCACCCCCTAAAGATAGTCCTTGTAACATGTCTATATCCCTTATTTTGCATACATGTGCCAAAATATATATAACAAATATATACACATATATAATATATGCATTTTTGCATATAATTTTAATATACATTATACACAATATAATGCTATATATATATGCAATACACATGCACACACGCACACACACACGTGTTTTTGCGTATGTGGAAATAGATAAATAAAATAGAATTATACTACCTAAACTCTTTTGTACCCAGTTTTCTTTCATTTTTCTCTACTATGACTAAATTCCCGTCAGTGAAATGGACCCGCAGCCTTATTTTTAATGGCTACACCGTATTCCATTTCTCAGGTTAATCCTACTTTATATAGTCATACCCCAATGAATTTTGAACACTTAGGTTGTTTTCAGTCAAATTTTTACCTTAAAAAAATGCTACAGGCCCTGGCCGGGTAGCTCAGTTGGTTAGAGCATTATCCCGATACGCCATGGTTGCAGGTTTGATCCCTAGTTAGGGCACATAAAAGAATCAACCAATGAGTGTGTAAATAAGTGGAACAACAAATTGATGCTTTACTCTCTCTCTCTCTCTCTCTCTCTCTCTTCTCTCTGTCCCTTCCTTCTTCTCTCTCTCTCTAAAATCAATGAATAAATAAATACTTTAGCCTGACCAGTGGTAGCACAGTGGATAGAGCATTGACCTGGGATGCTGAAGTCCCAGGTTCAAAACCCTGAGGTCACTAGTTTGAGTGTGGACTCACCAGCTTGAGCACAGGGTCACTGGCTTGAGCGTGGGATCATCAACATGACCCCATGGCTGCTGGCTTGAGCAAGGGATCGCTGGCTCGGCTTGAGCCCCCTGCTCAAGATACATATGAGAAGCAATCAATAAACCACTAAAGAGATGTAACTACAAGCTGATACTTCTCATCTCTCTCCCTTCCTGTGTGTGTCTCTCTCTCTTGCTAAAAAAAATAAAAAATAAAAAAAATTTTAAAAAAATTGCAAGGATAATGCTGCAGTAAAGATCATTTGACATTCGTTTTCACACACCTGCATAGTCGGGATAGCTTTTAGAAGTAGAGTAACTGGGACAGAGACAAAGAGCCAATGCAGTTTTAAGGCAGTGCTTGTTGCTAAGAGAGTTCAAGTTCATTGCCAGAGTCGTTTATGTTGCCTTGGCGGCCTTGTGTGTGTGTTTAAATCCTTCCCTCTGTTGTCAGTCAGAGCTCGGGGTGAGCGGGCACGTGCGCACATGCACACACATGCATGCACACACACACACACACACACACACACACACACACACGAGCAAGTTGCATAATTCCTCTGAGCCTCCGTTTCCTCCTGTATAAAATGGAACACCATTTTGCAATCCCTTATCCAACATTCCAAAATCCACAGAGCTGTCTTTTGAGGCAAAGCTGCCCCGTTCCAATTTTGCTGATGTGAACTAATTAATAGTACTTATTTATCCTACATGGTGTGACTATTCACACATGTTGCTACAGAAATATTAACACATTTGCCTATGGGGTGTTGCCCTGTACCAGTATTTATACACTTGTGGTTTTAATTTTCATTATTGTCCCCTAAAGGGCCTTTTTAAACATTTTTTATTGCCTTCTCATGAAATTTTAATATGACTATATTGTATATCTGTATATGTACTATATTAAAAAATAAGATTTTTTTTCACACGCCTCTCCCTCCCAAGAGCCAGTTTTCACTCCCTGGGGGACAGTATCATTCCTATCAAGAATGTATGACCTAGACCAGCAGTTCTCAAGCACAGGTGACTTTGCCTTTCAGGGGACAATTGCGTATAGAGACATTGTTGGTTGTCAGGACTTGGGGGGGTATTGGTGTTGGCATTAGTGGGTACAGACAGGAATGCTGCCCAGGAGTGCCCAGGACAGTCCCCACCACGTGCTGTAGTGCCAAGTGTGGGAAGCCTGCTCTAGACCACACTGAGGGTGTCTCCCAACATGCAATGTTGCCTTTCTAAAATCTGAGAAGTCCCAAGTTTGCAGTGCATCTTGCCCCTGGGTTTGGGAGCAGGACCAGCAGAGCTGTGACACTAGAACCCCCTTCACAGGTTAGTGGGGGGACCCTTTGGGGCTGACACAGTAAAGTGTGCTGCTGGGTACTTGGCCATGGTGCACGCTCCCCCAAGATAAACCAAAATGCCCGGTGCCATGTTCCTCAAGGTCCCAGTGCCTGGATATTGCCCTTAAATTGAGAAAGGGGTCCTACAGCAGCAGGGCATGTCACTGCACATTTTGGCAGCCTTTGGGAGCCTGTCACAATCACTAGGTCTGACTTCCAAGTCCTGCCGAGTGAATTCTGCCCCCAAGGATGCCCAGACTTCTGCAGCCTGCCCGAAAGCCTGCACGGGCCCCAGCTCCTTCCAAACGGGCCCATTGTTTTGTTTTGTGTTTTGTTTGTGGGCTTTACCAAGGCACCGATTCTGCCTGAACAGGTCTCTGGGCTCTGCCCGTGCGCCAGTCTTTGCAGCCAGTTGATAAGCTAGCTGGCTCCGAGTGGTGCTGGGGCCTGGGCCCTGCACCCGGAGCTCACTGAGGCTTCCAAGCACTCTCACCAACGTGGGACCCAGGCCTTGTGATGAGCAGGCAGAAATACTGTAGGAGACAGGTCCGCCTCAGCTTGGGCCAAAAAGATTGCATCCGTGCAGACATTTTCCAGGGCCTCTGGCTTACCAGGGGCTGGGTTGTGAGTTACAACGGGCGGCGCCTTGGGCCCTGGGCAGGGTCTTCGAACAAAGCCACAATCTGGGCTGAGCACCAGAAGGAAACGGAGCCCTTGGCATTGTCCCAGGTGATGGAATGTCAGCCCAACTGGTTTTGCTCCTTTGCCGGGGTTGGGTGTTCCTTAACAGGGGGACCGCCATGCCCTTCGAGGGCTCAGCTCCTGTCTCTGCGCGGCCCCCACTCCAAGGGGAGAGGCACCCCGTTCACACTAGGTGCCCTGAGCTCTCCTCTCGGCTGGCAGGGCAACCTGGAGGCCCCAGCTCTGCGCTGCAGCCCCTGACCTGTCAGGCGGTTGTGCGTCCCCCCTGCGGGCTGCTCCGCAGGGGAGGTGGGACAGGCTCTCCGGTCCACACAGAGCGATGTCGCATAAAGGCAGTGTGTCACTTCCCCGCCTCACCTTTCCCCAGCCTCCACCCTCACTGCACTGCCTTCCCTGCTCTCCCACACCTGTCCCAGTCTGACCCACTTTTCAAGGCCTGGGCCATGTCACAGGCCCTCCACCGAGCCACCTGTCACCTACTCCTCATCATGCTCTCTGCTTCTTCCCTCCCCCTCCGAGGCTCAGGGGCACCTTGGGTACCCGGGATTGGAAACCTCTATTACTCGGGGCCCAGGGTGGCTGAGAGGGTAGTTTAAGGCAGCGTTTTCTGCCCTTTGCTTTTTGTGAACTTATCTATAATGGCTTTGACGTCTTTCCACATCAGCACTTAGAATGCTCCTTCATTGTTTGTGACGGCAGCAGCACATATTCCCTGGAAGGATAAATCAGGGGTCCTGCATCAGATGCCCTCACGGAAAGGTGCCGTTACCAAAAACGGCGCTGCTGTGAGCACCCCTGAGGGTGTGAATCTCTGTGTGTGTATGTGTGTGTTTGTATATTTTTGTGTGTCGATTTGCATGCCCGTGTCTCTGTTTGTGTGCCTATCTCGGCTGGATGAATCCCCAGCAGCAGAGCTGTGGGGCGATGTTGTGACACTGGAGGTGCCGCTGCCACAGACCATGGTGACGATGGCAGCCGTGTCCTGCCAGGGCCCGCTGCTGGAGGTGTTGGGATCCCCGGGCAGTGCAGGGACACACCCAGCTCCCTGCCTTCCCACCGGGTTCCCACTTAACGCGTTCAAGGCTGTAATTCTGTCTCCTGACAAGTTGAGCCCTTGCCTGAAATAAACAGGGGAGATGTTTTGACGTGTGATGTTTCAAAGAGGAAGCCAAATTTGGCTTCGACTGTTTTAAGAGTCTCTTTAAGAAGAGCTGAGTTGGGCTGGGTGGGGGCAGATCCCATGAAGAGAAGCGGAGAGACAAAGGACTTACATAGTTATGCAGAATAGTACGTGTCTGCCTCTGTCCCCTTCCGCCCTCGCTCAGCTCCCCTCCCAGAAACAAGTGTCCGCACGGCTTCCCTGCGTCTTGTGGGTGTCCATTACCGCATACTGATGTGGGTTTTGCTTCCTCACAGACGGACAGTGGCACACGTCACCTGTCGTTCCTTGTCTTTCTTTGGACACTTGACGGTGTGTCTGGGAGGCCATTCCTCTGAACAGTTCTTCTTAATAAATGAATAGTGTTCTGTGTTATGGCAGTCCTGTCATTTAGGTTAAATACATTGTTTTTAAACCCCCACTTCTCTTTTCCCTTGGCTTATCCTCACCTCAGAACTGTAGACCTTATGTATTAACAGGACTTCAGACTTAAAAGGGACATTGAACTTGTCTGTTTTCATGCAGAAGGACCTCAGTACTTCTGGAATATTCTACACCCCTTCGCTTCCCCTGCACGAAGGTTGTTGATTATTTAGGGAATTGTCCTTCTCTCCTGAACCAATCTTTCCTATTTTACACCATAAAGAAAAAAAATCACAGTAGCCAGTCCACTTTCATTGTTTGTCGGCATGCTGAACATGGATGGTGTTTTAGGAAAGAAAGTTTATTTTAAAAGTAACAAAAATTAAAGGCATGTAGAGAGACAGTCCTGTGATATATCAAGAGAGTTTGAATAAACAGCAGTTTTATTCAAAGACATGAGAGAGGGGATCATATATGGGTTTGATCATTCATTTAACTCATTCATTCTTTCATTCATGATCAGTTGCTCCCTACCCACTGTGGCTGTCTCTTAACTTGGTGCTGGGGTTTGAGGGTGAACAGACCCCAGTGCCTGACCTCAGGGAGCTCACAGTCTGAAGGAGACAGTCAAACAAGCAGCAAGCCCAGCCCAGCACAGTAAGTTCTGTGCTGGGCAGAGCACAGGGCCTCTGTGGGGCCCCAAGGAGATGCCTGGTTCAGCTGCAGAGGAAGGCAGTCAGGAGAGGCTTCCTGGAGAGGTTGATGCCTGAGCCATGTTTTAGGGACACAAGCAGACAGTGGCTAACAGACTGTACCGAGGAGTCTCCCAGAGGGGCATTTCCTGGGTGAGATTGCTAACAGGCGTTGGTAGAGTGGGCGGGATAGATAACAGACCAGAGACTCAGAGCCTGGCGCCTAGGTTTGATTCAGGCTCTTTCCCTCATGAGATCCTTGGCAAGTCGCTTCACCTCTCTGTGCCTCAGTCTTCCTCTCTGGAAAGTGGGGGTAATAACAGTAGCTGCTACTTGTTGGGAGGACTAGATGCGGCAACTTGGCACACAGTAAGCGCCATGTAAGTGTCTGCTGCTGTTGTTCTATTTAATTTCTCCAAGCCTCAGCTACCACATCTGTGAAATGGGTTATTAATAGTGTCTACTATGAGAATTAAACTAGATTGTCCACGTAAGGAATTTGATGTGGTTCCAGGCACAGTCAGTGCTCCTTAAGTGTCCAAGGTTATTACTATTCTTGTCACCTCCCCGCTCAACTCTGACACCCAGAGCACAGGCCCAAGCTGCCCGCTGGCCTTCCGGAGTCTGGGGGACTCCGCCTCTGAGGCTGAGGGGAGCCCGGGCCCCCAGCGCAGCTGTCATTTCTGTTTATAGCCTCTGAGGCCATCGGGGCAGCAAGGAGGCCCTTGCCCTGGAGCCTTGTCGGGCACTCCCTGCCGAAACCATACGTACCTCCTGAAGACCAGCTGCAAACGTGTGTCCCTTTCACTTTGGGTGACGCACTTGTCCCACGGAGACAGTGTGTCACTCACTGCCAGAGCCGTCACTTCACAGTCTGTGTACGCCAGCGAATGGCCCAGCCCTGGACAGTGACAAGTCTGCGGGGCAGAGCTGGGGTCCTGTTCATTTTGTGACGTGACCTTCCCCTGGGTGCCCCTTGGAGGAAGCAGCTGACTAATATCCAGGTCGAGGGAGATACTTGGGCATCTGGTTTAGGCAGCCCTTTTGTACTCAGCTGAATGGTGCAACTCTTAGGCCTCTTTCGGGCCTGTTAGCCCATTGTTAGAGTGTTTGTTAAAACCAGGTGTTTTGGGGACTAAACTGTAGACATCATCATCCTCAGGTCGCTGGCATCTGTTGGGTATGTACCACGCACCTTGCATGTGCAGCTCTCACCAGACATTTTACAGAATTCTCCCACCACTCCTGTGTGTCCTTCTCCTCCCATTTTACAGATGGGAAAATCGAAGGTTAGCAGGGTTCGGTCACAGTTAACAAAAAGCAGAGCTGGATTTACCGCAGTGGGTCAGGGGGTGGAGTCCAGATGTGTTCCTGTGGGTGGAGCCCCAGCACCGTGGTCCAGGTGGGTCTGTCCCGCCCCCTGGTTCTGGGACCCAGACACGCGTCACTGACCTGCGCGTCTCCTCGGTGCTGGTGCCGTCTCTGTGTTTCCCAGTCGTGGTCGTGTTCTCTCGGTTCCTGTCTCGCTGTCTTTGTTCTCGCCGCTTCTCTCTGCCTCTGTTTGTCTCTGTCTCTCCTTCGCCTCTCTACCCTCCTTCCTCCACCCCCAGTTTGCCAGCAACCTCAGGGATGACCCCAAGACCGTCCTGCCCCACTGAGTGATGGCCATGGCGTGTTCTGAGTCCATGAGCAGCCACTCCAGCCAGGTGACCAGCCTAGATAGATCCTGAGCAATGCCCCTCTCCAAGCCAACACACACAGTCACAGTCAGCCACACTTGGCCATGCTTGACTACACCTGGCCACACCTTAGCCACACCTGGTCATACCTGCGCTGTTGTTCTTAGATCCTGTTGAAAGGGTTCAGCGACTGCCGTCCCGCTGACTTTCCCTGGGAAACACCTCCCCCTTGCCCCTGCCATTGTGCAGGGCAGAGGGCATGGCCTGCCTTGTGCTATGATAGCCTGAGGTGGCATTTTGGGCTGCCCAGAAGTCCATCAACTGCCCCGACCCTGACTAGCTGGGACCCGAGTTCATGGGAAGGGATGCTACACGAGTGTTTGCTGGCAGCTTTGGGAGAGGGTTCTCAGGGCTCTACCAAGCGCCATTCCCCACCCATGTCCATTGCCGCTGGCCTGACTGCCTCCAATCCTCTTTTTCTTTTTATCCCCTCCCTCCTTCCCTCCCCTTTCCTTCTTTCCTATTTACTAAGCACTTACTAAGCATCAGGCACTGTAACTGAGCACTGAGACTCCAATGGTGACAGAGCTCAGCTTTCCCCCCCTTGGACGTGTTGTGTACTGGGTGGGACCCGGCACCCAGTGAATCATACACGTGACTTAGAACCACCACCTGAGGTCAGGGCTCTGCAGGACTCTGACCTAGACTCGGGGTAGGGAAGCCTCTCAGAGGGGCTAATGCTTGCTCTCGGCTCTGAAGGATGTGGCCCTTAGCCAGGCAGGGGGGCATCCTAGGCAGAGCAAACAGACGAGGTGGCGAGGAGGGTGGGTGTGGACCTGGGGCTCTGCAGGTTGCAGTATCTTATCTGAAGACAAGAGCCTGGGTTAGGGGGTACAGGGAGGATGTAAGAAGCTGGGGGGCTCAGCCCACCCTTGGCCTGCAGCCTTCGCCTTTTCCCCTTTCTAGGTCTGAGACCCCATCAGTGGATGTGCCTAGGGATGGACCATTGCACAGGCCAAGGAGTCAGGACACCTGAATTCTAGGCCTAGCCAGACACCTGTTCTCCTCCCTGGCCCTCTGTTTTTCTTTCTGTAAAATGGTCATTGAGGATCCATATCAAACCAAAGCCAAGAGAATGCCATGGCTTTGGGGAAGCTCAGGCCTGGACATTAGGCAAACCAGGTTCAAATCCCAGCTCCCCCACTTCCTAACTATGGGACCTGGGCATATCAGGTTGCCTCCCAGGGCCTCAGTCTCCTCCCCTGTAAGATGGGTTCCATGACCATTCCTCCACAGAGGGTTGTCGAGAACATTCAAAGGCAAAGTGAATAGCACATCATCGGCCCTCAGTGTTGGTCTTCTATCTTTGCTGTTACTGCTCAGTCTTCGTGCAGGTCTGACCAGGACACAGGACAGGAAGGTCAGAGGCCCTCAGGGGCACTGAGACAGAGCAAGTGTCACCACGCCAGCCCGGGCCCCATCACCACAGCTGGGGGTGTAGAGTTGCAGAGGGGGGATGGGACACACATCTTGAATTGCTTAGTATTGCCCTGTCAGCTGTGGGCCACCAGGCACTGCCCTGACTCAGGGTTCTTTCTTAGGCCCATGTGTCAAACACCCCAAAATACATGCAGGCGTAATAGTCTCTCCTTTCCCTGCCTCCTCTCTAACTGCGTTCTCTTTTCTGGTTAAGAAGCTCACACCTACTCACTGCAAAAGTGTTATTTTCAGAAACATATTCTTCCAACCAATATTATTCAACAATTACTGTTAGCCAGGCATTGTTCGATGTGTTGGGATACAGCAGTCACTGAACCAGCCTCAAGGCCGTAGGTCAAGGATCTGCAAACCCCCGTGGCCGCATTCAGCCAGCTACTTGCTTGTAAATAAAGTTTTATTAGAACACAGCCATGCACACCGCCATACTGTTTTGTGCTGCTTTCTCTTGGTAACAAGGGCAGATTGGTGTAGTTGGGACAGAGACAAGATGGCTCACAAAGCCCCAAATATTCACAGTTGGGTCCTTTATAGAAAATGCTTGCCGGACTTTAATACCGTTTAGCAAATAAAGAACCCTTTCTGGTTTGTTCTGCATTCATGATGTGCACAATACGATAGCATCAGAGGTGTGACTTAATGAATTCTGTTTAATTTTATCATCAGATTGCATTGAGATATAAAATTACAAGTGTGGATACTAAATAAACCCAGCATCAATAATCAGAAGACAGACTGTTACCTCACCACAGACAGGGCCCTGTAACGGTTTGTTGTGGAACCTTCCAGAGGTTTTCCTTTGCTTTCACTCATGGACGTATAAGTGGTTATTTTTACAAATTGGTATCATAACACACATGCTGTTTTGGTATTGTTGGGGTTTTTTTGTTGTTGTTTGCTAGTATAAGGCAGATATCTGGGACGGTACGTGTCCTTTCTTTCTGAAGGTCATTCCATGGACCATACTTATCCCATTGTGTGGATATACGTATCACGTTGCTCTCACCACTTCCCACCTCGTTGGACATTTAGGTCATTTCCAGGATTTTGCAATGAGAACCAATCCTGCAGGGAGCGGCCATGTTTGTAGACCTTGGCAAGCATGTCTAATGATTTTTTCTTGAGATAAATTTCTGGAACTAAAATTGCTGAGTTGAGGGTATGCACGTTTTAAATTTTAGGACGTGTTATAGCTTGTTGCAACACAGCCCTTAAAAGTGTCTCTTAGCCTGGACTCCTGGGCTGGGAGAGTTACAAAACTGTCCATTCGAGGTCCTGAGCTAAGGCAGGCGTGTCTGCCCGTAAGACAAGGACCCAGGGTTTCCCCGCACCCGTGACTCGGGGCTTGGTGAACTGGTCCCAGCACAGTGGTTTTTAAACCTGCCAAGTACTGGAGGCTTTTCAGAACATTTTCATATGCATTTCCTCATCAGGGCCTCCTGAAGCTTCCTGGGTAAGGTGGGGGCAGGTGCATGTTGGGAGTCTGGGAGCAGGGGTGGGAGAGGAGCCCAGAAACCTGGGTCCCAGCCCCCCACCAGCACTGGCCTCTCACTCACCTGAGATGTAAGAGCCGCACAGCACTTCCTGTCACTGTGCCTCAGATTCTCATCTGAAAAGAGAAGACTCCGGGGTCCTTTTAGATAGAAATGGTACGATTTAATGGTCCTCACTTGACAGTGACAACTGAAATATAGGTTGGGGATGGTTGGTAGCCATCAGAAGTACATGTCAAAAAGTCCAGCGCTCGGCCAAAATGGGAGACTGACTAACTTGGACACGTGGGTTCCTGCTATGGCTCTTTAGTTCATTGTGTAATTACAAACTCCCTTGTAGCTATTCACTTGCCGGCAGGGAGGATTTTTATAGCTTATGAGACAAAACTGAGTTGGAAGAACATACTGACTTAAAGCTAGTAAAAAAGTCTGACTTTTAGGAAATCTTTAGAAGAGTTTTTGCCTCTGTGTGTGTGTAGTTGCTCTCAAGGCGTTGTAGCCCCGGGAGCGAAGCTGACTTGAAGTTCTGCCACGGTCCGCCAGAGACATGAATAATTTGCAGTCCACACAGGTTACCGGGATACAGACTGGAGAAAGTACTGATACACAGCTTGCTCTCTTAAGCCTCATTTATAAAATAATCCTAACCTCTGAATTCCTTCAAATTGAAGGAGGGGCAGTCTATGGGAAAGAGTCGTGATAGATGGCATTCCACCAAATACTTCACATCTGGTTTGTCTGGAGGCACAGAGAAGTTAAGTAACTTTCTCAAGGTCACACAGCGGCTGTGATAGAGCCTGGGTTCATTCAAATGCAGGCATTATGGCCCCAGAGGCAGTGCGCACCCCAGGGGAGATGAAAAAGAAACAGGTCAATTGTAATTATTACATTGTGGGAAGTTCTACAGCAGATCTGTCCACTAGAACTTTCTGCCACTATGAAAATGTTCTGTATATATGCTGTTCAATATGGCAGCCACATGTGGCTGTAGGGCCTTTGAAATGAAACTACTGCCTGCCACTAAGAGCCTTAATTGTTAGTTTTAAAATTAATTTATTTTAATTAATTTATATTAAACTTAAATAGCTAGCAGCCACCATATTAGACAGCACAGATATAGACTTGAGGCCTACTGGACAGGGCAAGAATGAGAGAGGGGTTGAGCCAGCCTTAGTTGAGGGAGAGTTCAGGGAAGGCTTCCTGGAGGAAGACTGAACCACAGCCAGGAGGTGGGGCTGCTCAGCAGGTCTGGAGGTAAGAGGGGATTGGAATGAGGACTATCAGGGGAGAAAAGGCTGGGAGCAGCTAGTGGGAGGGTCTAGGAGGGACTAGGGGTGGAGGAGGGGCAGGGGACCCTGGGGAAGGGGCATTGAAAAACCCCACTAGTGATGGTCCCACAAACCATCTTTAAGGTGTTTGGAGCTTTACCCCGAGGGACCCTGCAGGCTCAGGTTTTGGTTTTAGGAAGTGTAATGTGCAGAAAACATACGGGAGGGGGCCAGAGATGAGGGAAGCAGGGAGACCACGGAGCTAGCTGAGGCTGGATGGGTTGTTCTGGAAGGAGAGTTTGGGGACTGATAGGACATGTGCGTGAGAGTGACAGAGGAGCCAGGGATGCTCCCTGCAACCCTGAGTCTAGCGATAGGCAGTAGAGGGAGAGGACTCCATCCTTACTCCTGGGACGCCAGCTCCCTCCGTGGGAGGTCCCACAGAGCCAATGGATGGGAGACCATGTATTTTTCCTGGACCCCATTGGCCCAGCTGTCCCTAGGACCATCCAAAGGAGGTCAGGAAGCAAATGGTAATCCTTCTTGCCTTCAGATGAGTTTAGCACACACAGGGCACAGGCCCAGCATCTAATGTGTAATTGTCAGCAAAGTGCTCAAGACAATGATGTCAGTTCTACCAGAAGCAACCCCTGAGGCTCCAGCCTCTGGTTTCTGAATCTGACCCATGTTAGGGACTAAGTTAGGCTGATTCTGTCATATCTTTGAAAACAGTAAGCAGCTGGGAGCCCACTCAGATGACCACTTCCATTCCTGGGTCCCAGGGAGAATTCTTCAAGGGTGCTAGGCTTCTGAGAATGTCAGGTGACCTTTTGAAACAAAAACATCCTAGTTTCCCCAAGTGGGACTGACTTCATCTCTAAAGTGTGCCACCCCACATGCTGCCCCCGGGCGTGGAGATTGGGCAGACGGGTCCTATGCTGGTTCACTCATCAGGAGCCAAAGCCTTAAAAATAGGCTCCCCTTGACCTGGCAATTCTAAGCCTAAGGATTTCTCCTGCAGGAATGATCGCAGAGACGTGTCGCTTTAACCTCAAGGATATTTGTCATATTGTTGATTATAACAGTGGCAAATATCAGTCACCTAAATGCCCAGGACACTTGGGGGTTGTTAAGCAAACGGTGTTGCGTCCACGCATCCAGTGGAATATTCTTCAGCCATGAAAGGTGATGGTGTAGGTAAACTGACCCGCGGGAAATTCCGGACAGGATTGGCCAGAGTATTGCCTCTGCGTGATGGGTTATTTTGAAATGGCATTCCTGTGTTTTTCTATAGTTTTCAATGTTTTACAACAAACATATATTATTCTGACAACTAGAACAGGAAAGGGTTTCTATAGGCAGTGACATTAGGGTTGCTTGGACAGTGGCTGTTATTAGGGTCTGCGAGTGTGGCCATTTACAAGAAGTGGCTGATGGGGTTGTTCTGAATTCCCATCCTTGCATATATCTCGTCTGCAGCATCCCCTCAAGCATCATTGGGGACACAGTGTTCCTAAAAGGTGACAGGAAGAGAATGGGAAGGCGAGGGGTGTTTATTGGATCAGGTCCTATGTGCCCTTGAGGTGACCACTGTTTTCTTACTGAATCCTTATAACTTCTCTGTGGGTCAGAAAGGGAGGTGATGGTCACACCGCGGAGCTTTGCCCCAGGTGCACGCTTGTTCTGCTGGACCACGTTTGCTTGCTCTGTTATGGATGGTTCCACAGAAGCTGGAAGAGGCATGCTCCCCACTTCTGGGGGAAAGATACACTGCTGTGAAGAGAGTCATGCCACCCTCACTAAGTGCCTACTGGGTGCCAAGCAGAGGAACAAAGATGGTGTAGTGCCCCAACCTGGAAAGGTGCATCAGCTGGGTTACAGAATCTCTGAGACTCAGTTTGTGTTGTGATCCCATCCCCAGATCCTTAGTGCCTGGCACATAGTAGGTGCTCAGTAAATATCGGTTGAGTTAATAACTTACATGTCAAACTTTTCCTGGCACAGAGATGAGTCTAGGGCAGGCAGGAAGAGTTCGGGATGAGAAGAGATAGCTGTGGGTTGGAGTGGTTTTGGGTGGGGAGAGTGGATAGCAAGAAGGAACAGCACAGGTAAAGCCAGAGGCCAGGAATGTGTGACGTTAGGGTGTGATATGGTGAGTAGGTCAAGAGAGTGGGCTGGAGGGTTTGTTTGGAGCAGGGGTGGGAGTTGGGACTGGACAGGAAATTTTGGGCTCAATTACAAGGGGTGTTCGATTTCAGTAGGAGGACAGCAGGGAGCCATCCAAAGGTTTCTGAGTAAGAGATGACTATTCTGAATACACAGAATATGCCTCTGGACCTCCAATGGAATGTAGACATGATGTACTGCCTGCTGGTCTTTCTGGAATTGGGAGCAAGTTTGCTGCCATTCCCTCACCCCCATC
Organism: Saccopteryx leptura; assembly: GCF_036850995.1. Classification (NCBI taxonomy): domain Eukaryota; kingdom Metazoa; phylum Chordata; class Mammalia; order Chiroptera; family Emballonuridae; genus Saccopteryx; species Saccopteryx leptura. The sequence goes on along the minus strand of NC_089504.1, from coordinate 235,506,336 downwards.
TCCCTCCGTATTCCTCATCTGCTGGCCTCAAGTCTTCAAAAGATGGTCCCTGGGAGCATCCTTCGAAGCTCAGAAGCCAAGGCCATTTGAATTGTTACTGTGCAATGGCGTCCCAAGGGGTTGCAGTTTGGTTTCGCCTTGAGTGTTCCATCTCCTCCCAAGTGAACAATTTGAGAAGCCAGCAGTTCATTTAATGGAGATCAGTGGGCTCCCTGCCGTTTGCCAGGCACAGGGCTGGGCCCTGCAGCCAGTTCTGTGGTAACCAGCACTTGCTCCAAGGGCCCAGGCTGAGGGCAGAGACCAGTAACTGAGTGTAGGTAGTGACAGAACCAAGGGATCCAGGCCATGCGGGGCTCACTGGTTACCAGTTTGGACTTGCGAGTCCAAGTCCCCTGCCCGGGACTTGGGGAGGCGCGATTTGGGAATGACAGCTAAACAGGTACCAGGATTCCTTTTTGGGGTGATGAGATGTTCTAGAAGTACATAGTGTGTTTGAATTCTGCTTCATCACCTACTGGCTATTTGAATTTGGCTGTGTCACTTCATCTCCTAAGCCTCAATGTTCTCATCTGTAAAATGGGGATTGTAATAAGCAGTGTGGCGACTGTCGTCCAGCTAGATGATATGTAAACAGCTGGTGGATACCAAGCACAGGTTAAATGCTCCATGGATACCCTGCTGGGTGACCTATATAGGGAGCATAGCACCCGTGGGAACCCAGTGTGGGGTGCATGTGGGGCATGTCCTCACCAGGTTGGCAAGTTCTGGGAGCATTGAAGGTGGAGAAAAGTTCGGCCTGGCCGCAGTGCAAGGTGGAGATGGGCACTGAGGAGGGTCAGGGGGCGCCTAGCACGTCCCTTCATGTTGGCAAGCATGACCCCTTCATTCCAGTTTGCTAGGCTTTATTTTAGCACCAACAGTCCTGCATCCTGCGATGTTTTGGGCAAACCCATAAGGTTCGTCACGCTAGCGCCCAGCTGAGACATCTGGACCCAGCCCTGAGCGTAGTAGGGAGCTGGGGCGGGTTGAGCTGGGGGTAATGCCGATGCGATTTGTGTCAGCTGGGACCAGGTTCTGAGCATTTTTCCCTGATGGGAACCTCTTGTCTGGCTTGCTCTTGTAGGATCAGCTGAAACAGTGTTTCTCCAGGCGGCCCCCAGAAGCCAAGGACACTGACACCCTTGTACAGGAAGCCGACAGCCAGTATGGGACATGGACTGACCAGCATCAGAGTGGGGAGAGGTAGGCAAGGCGTGCTGGGCTCCGGGATGTGTGGGCGGGGCTCCTGGCTGAGGGGCGGGGCTTCTGGGCCGAGGTCAGTGTCCTAGATCACTGGAACTTGTTTTGCCTGTAATTGTAAGAGTAAACCATTCTTGCTGTAAAGAAGAAATTTAGAAACTATTTTTAAAATAAATGATATATGAACTATCCAGAATAGGCAGATCCTTAGAGATGGAAAGGAGCTTAGTGGTTGCCAGAGACTTGGGGAGGCGCAATTTGGGAATGACAGCTAAACAGGTACCAGGATTCCTTTTTGGGGTGACGAGATGTTCTAGAAGTACATAGTGCTGATGGTTGCACAACACTGTAAGGGTACTCTGTCTCACTAAGGGTGAATTTTATGTTATGTGTATTTTACCACAATAAAAAAAAAATGTTATAAAGAAAATGAAAACCAGTAATCTCAGCACACAGATATAACCTTCATTAATGTTTTTTGTCTTTTTAGACCTTTTTTCAATATATCTGTGTGTGATTCCAAATATAGTAACATATTATGCATATTGGTTTATAAGCTATATCTGCGTTTAACATCGCTGTTAACAGTTTGTAGGGCTCTCCCTGGCTAGGAGGGAATATTATGACTATGGCAGAAGCCTGACGGTTAGGGAGTGGGGCCTGGATGCAGGAGGCAGGCAGGTCTGAACCCCAGCTCCTCCCTAGCTGGCTGTGGGACCTGGCCTGTTCTCTTCAGGGTTTCCAATCCCCCAGCCCTTACAGGGACCTGGGATCTCCCGGGAAGGTGGGTGCCCCCTCCTGTCTCCCAGAGGCACTGCAGTGCCCTCTCCCACACGGTCCCAGCAGCCTCTGTGCTTCCAGCCCTAGGGAGCAGCGCCATCTGCTGCCTTCTCGATAGCATTTCTCCTTCTTTTTTGTGGATTTGGCTCAATCCCACTTCACAATCCTGCCTATTTCAAGTAATGAAGTCATCCCAGGGCTGACAAGAAGCATGGCTGTGCCCCCGAAGTAAAGTGCCAGTACACCTGGGTGGAAGGTTCAGCGTGAGGGCGGAGCTGGGGGGCCTCTTCCAGGATAGACCCTCCTGTCGGGGAGGTGGTGTCTGCGCGTGCCAACACACACTTCCTCAGGGGAAGGCTTTCCCGTGCTCTTGACTTTGGTATCTTTTTTTTATGGGCAGGGAGAGCCTTTTTAATTTAACAATTTTATTTATAAGTCCTCTATTTTATGTGATTCCAGAGTAGCTAGAGGGTCAAGGGCATGGATTGATTCCAGAGTCGGTTCTGCCCCTCCGGGCAAGCTACCACACATCTCTGTGCCTCAGTTTCATCTTTAGCAAGGTTAATCCTCCAGTTCCAGACCTGCCCAGGTGTTCTAGAGGCACCGTGAACAGCACCTGGCTGTGAGCCCAAAACGGGCTCCCACCGGGATGGTCTGTCTCTTATTTCCTGGGGCAGTGGTCGGCAAACTCATGAGTCAACAGAGCCAAATATCAACAGAACAATGATTTGAAATCTATTTTGAGAGCCAAATTTTTTAAACTTAAAAAATTTAGGTAGGTACATTGTTATTAACTTAATTAGGGTACCCCTAAACTGGCCAAGAGCCTCACTCAAGGGGCTGAAGAGCCACATGTAGCTCGCGAGCCACAGTTTGCTGACCACTGTCCTGGGGTATAGAGCACAGCCGGCAGCCTGGCCTACTTTCTGCCTGCCCCCCTGCCTTGATGTTCGGTTCTCTGCAACAAGCTGCACAACTGTGTCTTCCTTCCTTTCTCAGCTTGGCCCCTGAGTCCCCGTCCCCGGACAGCAGTGCCGCGTCGGCACGGAAACAGCCCTCCAGCAGCCGCTTGTCCTCGCTGTCCTCCCAGACGGAGGCCACCTCGGCCGGGGACCAGCAGGACTGCTCCAGGGACCAGCAGAGCACCAGCGTGGACCGCTCCAGCACTGACCTAGAATCCACGGATGGCACGGAGGGGCTGCCCCCACCAGACACCTGCTCTGCAAAGAAAGCAGACGACTTCTCCTTCATCGATGTAAGTTGGTAACCGGAAGCATGTGTTGGAAGCGGTTATTTCTAGCATCTCCTGATGAAGTGCCCCTTTCAGGGGTAGAATCTATGTGCCAGGTACCCTCTGGTGGGTACAGAGGTGCAGTCTGAGATGGGACCAGTGTCTGCATGTGGCCTAGATCTGCCATATACTAGCTGTGTGTCTTGGGCAAATGCCTTCACATCCCTGAGTGTCAGTTTCCTTCTCCACTTGTAACCAGTGTAATGAGCTCTCCACCCTCAAATACAATTACATGTGTCCAAATTAAAACTGATCCTAGCCTACGCCCGAGCAGGAAGTCTGACTCACCCCTGCTGGGTGTTCTCACTAAGGTCTTGCTTTAGTGGGAGGCATGCCTAGTGCCAGTGCATCCAGCTCTCTCTCTAAATGGACAGTCGTGGTTCTAGGAGAAGGAGCCCCTCAGGCATGGGCAGCCCTTGTGTGGGTCCCCGGACACAGCCCTCAGAAGTCAGTTTTCCCAGGTTGAACGCAGAGGCTCCCTCCAGGATGCCAGCTGCCTGGGTCCCGCTGCCTTCTGTTCCAGCTCCTTCCAGACCAGCTCCTGTCTTCTTCATCTCCCACTTGAGGAGTCCCCACTGCAGGAGTCACGCAGATTTCCCTTGTCAGTCCTTGAGACACAGACGTCTCATTATTCTGTCTCTGACAATAGGGCTGCCCTTCCACCATCCGGAGGATGCAACGTCTAAATGGTGCAGAGTCTAAAAGGGACCCACTCTCCTAGCAGTAGAGCCTCATGCCCACACTCTTAGGGACAGCTGTCCAGATTGCCCCCAAAGAAAGAGCACCGCTGTTTTGGGAGGGTGACCTCCTCTAGGTCCTCACGGAGGTCTCCCCTTCTTAAGGATAGTCGGGGTATCTCACTGGCACCTCTGGAAAGGGACAGAGATGGGGAAAGGCACAAGTTCAATCTCCATTAGGGCACCCCACTGTATAAAAATGGACATGGTATGGATTAGAAGGATTTAATCAGGTGGTGTTTTTAGTTATTCATTCAACAAACATTTATTGAGCTCCTGCTATATACTGAGCACTGCTAGCTTATATGCTCGTATGATGTCCCCAAGAGGAGAAAGGCATTTCCATTGTGTGCCCACTGTGTGCCAGGCTCAGTGCCAGGGCACTCAGGTGTCATTTGATTTATGTTTCATGGAGAAATTTCAGCTTCAGGTGTTAGGTAACTATTTAAAATGCAGAAATGCTGGCCCGTGTGCCCTGTAAATATGATCTCCTGAGTCAACAAAGCTATGCACACCTCTCTCGGTGTCCTCGGTGAATGGTTCTTTGCTTTTTTCCACTTCCTCCCTGCCGTTCCCAAAGCAAACCTCAGTCCTTGACTCAAGTGCCCTCAAGACCCGGGTGCAGCTCAGCAAGAGAAGCCGCCGCCGGGCTCCCATCTCCCACTCCCTCCGGCGCAGCCGAGTCAGCGAGTCCGAGAGCAGGTCTCCCCTGGAGGAGGAGGCCGACAGCACGTGGATGTTCAAGGACTCAACAGGTACCCCCCCTTCGCCTCCTCAGACACCACATTGAACAGCAGCAAGGATGGAGGTTAAACACTGGAAAGAACTTTCTGATTCGAAGGTTGTATGATATTAGAACATAATTACACAGGAAACAGTGATTTCTTATTCTACACAGCCAGTTAAAAACTAAAAAAATATTTTTGAGGGATGATAATATTAATTGGAATTCTGCAGGTTGCAAGGGACAGAGCCACAACTGAATAGGATTTCACAGTTTCTGCTTTTGTTCTTATTAAATTCACCCTATACCCTCTTCAAGTTTGTTTTCTAATTTTTTTTGTAAATTCTCAAGTTGAAAAATAAGTTTATTATCAATCTTGTTTGGTTTCTAATAAATCACTTAAGGCTACACATTTTCCTCTGAGGATTTCTTTGGCTGCATTTTGTATTGAATCCTGAGCTGAATTTTAAAGGGCAGGGAAGGAATTAGCCAGGGAAAGGTATTTCAGACAGAAGATTAACAGGATCAAAGGGCCAGAGGTGTGGGAAGATCCTTCTGTGTCTATGGCAGGGCCTCTCAAGGCGGTTCAAGCCAAGAGCAGCAGGAATTGTTCTGGGAAAGTAGGCCGGGGCTAGCTGTGGAAAGTCATGATTCCTTGCCATGGAGTTAAACTGTATCTGTAAGTGGAGAGCCATGGAAGAGTTTTAAGAAGCAAAATCTTTTCTTGTAATGGAAACCATAGCAGGTGACCTTCCCACTCTACACATAGCAGCCTTCAGTCTCCCAAAAACTACCAGAGGGACTTTTGTTCACTTGGGATTTGCTCGTGGCCAACAATAGGATGTCAGACTAGGCTCGGTGCTGAGTAAGGGGATTCCTTAAATGCTTGGAGAATTATCTCTTCCTCTCCCTTCTCATGTCTGTTATTCAAGGAAATGTTTAAATGCTTTGAGTAAGACTTTTCTCTGCACACTTTCTTGGTTTTCTGAGCCAAATTTCATGGAGCAAGTAAAGACCAAAATGGTGGCAAAAACACACAATTACCCCCAAAAGCATCTAATTTACCCCTGACCCTGCAGAATATGGCAGCAGCCTCCTGGTTCCCAGCAGCCCTAGGGAGCCGGCCAGGCACTGGGGAAGGCCTGAGGGTACACTTTATGAACACGCCTCAGCACCCTTTCTGCCCCCGCTCCTTACTGTGCCCCAGCCTGTGTCCACACCTCCTCACCCTCACTCCTGGAAGAGTGGGGACAAGCAGTCATCTCCCAGAAGTCTCACCTGTGAGGTGGGAGCATGACAATGGGGACATGGCCCAGAAACGGGGGCTTGGGGCGAAGGCAGGTGACTTCCTGGCCAGCTCTGGGCATCCCTTCCACAGGACACAGGGATCCCTCCCCACTCTCTTCTGAGAGCGGGACCCCCGGGTCGTCGGCTGCCAGCACTTCTGTCTCCTTTCCTGCCTCTACCAAACTGTTCCTTCTCTTCCCCTGACTTGTAATGAGCCAGGAGCCTGGGCTGTCTGTGCCCAGTCCCAGGAGAAAACCCGTCCTGCCTTATTGTCAGTATCTTTCAGCAAGAGTTATGAAGATGAAAGATCGGGAAAGCCAGAACCTGAATTTGTCCTCATCTCTATGATGGTCCAGCAATACCTTCTGTCAGGGCTGTTGTGAGGATTGCACGAGGGTCTGTATGCCAAGGACCTGAGACACAGGCCTCAATAAATAGGAGTTGCCAATGACATCAGTGCCCTTTTCTTTGCAACAGAAGAGAAATCCCCCAGGAGAGAAGAGTCGGATGAGGAGGAGAAGCCACCCAGGACCGAGAGGACCCCTGTCAGCCACCCCCAGAGGATGCCCGTGTTTCCAGGCGTTGATCCAGCCATGCTAAAGGTGCCACACCTCTGGTCCAGAGCTGCTCTCCACCCTGGTGGCGAAAAGAATAGGCCCCATGATTCTTGCTTTCCCTCCCTCTTTCTCTCATTTTTGAAATAGTTGAACTCACAAGAGACTGTTAAAAAAAAGTAGGTTGTCCCCGGTACCTCTCGCCCCGCTTCCCCACTGCCAGTGCCGCACATGACCGCAGTGCACTACCACACCCAGGGCAGCAGGGCTGTGAACTCACGTTCACGGATTCCACCAGCGAGCCTGTGTCTCCTCATCCCCCACACCTGCTGCTCAGTTGGCCTCCTGGCTCAGCCTCCACATACTCATCTGTAAAGCGGCTGGTGATGCACCTTAAGCACCAGGCCCCGGGCTGGACGTCAGGGAACCAGGAGTGAGCACACGCAGGCCTTGTCCTCGGGGAGTCCGGTCTGCCAGGGATGCTGCCGCAGGGATGACTGCGACCGTACTGGAGGACACGGGGGCCTGCCCTGGAACACACTGTGCTCTCGTGAATCGGGAATCCAGACTGGATTGTGGAACCCCCAGGGCAGGGCAGGGCAGGGCCACCTCCCCCCACTCCTGTGGCCCAGCACAGGTCTCTCCCAGCCCTGGGAGCTGCGGTTCTTACTTAGGGGGAGAGAGAGGGACCCTCTTGCTCCCTGTTCTGGGCCAGGCACCATGCACGTGCAAGCTCTCTCTGGGCCCCAGCAATGTGGCAGAAGGTAGCTCTTGCCTCCCATTTCACTGAGGAAGAAATGAAGGCTAGGAAGGCGGGGTGTTTGTGGGATTTCTCATCTCAGTACCCCCTGCAGGCCACAAAGCCTCCTCGGAGGCCATGGGTTTGCCCCCTTTTTTAGTGGACGAGAGTTTTGATTTCATGTCATTTCTGACAAGACCAGAAATTCATCACACAGCAGGTATGGACCCTTGTCTCTGTCATTGATTTTACAGGCCTTAAAATGGGGACATCTTGCACCCACTATAGTTGGCTGGGCTGTTCTGGCTTTATTTATTTTTTAAGCATCAGAACAAATGACATCTTATAAGGCAGCCAAACGTAGGAGGCAGCGAAAGGCCCTGCTTACAGGAGGGGTCCCGAGCGTGGGCCCACTGCACTCTGTGACGGTGAGGCCCTCGCCGTCAATACTGATCAGCTCCACGGGCCTGGTGGCAGCCATGTCTGCTCTGGTCGCTCTGGGCAGCGGGCCGCGCTCCGCACTTGTTAACAGTCAGAGGAGCTGCCGGGCTCCTTCTGGCTGAAGTTGGAGTTGGGTGGGCTTGGGAGCAGTCCCAGTTCTTGAGAACTAGGGGACTTTAGGCAAACTGCTCAACCTTTGACCTTCAGGCTTCTCCCTGTAGACTGGGGAAACCTCCGTCATATTACTTGCCCCTGAGAGAATCCAAATGCTGGCTTGGAGCACAGAGCTGTCAGGGGGACGACGGTGATGGCCGTCCCACCTCTGAGTCGGAGACAAAGGCCACCTGCCAGCATCACACATACCCGGTCTCCTGAGGGAATTCTGAGCACACCATTCTAAGTCATTCTGTTCCCAGCAGCGCAGAGGTCAAGGCTGGCCACTTGGACAGCAGACCTGCCCTCGGATCTTTCGTACCCTCCCGGGTCAGGCAGCGTCTCCCCCATTCCTGCATGTTCCACTTGTGAGGTCCCTGCTGTCACCCTGCAGTGACAGTGCTATGGGTTGGGACCTTTTCTCAGACCACAGTGGTTACAGATTCGGCGCTCTCCTCTCCCCAGGCTCAGCTGCACAAGAGGCCAGAGGTGGAGAGCCCCAGCGAGACCCCCGGCTGGGCCCCCCAGCCCAAGACTCCCAAGTCCCCCTTCCAGCTGGGCAGTCGTGTGCTGCCCACCGGCGTTGAGAAGGACGAGAGGTGAGGGATCTCGGGGGTGAGGGGCCCTCCGCTCCCAGAGTCAGGGTGCACATCTGGGGCGCCTTGCCCATTGGGTTTTAGAGCAGAATGGAAGTAGAATTTCAACTGTTGGTTTGTTTTTACTCCATTACTCCAGCAGAACTTTGTTCACGTGAATTCTCGGCTATCTGAAAAACAGGTGGGGAAGGGTCCAGGAGTCAGGCCAGCTGGCCTCACTCCCCTCCTCCGTACACGTCCTGCACGGACATCCAGGGCTCCCTTGTGGCAAAACTACTGATCTAGAGCAGCCCTCTTTAGATGGATGGGGAAACTGAGGCATTTACCCTCCAGGGATATGCCTTTTTCTCAGCAGAATAGGGGAGACCCAGAAAAACAGACCAAAGGGCACAGTCGTTTTGAGCAAAGCAAACTTAACTTATTCAGCCGCCCTGCATGGAGCTGCTGTCCCATTCCTGGGCGAGACCTGCTGCACGCAGACGTGAGCCTGGCCCAGCACCTGGCCCCGGGGCTCCCCGGCCGGCCGGGGCACTGCAGCAGCTGGGGGTCTAAGGCATACAGCCGGAGCCTCATCCCAGCTGCGCTGCTCAGGAGCTGCATCGCTTAGGATAAGTCACTCTCCTTTCTGGGCCTCACTTTCCTCAACTGTAAAATGGGTTGACTGATCATCCTAATGTTCTGGGGTGGTCATGACGACGAAGTAAAGCCCTCACACTGGCTTGCAGACATGTTCAATAGAGGACAGTGGAGTTCTTATGAGTCCTCTAACACGTAAAAGTGAGGTTTTCTTCTTGATGCTGACATTTTCATATAATAAGTGCAATGAGAACACTGTTTTCACAAAAACAATAAAGTCATCATCTTTAAACTTTTTCTAAGAAAAACTATGCTTACAGAGATTGTTTAATGGCCATGGGGAAATGGTTATATGAAATATGTAACCAGAAAAGAAACTATGTACATGTAGTAAGTGCTGTGATAGGGTAGAGGTTGTCAAACTACAACCCACAAGCCAAATTCAGCCCATTGTCTTTTTTTTTTTTAATAAAGTTTTATTGGCACACAGCTGCACCCACTCATGTATGGGTTGTCTGCGGCTGCTTTCCTGACACAACTGCAGAGCTGACTGGTTGTAACAGACACCCTGTGACCCACCAAAAATGCAGCCTGTTTCTTTATTTGACCCCTGTCATTGAGGAAGGACTTGTAACCTAGACTCACCGAAGTAAGGTGTGGAAAAGGTTTCTAAGAGGAGAATTCTGAGCTGAGTCATGATGTACACAGAGGCAGCAGCGTGAGGGGGTCCCAGGCTGAAGTCACAGCATGTGCAAAGGTCCGAAGGTCTGACATTGCCGGGAGCTGCAAGGAGTGCATATTATCAAAGCACAGAGTGGGCTGTGGGAAACAGGAGGACAAGGTTGAGAGGGACAAGGCCATGGCTGAGATAGTGCCCGCCCTGCTCTAGGGACCCAGAATTGCAGGCCTGGCCCCAGGGTCAGCATCGCAGCTGGAGGAGCCCCCAGACCAGAGTCTCAGAGGTACCTCTTGTCTAGGTCTTCTGCCTCCGCCATCAGGCAAGGCCTACTTGGGCTGCCCCAACCCCTCTCTGCCCAGGGGCTTCTCCTTCCTTGGAGACCCCCACTTGCCCCGACCCCTCTCTGCCCAGGGGCTTCTCCTTCCTTGGAGACCCCCACTGCACCTCTGTCAGGTAAGCAGCTGCCCTGAGCCCTCCAGGACCATAGGATCTGGAGCTTTCTCTGTCAGCATAAGTCAGGTCTATGTGTTTAATTATGAAAAGAATATATGCTCACTGTAGAAATTTTAGAAAATATAAAAGGAATATAAGGCAGAAAATAAAATCATGATCTGACCCCCATAGACCACCATTATCAATGTGTGGGTGTCTCTCCTTTCTTTTTTTTTCCCTAATGCAGTTGAGGCTATAACTTGTATGTAGCTGCTTTTCCGGTTACATGTTTCATGTGCTCATTTTCCCATGGCCATTAAAGTCTTCACAAGTGTCATTTTTCCTTAAACAAAAGTTTAAGAATGATGGCTATTGTTTTTGTGAAAATGGTGAGTTCTTATTGCAAGCAATTCTGAGAACACAGAAAAGTCCACAAAGAAGTAAGTAAAAAAGTAAAGTGCTCAGAAATGTTTCCCTTTAGATGGTGGTTGCTCAGTGTAGTCACAGTGAGGAAGTCCCCTGAGCCGTGCATGTGCGGCTGAATACTTATACGCATGTGCTTTCTTCCATTTAAAAAAGAGCGGAACAAATATCACCTCCCCCAAACAATCATTGCTGTTATTCAGTGTATTATTATATACTGAGTCTTAAGGGTTTGCATTAGTTAGGGTTCTCCAGAGAATCAGAACCTTTAGGATATATATACACACACACACACACACACAAAGGGGTTTGGGGATAGAGAGGGGAGTTCAGGGGGAGATTTATATTACAGAATTGTCCTTCACGATTTTGGAGGCTGACAAGTTCAAAACGTGCAGAGCAGGCCTGCAGGCTGGAGACTCAGGGAAGATCTGACATTGCAGTTCAAATCCAAAGTCAGTCTGTTGCAGAATCCCCTCTTTTTCGGGAGAGGTCAGTCTATTTCTGTTAAGGCCTACAGCTGATTGGATAAGGTGGAGGGTAATCTGCTTGACTCTGAAGTCTACTGATTTAAATGCTATTCTCATCCAAAAAAATAACTTCTAAGAAATATGTAAAGTAGTGTTTGCCCACGTGTCTGGGTACCATGCCAAGGGCACAGGCATTTACATGGGTAGAGAAATGGGAGGATGAATGGATATTTGGGTGAAAAATGAATGGATGGATGGAAGGAATTTTATCTAAGCATGACTTGATAGATAACTGCAGATTATTTCACAGAATGGGTGTGCCATGATTGATTTGATATTTCCATTGTTGGGTGCTTGGGCTAATTGCTGTTTCTGGCTTGTCGATCATGTCAGCACGGACATGTTTGCGAACTGTGAGTGCCCCGCTCAGCACCCACCTTGACACGGCTGACAGAGAGCTGGGTGCCTCACAGCCCTGCCCGCTAGGTTTCCCTGGTCCTGCTCGCACTTGACGCACACTGGCTTCGTGGTTTCAGATCAGAAGAGCCCTCACCCCAGTGGCTAAAGGAGCTGAAATCAAAGAAGAGGCAGAGCCTGTATGAGAATCAAGCCTGATGAGGTATGGGGGGCTCCGTGGGGAGCCCTGGGCAGAGCCTGCAATTTCAGTGGTAGGGAACTGGGTGGTAGGGAACTGGGCGGGAAGGCAGGGTTCAGAGATCTGGCATGGCGTACCCCAGCAGAGAGAAGGGAAGCGTGGGCCTGGGGGCCCTGGTCCCTGTAACGAGTGTGGCAGTGACGCTTCCGCCTAGGGATGGACACGCAGCCGGACCTCCCGGGGTGGCGGGGGTGGGGGTGGCAGGGGCCGGGAGTCAGGCAGCCGGGGCTCTGGCCGGCCCTCTCACTGTGTCTCAGGCCCATGTTATGAAATGAGAGGACGGGACATCAAAGGTCGGCTGAATGTGGAAGGTTCCCAATCTCTACACTGATATAATAATACCCGTAGAATTGAAAATTAATTTTTAAAAAAAGGTCCTGAACAATTAGATATACCCTGGTGTAGATCCCAAACAACTGAACCTCTTGGACTTCAGTCTTCCCATCTGTAAAACTGGGGTAACAGCACCTATGTGGCCGAGCAGTCCCAAGCGCTCACTGAGAAGGCACCTCCAGGGCTCCCTGTAATTCCTCGGGACGGGACGGGAGCACCCAGTCTGTGCCTGGTACAAGTCAGCTCTGCTGTGAGTAGCAGGGGAGACCCGCCCCTTGTCCGCAAACCTCAAGTCCACAACACTCTTGATGACGAAGAATTTTCATCGCTCAACTCGGTGACAAAACCGACCTGCGTGGATTGAATGTGACTTGACTCTGTTTTCCCCACTTTACGTAAACATCCATCCATTCCACTGCAGTCATATTATGTGCTTGATTGTGGGGGCGTTGCATTATATATTTGTATGTATTTACGTATGCATATACATGTGTGTGTTTGTATATCATAAACTCCAAAGAGAATTCTAAATGCCGCAGTAAATATGTGCTCACGGGTTTTGGATAAGGAGGCCTATGTTTATTTTGTGTTCAGTGCTGGACATGGAATATCTCAGTTACGCCTCCTCTAATCCATTTGGAGGACTCTGAGGCTGGAACCCCCGACTTGACTCTAAATTTCACATTCATTCCACTGTGCCAGGCCGCCCACCACTTGCCTCATCCCACCCCATAAAAAGGCAAACAACAACAAAATCACGTCGTCTTTCCCAGCCTGTGGCTCGCAGGGTGGCTGTCTGGAGGGAATACCAGGAAAGGTCAGAAGGCTTGATGTTAGAGAGAAATTAGGCCACCAGTTACCCCTACTGACGGGACTCTCCCTTCCTCTCCAGATGGGGACACGCCACGTCTAACGAACAGAAGCCTTAACTGTCAGAACCCCCAAGACAAGGCCACACCGCTGCTGTTCCTCCCTGCACAATGGTCACCTGCCTGGGCCCTTCCGTGCGGCGGGGGAGCAGAACGCTGCCCAGCACCCCCCGCCCCTCCACAGGCCCTCCCTGGATCGGATCGGATAGGATCGGGTGGAAAGGCCCCCCCTCAAGCACTTGCAGGCCTCCCCGGACAGCACTTCCGGCTGGGAGAGAAGCCAGGCTGCCCAGAAATGTCCATACTGGAGGTTTTGGGGTTTTGTGGTGGTGTTTTTTTTTTAACGTAAAAATGTGTATTTCTGCTCACATAAGCAGCAGCCCTGGAAACACATGTCAAGCTGGACCGTCTCTCTAGATTCTGGAAAAAGCCTGAATTGTGAAAGCACCTCTTCCCCCCCACTCCAGGGCAGGTCTTTTTCAAGAAGACGTTTCCGAGGAGGAAGAAACTGTGTTTCCTGCTCTGGGTCCCAGGCAGTGCCGCGGGGCTGGGGGTTCGGTTGCTTTTTTGGGCAGTTCCATCTCCCTCTTGGAGGGTCAGCAGTTCTGATTTTGAAACATCCCCGTTCTTCTGTTTATCCTTCCAGTGGGGCTGTGTGCATAGTTGACCTTTTTTTTTATTGTGTGTTATTTTTGTTTGCTTTAGAAGGTGATAAAGCAATAATTCAGCCAACTTCCCTTGAAATTTGACATGTATATATGTTTCTACGTTGAGGAACGGGAGGAACGAGGTGTGACTGCTTTGTTCGAAGTATCTGATCATCTCAGGTTATCTTATCCCTACCCAAGCTTTTAAAAAGTTACGGTTGTCACCCTTGCATTATGTATATTTCCCCAGTTTCTTTTCATTCTGAACTCGGGTTTCTGTGGAGTGAGTGGCCTTTGCCCCTTGGCCTCAAGGGTCCGTGAACTGCAGCCCCAACGGCAGTGCCTTTCCCGCTCCGACAGCAGACCTGCCCGGAGAAGCCTCGTCTGTGGAGTTGTGTTTGAACATCACCCGAGCTGCAGCACGGACAAGCCGGCCCAGGGCGGCCTCAGAACAGACGCGTCACGGAGGGCTTCTTTCGTTTCTTCTTACCTCTTCCTTCGACCCATTCTCCTCCTGAGCTCCACCTGACCAAGTGCTCTTTTTCAGTCCAAACAAAGGAAGGAGGGTCTTGCTGAAAGCCCTTCTCTGGTGGGGAGCCCCCCCCCCCCGGGCCAGGGACTCCGGACAGAAGTGCTGGACGCTAGGTGATGAAGCGGAAGGTTGATAGCACCTCTTTTTTCCTTGCTCTCGCCTCTCTCTCCTTCTCTGTGGAAATCCTCAACACCAGCCTACTTCACCCATGAAGCCCAGGGCCCCAGCGAACATCCCAGAAATACCCGGCTGGCCACAGGTCATGCCTGGAGTTGCCATAAACTTTGTGCCAACCTTACCTAGGAGGTGCTGGTGGGTAAGGAAGATGCGTGGACAGTTCATGGCGCAGCCTGGGGTTGTTGAGGGTCCCTGAGGCTCCGTTTCCTAATGGGTGCATGCACTGGCTAGATGAAAGTGGGGGGCAAACGCATGCCCCACCCCCCTGCAGCTTCCCAAAGGGTTTGGAAATCTTTCTTCATAAGTCCATTATTTGCAAAAATGGTGTCAAAACAGACCTCTCGTCTCCCCTGAACACCGCTCTCCTGTCCTGGGGGTGGGGGATGGGTGCGGAGAGCCGTGTGTTTCTCCAGGTGGAGCCAAATGCCTAGACCCCAGAGGGCGGCGCGCTTCAGCACCGTGGACAGGGACCGGGGCCGCGCTCCGCTTCCTGTCGCGAGCTTTGGAGGCTTACTGATGGGCGGTTGGTTGTTGGAACCTGTCACCCACCCAGCCTCCTGCACCTGTGTCTGGAGGTTTGGCCCAGCGTAATCATAGTTGTGCTTTCTTAATTCCTCGAGTGAGTGAGTGACCAGTTCTCTGGCCATTTGGGGATTTAATTCGTCCAGGAGCTGCTTCAGTTGACATCTGTTGTTTCTCTTTTCTTTTTTTTAAAGGCCCAGTCGTGTTGGTGTAGTGGCTTTCCAGGGCATTAGGTCCCCTTTAGGACACCGGGGTGTTCTGACCCTAACTTCCTTTCTTGACTGCTTCTCTCTTTGTCTTTCTGAAAGTGGGAGGGCCCCTGGGTACCATCTTGGGCCGCAGAAATGACCTGCCCTGTGCAGTGAGTGTGTCGGCACTCACCACGCACAGCCCTCAATTCTGAATTAGTCGTGTTTCAGCCCGAGGACACCCGACAGGAAAGAAAAACACTTGAACATGAGATTGATCTGTAGATCTTTACCCCCCCACACACACACACACATACACACCATGATTGGAAATAAAAATCCAGTTAATTCTGTGGTGATTAAGGCATGCAAAGTCCACGCCTTTGAACTGACGAGAGCAAACCCTACACATCCTGCCCAGCTCTAGTCCCTCCAGCACAGAGCAGACAATCACGTGGCTCAGGAGCAACCCTCTTAATGCGGGCCTCCCTCGACCCCTGGATCCCGCTGAGGTCAGCGCGGGGAGGTCAGAAGGGACCGGTGCTCGGAGCTTTTGCGGGGAGCAGGGCCAGTGGGCTGTGTGCTGCTCCTCTTTCTGGATTGGGTGAGCTCTCTGGGGCACAGCAAGGGTTCGAATGCTCATTTCTCCAGGTAGCATGGCGTCATCTTTGGAAACGTGTCTCCTTGTAAACAAACTTAATAGCCTTAATCATCTGGACGCAGTCACGTCTCTCCCTCCTCCTCCAACCTTCCTGCTCCGGGCCTTTGGTTCTCCTGAAATGAGTCTTACAGAAAGCCCACTGCGATGGGTGTATAATCCTTCCCATCTCTCCCCCGCCTCCCTCCCACGTCCTGTTTCTACCCCCCCCCCCCCATACTCACACACCCTTTGCACATCAGCATTTTGACAGATCTCTTTTGTTAAGTCTGTATCTTTTTCCCCTCCAATAGGTCCCCTCCTTCCTGGTCTCTTGCCTGAGGAAACAGAGGCCCCTGACCTGTGAAATTCCCAGGTAGGGCCTCAGAGGTCCGATTTGCAGAGGATTACCCAGAGCCCCAGGGAAACTGGCATAGGAGAAGCCTCGCAGTGTTCAGGGCATTGGGAATTCTGAGTCACGCTGAGCTGACACTGCTTGTCTAGGACTCGGGGGACATACAGTCCAATGGGGATGTTTTCCAGGGGCGACAAGCCAAGTCATACACTTTGAGACAAATGTGTTTTCTTTTGTGCGTCCTGGGAAGCAAGGCCAACTCTAAGTATTGCTAAGGAGTGAGAATGGAAATAGGCATAAGCCTCAGATCCTAAACCTTAGAGGTTGTGCAAGGGAGTTAGAACAACCTTTGCTGTGGCTTCCTAAAGGCGACCTCAGCGGTCCCCAGCTGGTGCCGGCAGTGCCGTGTCCATTTATGCTTTCACACTTCCCATCACTGCGCCCCAGCGCGCCCCAGGAGCTGGGCGGCGTCGTGAAGCTGAAGATCCCCAGGTGTGAGGTCAGGTCACATTAAAGGTGACTCGGGCTCACAGGGAAGACAGCCTCCACCCAAGGACCGGGCTCTCAAGCCTGCCTCTCCCTCACCAGTTTCTGTGTCTCCCCCTCAGTCCCTGTGGCCCCTCCCACAAAGCCCTGTCCCTGAATATGGGAAGCTAGATGACTGTTGCCTTCGTATGAAACTAGCATTTCAGGGTGAGCCAGAGGGTAGGCATGAGGTGGGAGGAAAGCTCTCTCCAGTGGGACATACCACCACCACCACCACCCCCCACCCAATTGAAGTCCCTTCTGATTGTGCCTTTCCTCCTCCACCACGTGTTCAGGATAAAGCAAGAGTCCCAGGTCATTGGGATGCCATGGGGTTGGAGGAACAGTAATTAGGTAAAGGAAGCCACTGAAGCAGGCAGGACCCACTGGACAGTTGGACAGGGACCCTCGCTGGGCTCTGTCCTCTTGGGGAAGGGTGTGTCCGAGGTGTGTGCCGAGAAGCTGCTAGGAGTCTCCCAGTTGGGGTTCTGGGAAAGCTGCGCTCAGGAGGAGGAGAGCCACGTGGAAAGACGGGAGGAACGAGTGTGCATGGTGTTAGCCAGTCTGCGGCTGCCTTTGCTCCCGCCGCCCCTCCAGAGATGTCTTTCTTTTGCCTGGGTTGGTCCCTGCAGGAAGCAGGGCAGAAAGCCAAGTTCTGGAAAGTCAGCCTGGGGTTCCTGGCAAGGTAACCTCTGAGCTTCGCCTCCCCTGTCCCCCACACCCTTGGAATCTCCTTCAATAGCTACCCTCATGGCTGGTGCCGTAACATCTTCCACAAATCGGATGAGCACTTTTCTGACAATCTCTAGTGGCATCACGCCCACTCAAAAGTATTGCATCTTGTCTCAAGAAGAATTTGAGCTTTTTAATGATCTCATTCCACATAGCCTTATAGATTCTGTAAATAGGAGGCTCACAAAAGTAATATATTGTGTTATGGAAGATATTTTGTACTGTGCTGTTTCCTAAACCATACCAATATTCTAGAAGTCATGCACTTCCCACATGATTCTGAGCCTGAAAAATGCTTTGTAAGATGGGGGGCAGTGGAAATATATATGCACATACTATATATTTTCCTAGCCTTTCTTCTCGGTCCCTTCGGCAGATGGTTGAGCTGTGACAGAGAAGGAACCCGGGTCCCATGTGTAGGAAAGTTAAGCCCCCTGCCTGCTGGCATTCTTGCAATTGCCTTAGAATCCACAAGCCCTCATGTATTTCCCAGGGTGTTCCACATTCATAGCCTGTCTCTTCCTGATCATTTCTGTTTGTATTTATTTTCTAATTGTTGGCGAAATCCCACCCCTGTGTCAGTTTTAATGTTACACAGGCTTAGTTATTTTTTACTGATTTTTAGAGGGAGGGAAAATGAGCAAGAGATAGAGATGGCTAGAAAAAGATAGAGAAAGAGACAGAGAGAGAGAAGCTTTGTTGTGTTGTTACAGTTATTCATGCCACCAATGCTTGTGTCTTGTATGTGCCCTGACAGAGGATGAAGTTGAAACCTCAGCACATCAAGATGATGCTCTAACCAACTGAGCTGCCTGACCAGGGCCTGGGCTTTGTTTCTTATTTGAGTGTTTTGAATGATTAAAAGAACTATTTCATGACCAACTGACTCTATTAAAATTATTTATTTTGAGCTTTGCATTGAACACAGGCTGTTTTAAGTCATAATTATTTTAATAATTTGTGTTTTAATAATTTACTTTAGAGAATTTTCAAAAACAAAATGACCAAAGACTGAGAATTAAATATTTTATTGGCAATTTGGTGGAGACTAAAGTCAGCCGTATGAATGCCCAGTAAAGTCTACATGGACTCTACCCTCAACCACCCCTCCCCCCTGCCTCCAGTAACCTTGGACCTTGGACACTGAGCTGGGTGAACTTTCCTGGGTGGCAGTAATCCATGCAGAGTGTGACACGTTGGTGCCAGGGCAGTTAGCATTGTCTGTGAGTTACTCCCCTGGGAGAAGACAATGGGAAAATCCTACTTGAAATTCTTCTGAACCCTGCCCGTGTGCCTCTCTGCCTTTGACTAATTTTAATCTGAAGGTAGATATTTTAAATTCCAAGCTTCAGGTAATGAAAAATAGAATAGGGCAGGGGTCCCCAAACTTTTTACACAGGGGGTCAGTTCACTGTCCCTCAGACTGTTGGAGGGTCGGACTATTAAAAAACTATGAACAAATCCCTATGCACACTGCACATATCTTATTTTAAAGTAAAAATACAAAACGGAAGTAGTACTGTACGTGAGCGACGCCGTGCTTTGCATACATACAATACTCCAGGTCAGTGCTCCTCTCACTGATGACCAGTGAAAGAGGTGCCCCTTCTGGAAGTGCGGTGGGGCCGGACAAATGACCTCAGGGGGCCGCAGTTTGGGGACCCCTGGAATAGGGCAAGGATTCCTTTTGATAGTTTCCTTTAGGGAACACTACCTGGTTAATACAGATACATGTTCTACCCTGAGATGGAGAGTAAGATAAATGATGTCTTCTCTCATCTCACTTATTCAATATTGTGTGGGCAATTTGGCTAATGCACTGAAGCACTAAAAAGAAATAAAATGTACCTGAATTGGAAGTGGATATAGACTCCAGACAAACTAACAAAATCCCAACAATCTGGAGGAAAAGATTTCGATAACTGGTGTGTTTAGTGCATTTACAGTGTGCGAAGTAAATATATAAAAGCCAGCTGTTATTTTGTCAATCACTACAAAGCCTATATAATGGTAAGAAACAAATTTTGAAGTAAATAAATGCCATTTTTAATATCACTGACATGAATTACTTAGACATAAATCTAAAAATATGTATAAAAACCTTGTACTTCAGTGTACAAAATACTGGTCAAAGACACGAATGGGCGGGAGGTTCAGTGTTAACGGATTTGAGGACTCGGTATTGATAAGATATCATCCATTATCTGTTTGTTCGGTGAGATCTCAATCAAAATCCCAGTCAGGTTCTCTTTTTGTTTTTATACTTAGACCTTTCAATGATTAATACATTCCATCTTCATTATCCAATTTATGGTCATAGGATTGTATATAGTATTTCCTTATTTCCCATTTAATATATGAGGGATGAGTAATGATGCCACCTCTTTCATGTATGTTGATTACACTAGGGAACTTTTTTTTTTTATTTTCTGTTGCATAAGGTTTTAGAACTGTTTCTATATATATCTGCATCCCTGATTCCAAATCTGAAATCTGTTTTTTGGTGCATGCTCTAGTTTTTATGCAATTTTAATTTCTTCTTGATGCAGTTAATGGCATGCGTTGGTTTTTAAATTGGAGTTAAAGGGCAACGACTCTTGGATTGAACATAACCACAAGGCAATTAATGTTTTACAAACATCACTTTTACATAATTGTAGTTGTTTTTAAATGTTAAAAATTATTATCTGATTAAAACACCCTCTTATTTTGTTTTAAGATTGAATCATGGTTTCTTCGAGTAGGCGTAAATGTAAGAATAGTCCTGACACCTTCTGTTATGTATGTGGCTGTTACACACTTCAGCATCAAAGGGGCAATATTTCATCATTTGTGACACGTGCATATATTGCCTATTTTCAAGTTCCCCTTGGCAATCAAGACAAGAATTGGGCTCCTCATATTGTGTGTCATAATTGTGAGGAAATGCTTCGTGACTGAACAAAAGGAAAATGCAAAGGAATGCCTTTTGGTATTCCCATGGTTTGGCGTGAACCTAAGGACCACAGCAGTGACTGTTATTTCTGTCTGATCCATAAAAAGGGCATCGGCAAGAAAAAACAGCATATGATCGCATATCCTAATATTCCTTCAGCTATACGACCTATCCCAAAATCTGAGACACTCCCAGTTCCAGTTTTCAATGGTTTTATTTCTTCTAAGGACGAAGAAAGTGAACATGGTGATCAAGTGTATTTTGATAAGATGCATGAGGAAATGGTTGTAGAATCTGAAGGGTCTTCTTCTGATGCCAAGCAGTCATTAACCCCTCAGCAGTTTAGCCAAACCAAATTACTAAGGTAAGAGATTTGGGCCTATCAAAGAAAGCAGCTGAGTTATTAGCCTCCGAGCTTCAAGAAAAGAATGTACTTCACCAGTCAGCAAAAGTATCCCATTTCAGAAAGCTTGAACAAATTTTTGTGGACTTTTTTTCCGAAGACAAACACTTTGTTTACTGTCATGATATCAGTAGTCTTCTCAGCCAGCTAGGTGTTACCACTTACAGTCCAACCGAATGGCAGCTATTTCTTGACAGCTCTAAACGGAGTCTGAAATGTGTTCTCCTACACAGCGGTAATGTTTATGCAGCGGTTCCAATTGGTTATTCAACTCATCTGCGAGAAGATTATAATGACATAAAAATTGTCCTCGACTTACTGAAGTATGAGGTGCATAACTGGATCATTTGTGTGGATCTTAAAATGGTAAATTTCTGCTAGGACAACAGGTTTCACGAAGTGTCCTTGCTTTCTGTGTTTGTGGGACAGCTGAGCATGGGAGAAACACTGGACACTAAAGGAGTTGCTGAAGCATGAAGCTCTGGAAGTAGAAATTCAAAATATTGGAATGAACCCGTAGTTAATCGAGACAGGATCATTTTTCCCCCACTTCACATCAATCTTGACTTAATGAAGCAGTTTGTTCAGGCTTTGAATAGAGAAAGTGAATGCTTTCAACATATTATTTCTGCTTTTTCTTCCTCGTCTTTGTTTTTTGTTTTTTTGGGTTCTTTTTACAGAGACAGAGAGAGAGTCAGAGAGAAGGATAGATAGGGACAGACAGACAGGAACGAAGAGAGATGAGAAGCATCAATCATTAGTTTTTCGTTGCAACACCTTAGTTGTTCATTGATTGCTTTCTCATATGTGCCTTGACCGTGGGCCTTCAGCAGACCAAATAACCCCTTGCTCAAGCCAGAGACCTTGGGTTCAAGCTGGTAAGCTTTTTTTGCTCAAACCAGATGAACCCATGCTCAAGCTGGTGACCTTGGGGTCTCGAACCTGGGTCTTCTGCATCCCGGTCCGATGCTCTATCCACTGAGCCCCCGCCTGGTCAGGCTCTTCCTTGTCTTTTGAGAAGATAAAAGCAGGTGTATTCGATGGATCTCAAATTCAAACCCTCATGTGACAAAGAATTTGCAGGAAGATGAATAAGAATGAGAAAGCAGCATGGCAGTCTTTTGTGGCAGTTACAAAGAACTTCCTTGGCAACAAAAAAAGCAGAAAACTATGAACTTCTGGTTCAAAGGATGCTGTTGGCTTTCTGCGACATTGGATGTAACATAAGCGTTAAGCTTCACTTCCTGAACAGTCACCTTGATAAGTTTCCTGAGAATCTTGGAGCTATTAGTGATGAGCAGACTACTGCTGGAGCATCAAACGAGATTGTCCTCAACAAGTACACAAACACAAGAGCTACAAACGCAAATTTTTGCCTGAATAGAATTTAAATAAGATTTGCGCAAATTTTATGATTAAAATAAGTGTTTTAATATGTTCTATTCCGAAATTGTAGACAAATTCTGATGCAGTCATATCTTTTAATGTATTAGTGTATTCACTGCATTATATATATAAATTATTATATTTTCACAAAGATGATGCCCAAGAAGACATCTACTTCATTATGCTAAACTAAATGTTGAAAATTTTACAATAAGATGAAAACCTAAAATCTTGAATTGCAAAAAAACTGTAGCTTACCGAGAAAACTAATGTCAGATTTGAGATCAGCACACTCGATTTAGGTAAGAACAAGTGTATTTGTGAATGCAACAAAAACTTTGTTCCCCAGTGTTATTTATGCCTTCCCTCTATTTTTCTTACCAGCCTGGCCAACAGTTTATTCATCTTTCTGAAAAATGAGTTTTAATTTTATTGATTTTTCTCTACTGTCTTTGTATTTTCTGTTTTTGTTTTCATTGAATGCTATATGCAGTGTTTCTTTTTTCTGATTACTTTAGATTTGCTATGCTCTTCTTTCTCTAGTTTCTCAAAGTGGAAATTTAGGTGGACAGTATTTTTTGTTGTTGTTGTTGATATTGAGAGAAGGAAAAGAGAGAGAGAGAGGAAGAAAGAGAGCAAGAAGAGACACTGATTTGTAGTTCCACTTATTTATGAATTTGTTGGTTTATTCTTGTATGAGCCTTGACAGGGAATGGGACCTGCAACCTTGATGTATCGGGACAACACTCTAACCCACTGAGCTGCACGGCCAGGGCAAAAATTGCTCCTTTCAAGTGAGATCTGGGAAGCCCATATCTGTGTTCATCAAGACATGAGTGGGACACAATCAATGAAATACTTCACTGATGCATGGGACTTGACAGTCTAATTGCTCCTTATTAAAACTCTTGACTAGGACACCTGGTTCCTTTATGATTTGCACACAACCCCTTGGAACCTGAACCCTGTGTTTTCTGGGATGCAATAGGTAAAAACTGGCTCATAACTCATCCTCGGCAAAAGTTTTCAGAATTTCCATTCTGTTGTGTTAATTTGCAATGAGTGAAATGTTTATCTCTTCAGTGATTCAAAGTGGTTTTTATTTTAAGATCTTATTTATTCATTTGAGAGAGGAGAGAGAGAGAGGAGACACAAAGGGGGAGGAGCAGGAAGCATCAACTCCTGTATGTGCCTTCACTGGGCAAACTCAGGGTTTTGAATCGGCAACTTCAGCGTTCCTGGTCGACACTTTGTCCACTGCGCCACCACAGGTCAGGCCTCAAAGTGTTTTGATATCTCCGTTTCACACTTATTCTCCTGTCCAAAATTTTTTTGATATGTTGTTATTTTATAATTTGAAACATTACCTTGCAGATCTTTATAAAGAATTTGTTGGGGGGGGGGGAGAAATAAAGATAAATCATGTGAAACACCCCTGATTTGGAGAGAAATGACACATCTCTCTAGCACAGCTTCCTGCAGACTCCTGCCCTGTGTCAATGCAGTTCCACTCCCCTCCACCCAATGGCCACGCTCCCTGCCTCCCCCTCCCCTGCAGGAAACACTGCGGAGTCAGGGGAGTCTCTGGAGGACACCTGCTCTGAGGGCAGAGGGCCAGTGCAGTTCTGCCTTTCTGATCTGATTTCTTTTCCGCTTTTTTTTTTTTTTTTTTTTGGTGTCCAACACATGGGAACCTCAGTTTCAGTAAATCTGATTGAGATGTAGGGACAGAAGTTGCGTTCCCTAGAGTATAAACTATCTTACATTTCCATATATTATTGTAATATTGTATTTTGAAGTTAATACTATTTTTTGGATTGTTTTTATTTTATTTTATTTTAGTATTTTCTATAAGCCAGTGAGACAGATTTAATTTTTTTGGTTTTTGTGACGTTGTCTCTAGGTTTTACCTTATGTATTTTGCTAGTATTTTATTATTACCCATAGAATCATAACTGTGCAATATCAAAACTTTCTCCTGGTAATTAAGTGCTGCTGGCATGAATCTGAACTTGAATATAGTGAGTGTGCCTGTGTGTTTGTGTGTGCATGTGTGTATAACTTTTTATTGTCACTACTGACAATAACAGGGCAACTGATATACATATATATATATACACACACATATATAATGTATATACTATATTAGCTTTTATGAACACACTGTTATCAATAAATAGTGGATGAAAAATAAAACATTTTTCTGACCTGTGGTGGCACAGTGGATAAGAGCGTCGACCTGGAAGGCTGAGGTTGCCAATTTGAAACCCTGGGCTTGCCTGGTCAAGGCACATATGGGAGTTGATGCTCTCTTCTCCTCCTTCTCTCTCTCTCTCTCTCTTTCTCCTCTATCTCTAAAAAATGAATAAATAAAATCTTTTATAAAAAGGATAATAAAATATTTTGAAGATGAGAACAATAGACTTGACCATGTCCTCTGGAACCGTGAAAAAGAAGCCCCCTGAGTCCACACCAGTTCCACACAGCCTCCGTGAACAGGAGACGGGGGGACATTAGGAGTGAGGGTGCACTGAGCCAACAGGGGTTTTTGTCTCACTTCCCCACCTGCATCTGTCACTGTGGAAATGGTTGCTGAACCACAGAGCACAGTAGTACTCAGCCTCGTCCTCGGGCTGGACCCCTGTGATGGTGAGGGCGGCCTTGTTTCCAAGCAGGGAGCCGGAGAATCGGGCCAGAACCCCTGGTACCCGGTTGTTGGTATCACCTATTAGACCCCAGGGCACCTGGGGTCTTCTGTTGGACCCAGTCAGTATAGTCACTACTGGTGATGGCCCCAGCACTAGATCCACAGGTGAGTGTGACTGTCCCCCCAGGGGTTGTGGACAGTGAAGCTTCCTGAGTCACCACAGCCTGGGAAGTGGCTCCTGAAAACAGGTGAGAGACCAAAGGTCAGGAGAGGCGAATGTCCAAAGGGATGCAGTGTGACCTCTCTCACCTCCTGCCTCAACCCCAGCCCAGAGAGTCCCCAGACCTGTGCAGTGAGCCAGCAGTGTGAGCAGGAGGGGAGCCCAGGCCATGGTGCAGACTCCTCAGTCCTGTGCTCTCAGCAACCCCACAGGGTCCCCAGCACAGCTCTCCTTATAGCTCCTATCACTGTGGGGGAGGGGCTGCCATGCAAATGAGCTCCCCTCCCAGGGACACTCAACAGTGTGTCTTGGTCACAGATACTCAGCTGTTCCATGCCAGTGACCAAGTGTCAGTGGCCCCCAGGCCCTGGAGGACCCCGGCTGCTCCTCCTCTGGGGTCTGCCCAGGGCCCCTGTGTCCACACTGGTGGAGGGCCGCACTCCTGCAGACCTTTCAGTTTCTCCCTCCCTGGTCTCGGGTCTGAAGGTGCAGTTACTGTGGGAGGTGACTGTGGGCCTGAGAGTCTGCACAGGGAACCTGGTGCTGGACGTAAGGGATGTGGAGGCTGAAATGCTAGTGTTGAGATAAATGAGAAATGAGGAACTAGTAAGAAATCACACCTTAGATGATGACAGAAAAGGGGTGAATACATTCATTACAAATTTTGTTACTAACACTCTTGCAAGTACTAATTAGCATCAAGGAAGTCTGGTGTTTGCCATGTGATCCAAACTGTCTCAGACATTCCCCAACAGCACAGGTTCCATCATCCTTCCCCTGGGGCAGCTCTGGGTGGGGGTTAGGAGCCAGTGTTGAGTAGAGGGTTTGATGGGATGGATATGGGAGAAGCACCTGGGTCCCAAGAACCCCTCACATGCAGGAAAAAGACAGAGCAGCGCCCCCTGTGGGTGCAGAGAGTCAGGGCCTGCTCAGGCAGGAGCTTCCTCTGAGAGACCTTGCTGTGCGGCTGACCACGCCCCCTCACCTCTGCTCCCCCCCCCCCCCCCCCCCCCCCCCCCCGGGTTCCAGGTCAGCCATCACTCAGCGACCGCGCACACATCCCGCCTCAGTCCAATCCCTGGGGCAGAGGGAAATTTCTCTTAATATGACATTAATTCTTCTTCCTCTTATGTTGTGCAAATATCAGATCATAAATGAGATTGGTTTGTAATTTTTATTTTTATATTATATATAAAGGGGAGAGAGAGAGAAACTGGAATATCAATCTGTTCCTATAAGTGTCCAGACCAGGATCGAACCAGCAACCTCTGCTCTTTCGTCCCGTGCTCTAACCAACTGAGCCAGCTGGCCAGGGCAAGATTGGCTTGTAATTTATAAAACTGATCCTATTTCCAGTGGGTTGGGTTCCATTATTTACTAGAGTAAGACAATGAGCTTAGGCTACATACTCTCTATATTCATATATCAATTTCCCACAGCTTAAAACAGCAACTTAGACACTGTGGATTGCAGAGCCAGCAGCATCTGACTGGTAGAGACTTAGAAGGTGGCAGAAATTATGCACAATGACCCTTTAGGAGCAAAAAGCAGTGCCAGTACTCCCCCTGCCCCCATCCTTTCACACTTCCCCAAAGGAAACTCCCTGTTCAGGGACTGAGGAGGTGAGGAGAGGAATCCGGGCCATGGTGAGGGCCCCAGAGATCTACTTGCTGAGGCACAGCTGTTGGCATTGAGACACTCCCTGCCCGGGTGTCGCCGATCCTATGCTCAGGGAGTGCGGTAGGTCAAGTTCATTCTAGGAGATTTTTTTTTTTTTTTTTTCACAGGGACAGAGAGAGTCAGAGAGAGGGATAGATAGGGACAGACAGACAGGAACGGAGAGAGATGAGAAGCATCAATCATTAGTTTTTCTTTGCGACACCTTAGTTGTTCATTAATTGCTTTCTCATATGTGCCTTGACCGCGGGCCTTCAGCAGACCGAGTAACCCCTTGCTCAAGCCAGCGACCTTGAGTCCAAGCTGGTGAGCTTTGCTCAAACCAGATGAGCCCATGCTCAAGCTGGCAACCCCTGGGTCTCAAACCTGGGTCCTCTGCATCCCAGTCTGACATTCTATCCCCTGCACCACCGCCTGGTCAGGCTAGGAGATTTATTTTTGTTGTGTCATTGTCCATCTATCGTTTTCTATAAATCAGGCCTGGACAATGAGAAGGGATAAGGATGTGTGTCAGAGCTGAACGCTCATGTGGCTTTTTGGGGACCAGGGGCCAAAATGTTACATTTCAGTGAAGACAATGCCTTCCCAAGCGTTCAAGAGCCAGTAGAGTGTTTTTCTAGAGCAGGGGTCCCCAAACTACAGCCCATGGGCCGCTTGCAGCCCCCTGAGGCCATTTATCAGGCCCCCGCTGCACTTCTGGAAGGGGCACCTCTTTCATTGGTGGTCAGTGAGAGGAGCACAGGATGCATCCACACAGGGACAGTGAACTGGCCCCCTGTGTAAAAAGTTTGGGGACCCCTGCTCTAGAGGGCCTGGTTCAGACTTCTGAGCTCTCAGGCACAGTCCACCAGCACCCCCTGCTGGTATCAGAACGCACATCCCTCAGCTCTTCACACCACCCATCCTTTCTGGAAGGGCTCTGGTTTTGCAGTTGGATGTTGCTGATGTCACTAAACAGGGCAGTGGAATGAGTAGGTTCCCTCTGTGGTTTTGGGGTTAAACCATTAATTTTTCCAAATCACTGATGACCTCCAGACAGCTAAATGAAATACTAACTACTCTGTTACCAGATATTAAAAGATAACCTGATTGTTGAATTTGCTTTTGCCCTTCCGTTGAGCTCATTACTGATATATGGCAACCTTGAACCAATGTAAAGCCAGTGGCCAGGGCAATCTTCACAGCTGCATGGCCCATGCAGGTTCGCATTGGATTCGGACAGTAGGTAAAGAAACAACAGAGCCAAAAACTGATGGGCCACCATCTTTAATCCTAGCTTGCACCCGGCGGGCAAGTAAAAACACACACTGGGCTCCAAAACCCACTCACATTCAGTGCTCACAAAGCTACTGACTTATCCGAGTTTCCTAGAATCAAAAGTTTTTAGCTCACCAGACTTATTCACCTCTGTTCCCCATCTCCTTCCTTCTCCCTGCACAAACTCTGCACAAACTGGCTTCTCACTCAACACTCTGCCATCTTGGCTGCTTCTCCTGGCCTCCTCCACATGGCCTTTCTCTGCTCTGCTCTCTAATGCTAATCTCAGGAACCGAGAGAACAAGGTCCTGGCCTGCCCCACTTTATAGTGCAGAAATCAAAACCTTCAATCCAATACACAAAATAGGGAAGTCTCTAATACAAAGTCACTTATCTGAAGCATGATGGGATTGTACCACCCCACATCAAAAAGGGTGGGAAAGGCTTAGTCCTAAAACCAAGCCCCAGGCTATGAGGATCCTGTCTGCCCACAGCCCGCCCCCAACACACATAATATCACCTGGGCAACAGGCTTCCATGTGGGCAGCGCCATCTTTAACAAAGTGAGCATAATATATTTTATCTGCCTTACAACCAACTTACTCATTTTAACCAGTTTATCTGCAAATAACCTATTTCTAAGTGAGATCACATTCTGAAGTTCCAGGTGGATATGTTTTGAGATCACACTGGCCTGGGATGGACATCCTTGTTTGAGGACACTTCGTAGCCGAGGTAGCCCCTGGATCGCTGACAACTGGAGCCCTCCCAACAACCGGGACAGAACTCAGTCTTGAGAGGCAGACCTGGTACCACTTGACTGCGTCCACCTCATGTTGTGTGAGGCACAATCACAGAATAGACTGGCTATGGCAGTGGCCCAGGTACAGTAGCTCATCATTCAGGCTCTTGACCAGGACCCTGTTTGAGTTATCATTGTCACTCTCTTCTTTGGACACTCAAGTCTAAGGCTTTTAGGGATAATGTGGGAGAAAAGTGGCTGAAAACTCATGGACCCGTGCCTGGTAGACATGAAGATTTCAGAATTTCCACTCTGCTGAGGTCATAGAGAGTGAGGTATCGTTGGTGTGCTTTGACTGTTGAAAATAATTGGATAGAAGATATCACGATCATTCTCCTAATATTCTTTATGTTGGTATTTTATAATTTTAAATATTTTCACAGCAATTTAGTGAAATTTTGGGTAAAAAAAAGGAGGAAAATCACGTGGAAATGACAGTTGGCCTGAATCAGGCCTTGACTATAATGAGTGTACTTGTGTGTGTTTGTGTCTGGGTGTTTGTATACTTTTTATTTTGTCATAATTGATATATATCATCAATTGACCAGTTATTACGTGTGTGTGTGTGTGTGTGTGTGTGTGTATCAGTATTTGTATTCATTCTTAGGAACATATTTTTTATCATAAAATAGTGGATGAAAAACAAAACATTTTGAAGATGAAACCAATGGACTTGACCATGTCCTCTGAGACTGTGGCAAACAGGTCCCCTGAGTCCACACCAGTCAGACACAGCCTCTGTGAACAAGAGACTGTTGGGGGGCATTGGGAGTGAGGATGTACTGAGTCAACAGGGGTTTTGGTCTCACTTCCCCACCTGCATCTGTCACTGTGGAAATGGCCACTGAAATCCAGAGCACAGTAACACTCAGCCTCATCCTCGGGCTGGGCCCCCGTGATAGTGAGTGTGGCTTTGCCCACAAGCACAGAGCTAGAAAATCGGGCAGGAACTCTTGGGGCCAGATTGCTGTTGTCACCTATTAGACACCGGGGAACCTGGTAGGGCTTCTGTTGGACCCAGTCAGCATAGTTACTAGTGGTGACGGTCCCAGCACTGGATCCACAGGTGAGTGTGACTGTCCCCCCAGGGGTTGTGGACAGTGAAGCTTCCTGAGTCACCACAGCCTGGGAAGTGGCTCCTGAAAACAGGTGAGAGACCAAAGGTCAGGAGAGGCGAATGTCCAAAGGGATGCAGTGTGACCTCTCTCACCTCCTGCCTCAACCCCAGCCCAGAGAGTCCCCAGACCTGTGCAGTGAGCCAGCAGTGTGAGCAGGAGGGGAGCCCAGGCCATGGTGCAGACTCCTCAGTCCTGTGCTCTCAGCAACCCCACAGGGTCCCCAGCACAGCTCTCCTTATAGCTCCTATCACTGGGGAGGGGCTGCCATGCAAATGAGCTCCCTTCTGAGGGGCACGCAGCAAGGGGGCCAGGTCATAGCTATTCAGCTGTTCCATGTCAGTGACTAAGTGTGAGTGGCCCCCAGGCCCTGGAGGACCCCGACTGCTCTTCCTCTTCCGGGGTCTGCCAAGGGCCCCTGTGTCCGCACTGGCAGAGGGACGCACTCCTGCAGACCTTTCCGTTTCTCTCTCCCTGGTCTCAGGTCTGAATGTGCAGTTACTGTGGGAGGTGACTCTGGGCCTGAGATTCTGCACAGGGAACCTGGTGCTGGAAGTAGGGAACGTGGAGGCTGAGATGCACGGCCAGCTCCTCCCTCCTTAAGTCCAGTTCACACAGCGCCCACTCATGCTTTGTGAAGTGTCAGGATTTTAGGTTCTCCTTCGGTTCTCCAACTTAGCTGCCCCTTAAACCCTGCGAATGTTGTGTCTATCCCGACAAATGATCTGTGAACCATCCCATAGTCAGAAGCTTGGTCTCTTCCACTGGCAGAGGGACACACTCCTGAAGACCTTTCCTTTTCCCTCTCCCCAGTTGCAGGTCTGAAGGTGCAATTACTGTGGGAGGTGACTCCCTTCTTCTAGGAAGGTGACTCCCCCTACTGTGGGATGCTCCCTTCTAGTAGGAAGCCTAAATGTGCTACCAGGAACATTCCAGAAGTTTTGAATGGTTTATACTTACCTACTGCTCCAGAACCCTAGAGGTCCACATTATAACAATATTAATGCTTGCAGATTATCTCACAGGACGTTTTCCTTATTCCGTCTTTCTCATGACGGTAGGTCACTAACAGGCTGGCCGGCTCTAATGCAGGAGCGCTGCCTTGTTCAGAGTGAGCAGAACCCTTGTTTGTCTCTGATGCATCAACCCACGTGTCTTTCTTCTCACCTGAAAGTGGGTCTCAGCAGTTTTCCCAATTGTAGAACATGCGCTTCTAGAAACAGGGTGTTGTTATTCTTTTATGGGATTAAAATTTGTGATATAATTATTATAATTTTTGAAGGTAATCCAAAAAGTGTCACAGACTGGCGAATCCCAAGTGGATAGTAGACTCACTGGTGTGATGAGTCAATGGTTTAACACATGCATGAAGGCGGTAGGTGTTTTGTGTGTGTGTGTGTGTGTTTTTTTTTTAATTTTTGTACTGTTTCTGTCTTAATCTATTCTTCTTCCTGTAGTAAGGTACCAAAAAGCTACAAAATTAATATTAATATTTTAAAGAAAGAAAGTTTCCTGGCTTGCAGAAATGTACTGTGTAGGATGCTCCCTTCTACTAGGAAGCTTAAAGAGCATTTTATTAAATTGGGCAGGCCTGCAGAGAGATTTTGTAGATATGGCTTCTTTTATGCTTGTGTGATTTGCACCAAGTCAGGATGGCCGATAGCATTGTATTGTGAATGAAGAGGGGAAGGAGATTTAGATTCCCGTCCTTCCCCCCACACCAGTTAGGAAGCAGGTAAATAGCTAGCCAGGTGCAGGAAGGGAGAGATTGAAAAAACCTTTTCTTATTTGATGAGCCATTTGCAGGCATTCATCCCCTAGTGCCATGGAAACCACCCTCCCCTCCTGAAGACGTATAATTAATGTATATATATCTCTCTACACAATGGCAAATGAACACTAGAGAATTTAGGAATATCTTTTAATATGTGGAACAACATTTTTGCTATTGTGCTACCTTATAAGTTTTGATATATAGAAATGTTTTTATGAATCCTATAGACAAACGTCATAAGCTTGCTAAGGAATTGTGTCTCATCCCCCTCCTCCTTTTCCCACCAATGTGTGTGTGTGTGTGTGTGTGTGTGTGTGTGTGTGTGAACAAAGGTATATAACCTGCCTCTGAGGAGCCATTGCACCACCTCACCCGCAGGTGTTGTAAAGTACTAAAAGCTACAGACTTAATATTAATAGTTTGGGAGGCTTGAAGAACATTTTATTATTTTGGGTTAAGGTGTGCAGAGAAATTGTGAGAAATAGTCTCTGTACTGTGTGATTGGCATAACCAGGATGGCCCTTGGCATTGTATTGTAAATGCAAAGGGGAGGAAAACATGGATTCCCAGACATTCCACC
The DNA here is from genome assembly GCF_036850995.1 of Saccopteryx leptura. Lineage (NCBI taxonomy): Eukaryota > Metazoa > Chordata > Mammalia > Chiroptera > Emballonuridae > Saccopteryx > Saccopteryx leptura. Next base: position 235,474,247 of record NC_089504.1, on the reverse strand, counting down.
ACGCCTGTGGGGAAAGGGGTGAATGGCTAGCCAGGTGCAGGGAGAGAAAAGCCAAAATAAACCTTTTCTTATAGCAATGAGCCATTTGCGGGCATTTGTCCCCACAGAAACTACCTCTCCTATGCAAATGCGTGTGGTTAACACGTGTGATTCTGGACAGAGAGATGGCAAATAAACACTAGATAATATAGGAATGCCTTTTCTTCCTTTTTTATTATTAATTTTTAGAGAGGAGAGAGAGTGAGAGAGAGAGAAGGGGAGGGAGGAGCAGGAAGCATCAACTCCCATATGTGCCTTGACCAGGCAAGCCCTGGGTTTTGAACCGGCGACCTCAGCATTTCCAGGTCGATGCTTTATCCACTGCGCCACCACAGGTCAGGCAGGAATGCCTTTTAATATGTAAAGAGACATCTTTCTACCATTGTGTTGACTTGTAAATTTTGTTTTCTCCAAAATGATGTATGGCTTGCAAATTGAACATGGTCCTATCATGTTAAAGGACATATGACTATAACCAATAGTGGTAAGGGGTTCCTAATTACAATTTTTGCTTCTGTACTTCCCACTTACAAAACTATAAAAACTAAGTAGAACAAAGGGCCGGCGTGCTCTCCCGCAGACTTCTGTCAGAGTTGCCGCTGCTTGGCCAAGCTAGACAGTAAAGCTTTGATGTGTAATCGACGGACCTTGTTCATGTCTTCAATGTTTCGGGTCCCTCCGGATTAGGCTTAGCAGCCTCAAGGGCTGTGCCAGACACACACGATTTGGGTCTGGGAATGGCCCATGTTAGTCATATGTGGCTGGCATATTTAATAAATCTCCTCCTTTAATAAAAATCCTTAAAATTCATCTGGACTTGATGTCTCTACATAGACCCATGGAATTGAGGTACGGGTACATAACAACATTCCAACCAACATATCTAGCAAATTAACTCTTTGTTTCATTATTTTGTGCATTACATGTCAAGAATAATGTACTCAAGGCTTTTCACTGAAAATTGCATTTCCCTGTCACCTCCCTAGAAGTCCAACAAACTAGTGGCTTAAACAGTAATGATTTATTGTCTCATAGTTTTGGAGATTAACAGTCTAAAATCCATTGGGCAGGGCCACTGTGAAACCTGAAAGGGAACCTCCCTTGCTTCTCCATGACTAGTGGTAGGTTGAGGGCAATTTTTAGCATTACTTGGCTGGCAGCTGCAGGACCCTATTCTCTGCCTCCATCTTCCCATGATGCTCTCCTTTCTTCACATGTCTGTCTTGTTATAAGGATGCCAGTCATATGGATTAAGAGTCCAGCCTAGTCCAGTATGGCCTCATCTTAACTAATTACATCTGCAACAACTTTGTTTTCAAATACGGTCACATTCTTTGGTACCGAGGGTTATACTGTTAGCATTCTGTCTTTGGGGTCATGGAGGACACAAATTAATCAAAATCATTAGGGACAAATAATCCTTTCATATTTATAATTTTTAATGTATTTTAAATATACGTAATATATTGTATTTTTTGCTCCATAAGACACACTTTAACCCCTAAAAGTGCAGGGGAAAATGCCCATGTGTCTTATGCAGCAAAAAATATGGTATTTTATTAAATATTTTAACACAGCTTGGTTCAGAATTTTTTTTTCTTATTTTCCTCCTTAAACCTTAGGTGTATATTATGGTCAGGTGCGTCTTATGGAGTGAAAAATACAGTATTTATTAAATAATGCCTTATGTTAAATAGAACCTAATAAATCAACTTTAGTAGCCTGACCAGGCAGTGGCGCAGTGGATAGAGCATCGGACTGGGATGCGGAAGGACCCAGGTTTGAGACCCCAGGATAGCCAGCTTGAGTATGGGCTCATCTGGCTTGAGCAAAACTCACTAGCATGGACCCAAGGTCACTGGCTCGAGCGGGGGGTTACTCAGTCTGCTGAAGGCCCGCAGTCAAGGCACATATGAGAAAGCAATCAATGAACAACTACGGTGTCGCAACAAAAAACTGATGATTGATACTTCTCATCTCTCTCCATTCCTGTCTGTCTGTCCTTATCTATCCCTCTATCTGACTCTCTTTCTGTCCCTGTAAAAAAAAAAAAAATCAACTTCAGTAACATACAAAAGGGTTTTCTCCTTTGCTCATAGCTGGAAAAGAAGTTTGGAGATACTTTTATCTGGAGAAAATGTATTTGAGTGTAAGCTTTAGTTCTGATCTAGCAAATACTGTTCCTTCAGTAAAATTGAGATAAGAAACCCCCCTTTTACTAAGAGGCTTAAAAGGCATTTTATGATGTAGGTTAAGCATTCAGAGAGATTTTATAAATATGACTTTTACACTTGTGTGTGATTTACATCAGCTCAAGTTGGCTGATCCCATTCCTGCTTAGGAAGGGTTATTATATTGTAAATGGAGAGGTTTTCCTACTGGAAGGTTTTTTTTTTTTTAATAAATAAATTTTTATTATAATGGGGTGACATCAATAAATCAGGGTACATATATTCTTTTTTTTTTTTTCCTGAAGCTGGAAACGGGGAGTGACAGTCAGACAGACTCCCGCATGCGCCCGACAGGGATCCACCCAGCACGCCCACCAGGGGGCGATGCTCTGCCCACCAGAGGGCGATGCTCTGCCCCTCCGGGGTGTCGCTCTGTTGCGACCAGAGCCACTCTAGCGCCTGGGGCAGAGGCCAAGGAGCCATCCCCAGTGCCGGGCCATCTTTGCTCCAATGGAACCTCGCTGCAGGAGGGGAAGAGAGAGACAGAGAGGAAGGAGAGGGGGAGGGGTGGAGAAGCAGATGGGCACCTCTCCTGTGTGCCCTGGCCGGGAATCGAACCTGAGACTTCTGCATGCCAGAGGGTACATATATTCAAAGAAAACATTTCCAGGTTATCTTGTCATTTAGTTCTGTTGCATACCCATCACCCAAAGAGAGATCGTCCTCCATCACCCTCTATCCAGTTTTCTTTGTACCCCTCCCCCTCCCCCTCCCCCTCTCCCTCCTTCCCTCCCCCCACCCCCCGTAACCACCCCACTCCTGTCCATGTCTCTTAGTCTCATTTTTTATGTCCCACCAATGTATGGAATCCTGCAGTTCTTGTTTTTTTCTGATTCACTTATTTCACTCCGCATACTGTTATCAAGATTCCACCATTCTGCTGTAAGTGATCGATGTCATCATTTCTTCTAGCTGAATAGTATACCATGGTGTATATGTGCCCCATCTTCTTTATCCAGTCTTCTATTTTTTTTTACAGTGATTAAAAGCCTTTAAGCAAACTTTTGGCCAATACAGCAAGAATCCATAAAAGAGTAGTGTCCTTAACATGTTCACCAAGTCCAAGTTGGCCCCATCACCATGCCAACTCCCTGAAAAATGCAACCCAACCACAGTTCAGTCTGTTAGGAGCTGTCACAGGGAGCAGGAGTCCAGAAAAGTCCACATCCAGGAAAAGTCCTCATGGCACTGAAATTGTTGTCACCATTCTATACTTTGCAGCTCATATCCAAGTCCCAATGACTGCTGCTTCTAGCTAGTAATGATTCAGGTAGACTGGAAAAGCCATTTGCAGCATGCGTGGATATGGAGCTTCTGTTCTCCTCTGCCTGGAGAGATGAGACCAGGTTGCTCTTTCCTGGAGCTCTGCGACTGTGGTGTGGAAGAGAACCTTGGGATACACTAAGCTGTGTGGCAAAGGTAGATTCATAATAGAAGTTGGCAAAAGGGGGAAAGAGAGCTCTAAATTAGGAGTAGGTCCCCGCCTGAAATATGCGTGGGGCATTGAGGTAGGAGGGATAAAGGAAACACTATATATTAAGCAAAGCAGCAGAAAATAGGACTATCAACACCCACAACAGAGATCTTTGAGGGAAGAATAAAAAACCTGACTATTCAGGCAAAACATAGTTAAGTGGCCCTTGTGCAAATGAGATCAGTTTACCTGCTTCTTGGAAGAAATACCCTGGGCACCTTCAGCCTTCAGTGGCAAACCTCAGCATTCTGGGCAAGGTTAGGTCATAGGTGGCTGGAACAGGGCTAGAAGAGACTGAACCCTCCCTTAGAGGAGCGAGGGGGAAGCCTACCTTCCAGTGTCCCTGTTTCCTCACAGCAGAGGCATGTAAGCATGGCAGGCTTTAGCTCAATGACCTTCCTTTCCACTATTGAAGCAGGACCCAGATGGCATCCAAGAGACCCCTTTGGGGCGTTGGAGTCTTTAAGGGTGTATCCTAAAAGCTGGTAGTTCCTCTGATCTCTATTGGGCTTTTTCTGCCTCTAGGTATTTTAAAAGCCATGCTCAGAAGATCTCGCTGAGGGGTTTGAGGATCCCCATCCGCCTATATAAATCTTTTCCATATATCTGGAGCTATTTGGAAAAAGACAAAACAGTGTTATTAGCTGGATCTAATAAAGAAGGTAGTAGTTTGCAGGCAAAAAAGATTTGGTATCTCCTGTTCATCAGCATTCAAAAGAAATGTAAATTTTTTTTAAAGTAAAAAGCATGATATGGTAGACCCATAGGAGTTCCAGGATATGACTACCCTCTTTTAAATTTTTTTTAATTGACCTTAAAATGTTTGCTGAGTACACTTTAATAATACCTTAACTTTAAAGATTGTAAGTATGACAAAATACAGTAAATGCTTTTGCTCCATATGCAGGAGCATTTTCAGTTTAGCCAGTTTAGGAAATCCAATAATAGAACAATGCATACAGACAATGAGCTATAACATGCTTAGCAGCCTCTCCTGTTCTGACAGAGGTTACTATATATCCAGAATATGTATCTACTGTAATGTGGACATACGACTGTTTGCCAAATGAAGGTATATGAGTAACATCCATCTGCCAAAGTTGTCCTGGTAGGGGTCCTTGAGGGTTAACTCCAAATGAAGGGGCAGTATAGGACCCCTTGGACAGGATTTCCCAATTGGCCGTGCAGCTTCCCGGGAAAGTTGAAACTGTTTACACCAGGCTGCAGCGTTCTGGTGATGAATAGTATGAGACTGACTTGCTCGGTCTGTCATGGTTGCTCCATATAATTTTCTTTTGGGTAGCTTGATCAACAAGGGCATTCCTAGGCCCTGGCCAGTTGGCTCAGTGGTAGAGCATTGGCCTGGTGTGCAGGATTCCCGGGTTTGATTCCCAGTCAGAGCACACAGAAGAAGCGCCCATTTACTTCTCCACCCCTCCCCCTCTCCTTCCTCTCTGTCTCTCTCTTCCCCTCCTGCAGCCAAGGCTCCACCAGAGCAAAGCCACCCCGGGCACTAAAGATGGCCCCATGGCCTCTGCCTCAGGCGCTAGAATGGCTCTGGTTGCAACAGAGCAACACCCCAGATGGGCAGAGCATCCCCCCCCCCCCGTAGGCATGCCAGGCGGATCCGGTCAGGTGCATGCAGGAGTCTGTCTGACTGCCTCCCCATTTTCATCTTCAGAAAAATACAATAAATAAATAAATAAATAAATAAAAGAAAAAATACAACACCAAAAAAAAAAAAAAGAAAAAAAAAAGAGAGAGAGAAAAAAAAGGGCATTCCCTTGTGCTAAAGCTCCAGGGAGCATGGAGTGAGCTTGAGTATGTCCTATGAAACATGGAGCTCTATGTTGACATATAAGTCTTTGAAGAAGGAGGAACTGCTGAAATAGTTCATCAGCATTTGTCCCTAAGACAGCAGTCTTTATAGTGGAAACACCATAAGTAAATATTTGCTGTCTGTCTATAGATTAAAGGGGGAATATGGCAAATGCTGAAAAGCCATGATCTTTGTGCCCCTCCCCTCCCCCAACCCCCTCCCTCTCCTCTCCCCACCCTGTAACCCCAACACTGTTGTCCATGTCTCTGAGTCTCATCTTTATGTCCCACCTATGTATGGAATCATATAGTTCTTAGTTTTTTCTGATTTACTTCTTTTGCTCAGTATAATGTTATCAAGGCCCATCCATGTTGTTGTAAAAGATCCTATGTCATCATTTCTTATGGCTGAGTAGTATTCCATAGTATATATATACCAAAGCTTTTTAATCCACTCGTCCTCTGATGGACACTTGGCCTGTTTTCAGATCTTTGCTATTGTGAACAATGCTGCCATAAACATGGGGGTGCATTTCTTCTTTTCAAACAGTGCTATGGTGTTCTTGGGGTATATTCCTATCAGTGGTATAGCTGGGTCAAAAGGCAGTTCGATTTTTAATTTCTTGAGGAATCTCCATACTGTTTTCCACAGTGGCTGCACCAGTCTGCATTCCCACCAGCAGTGCAGGAGGGTTCCCTTTTCTCCACATCCTCGCCAGCACTTATTCTGTGTTGTTTTATTGATGAGCACCATTCTGACTGGTGTGAGGTGATATCTCATTGTGGTTTTAATTTGCATTTCTCTAATCATTAGTAATGTTGAACATTTTTTCATATGCCTATTGGCCATCTGTGTGTCCTCTTTGGAGAAGTGTCTATTCATTTCTTTTGCCCATTTTTGGATTGGATTGTTTGTCTTCCTGGTATTTTTACAAGTTCTTTATAAATTTTGGTTATTAACCCCTTATCAGACGCAATGTCAAATATATTCTCCCATTGTGTAGTTTGTCTTTTTATTCTGTTCTTATTGTCTTTAGCTGTGCAGAAGCTTTTTAGTTTGATAAAGTCCCATTTGTTTCTCCTGTCTTTTATTTCACTTGCCTGTGGAGACAAATCAGCAAATATATTGCTGTGAGAGATGTCAGAGAGCTTACTGCCTATGTTTTCTTCTAAGATGCTTATGGTTTCACGGCTTACATTTAAGTCTTTTATCCATTTTGAGTTTATTTTTGTGAGTGGTGTAAGTTGGTGGTCTAGTTTCATTTTTTTGCAGGTAGTTGTCCAATTTTCCCAACACCATTTGTTGAAGAGGCTGTCTTTACTCCATTGTATGCCCTTACCTCCTTTGTCAAATATCAGTTGTCCATAGAGCTGTGGGTTTATTTCTGGGTTCTCTGTTCTGTTCCATTGATCTATGTGCCTGTTCTTATGCCAGTACCATGCTGTTTTGAGTACAATGGCCTTATAATATAACTTGATATCCGGAAGTGTGATACCTCCCACTTTATTCTTCCTTTTTAAGATTGCTGAGGCTATTCGTGTTCTCTTTTGGTTCCATATAAATTTTTGGAATATGTGTTCTATATCTTTGAAGTAAGTCATTGGTATTTTAATCGGTATTGCATTGAATTTATAAATTGCTTTGAGTAATATAGACATTTTAATGATGTTTATTCTTCCTAACCATGAGCACGGTATATGCCTCCACTTATTCGTATCTTCCCTGATTTCTTTTATCAATGTTTTATAATTTTCCGAGTACAAGTCTTTAATCTCCTTGGTTAGATTTATTCCTAGGTACTTTATTTTTTTGGTTGCAATGCTAAAGGGGATTGATTCCTTGATTTCTCTTTCTGACAGTTCATTATTAGTATATAAAAATGCCTCTGATTTCTGAGTATTGATTTTATATCCTGCCACCTTGCCGAATTCATTTATCAGGTCCAGTAGTTTTTTGACTGAGACTTTAGGGTTTTCTATATACAATATCATATCATCTGCAAATAATGATGGTTTTACTTCTTCTTTTCCAATTCACATGCCTTTTATTTCTTTTTCTTGTCTGATTGCTGTGGCTAGGACTTCCAGAACTATGTTGAATAAGAGTGGTGAAAGGGGGCACCCCTGCCTTGTTCCTGATCTTAAGGGGATTGCTTTTAATTTTTGCCCATTGAGTATGATGTTGGCTGTGGGTTTGTCATAGATGGCCTTTATCATGTTGAGGTATGTTCCTGTATTCCCACTTTGCTGAGAGTTTTGATCATGAATGGGTGCTGGATTTTATCAAATGCTTTTTCTGCATCTATTGAAATTATCATGTGGTTTTTCTCCTTTCTTTTGTTTATGTGATGAATCACATTGATTGATTTGCGAATATTGTACCAGCCTTGCCTACCAAGAATAAATCCCACTTGATCATGGTGTATGATTTTTTCATATATTGCTGGATCTGGTTTGCTAGTATTTTGTTGAGGATTTTTGCATCTAAGTTCATCAGGGATATTGGTCTATAATTTTCTTTTTTTGTGTTGTCTTTGCCTGGTTTTGGAATCAGAATTATGCTCGCCTCATGAAAGGAGTTTGGAAGTCTTCCTTCCTCTTGAATTTTTTGAAATAGCTTGAGAAGGATAGAATTCACTTGTGAAGCCATCAGGCCCAGGACTTTTCTTTTTTGGGAGTTTTTTGATAGCTGTTTCAATCTCATTTGTTGTAATTGGTCTGTTTAGGTTTTCTGATTCTTCCAGATTGATTTTTGGAAGATTATATGATTCAAGGAATTTGTCCATTTCATCTAGGTTGTCTAGTTTTTTGGCGTACAGTTCTTCATAGTATTTTCTTACAGTATTTTGTATTTCTGTTGTGTCAGTTGTTATTTCTCCACTCTCGTTTCTAATTTTATTTATTTGAGTCCTCTTTCTTTTTTTCTTGGTGAGTCTCGTTAAAGGTTCATTGATCTTGTTTACCTTTTCAAAGAACCAGCTCCTAGTTTCACTGATCCTCTATATTGTTTCTTTAGCCTCTATGTCATTTATTTCTTCTCTGATCTTTATTATTTCCTTCCTTCTACTAGCTCTGGGCTTTACTTGCTGTTCTTTTTCTAGTTCTTTTAGATGCAGGGTTAAGTTGTTTATTTGAGCTTTTTCTAGCTTCTTGAGGTATGCCTGTAATGATATAAACTTTCCTCTCAGGACTGCTTTTGCTGTGTCCCATAAATTTTGAGTTGATGTATGCTCATTATCGTTTGTTTCTAGGAATTTTTTAATTTCTTCTTTGATCTCAATGTTAACCCATTCATTATTTAATAACATGCTATTTAGTTTCCAAGTGTTTGAATGTTTTTCAATTTTTCTATTGTGGTTGATTTCTAGTTTAATGCCATTGTGATCAGAGAAAGTGCTCGATATGATTTCAATCTTCTTAAATTTGTTGAGACCGCTTTTGTGCCCTAACATGTGGTCTATTCTAGAGAATGTACCATGAGCACTTGAAAAGAATGTATATTCTGCTGTTTTAGGGTGAAAGGTTCTGAAGATATCTATTAAATCGAGTTGATCTAATATGTCCTTTAAGTCTGCTGTTTCTTTGTTAATTTTCTTTCTTGAGGATCTATCTAATGATGTTAATGGGGTATTGAAATCCCCTACTATTATAGTATTGCTGTTGATCTTGCCCTTTAAGTCCATCAAAGTCTGCTTTATATATTTAGGTGCCCCTATATTAGGTGCATAGATATTTATAATGGTTATATCTTCCTTTTGGATTGCTCCCTTTATCATTATGTAGTGACCTTCTTTATCTCTAACTATGGTCTTTGTTTTAAAGTCCATTTTGTCTGATATAAATATTGCTACCCCAGCTTTTTTTTCATTTCCATTTGCATGAAATATTTTTTTCCATCCTTTTATCTTCAGTCTGTGTGCATCTTTTGATTTAAGGTGTGTCTCTTGTAGACAGCATATGTATGGGTCCTGTTTTCTTATCCACGCAGCTACCCTATGTCTCTTGATCGGATCATTTAATCCATTAACATTTAAGGTTATTACTGATATGTAATTTTTTATTGCCATTTTTTTTCTTTAAAACTGTATTCCTCTTTTGCTATATTCTTTTTTTCCTTTGATCTGTTTACAACAGGTCCCTTAGCATTTCTTGCAGCCTTGGTTTGGTTGCAGTGAATTCCTTGAGTTTTTTTTTTTGTCTGTAAAGCTTTTTATTTCTCCTTCAATTTTAAATGATAGCCTTGCTGGATAAAGTAGTCTTGGTTGTAGGTTCTTGTTCTGCATTACTTTGAATATTTCTTGCCATTCCCTTCTGGCCTCAAGTGTTTCTGTTGAGAAGTCGGAAGTCATCCTTATGGGGGCTCCTTTGTAGGTGATAGTCTTTTTTTCTCTAGCAGCTTTTAATATTTTCTCTTTATCATTTAGCTTTGGTATTTTAATTATGATGTGTCTTGGTGTTGGTTTCTTTGGGTTTCTCCTTAATGGAGTTCTCTGTGCTTCCTGAACATGTGAAATGTTTTCCTGCCTAAATTGGGGGAAGTATTCAGCTATGATATGTTTGAACAAAGTCTCTATCCCTTGTTCTTACTCCTCTTCTTCAGGAACCCCTATGATGCGGATGTTATTTCTCTTCATGTTGTCACAGAGCTCTCTTAGAGTTTCCTCAGACTTTTTGAGTCTCTTTTCTTTTTTCTGCTCTTCTTCCATGCCTTTATTTATTGTGTCCTCTAACTCGCTGATTCGATTCTCTGCTTCATCCATCCTGCTTTTAATTCCTTCCATTGTATTCTTTATTACAGATATTGTATTTGTCATTTCTGACTGATTCTTTTTTATTATTTCAATGTCCTTTTTTATATTTGTTATCTCTTTATTTAGGTTTTCGTAATGGCCATCTATGGTTGTTCTAATATCTTTGAGCATCCTAACAATCATTATTTTAAACTCTGCATCTGGTAATTTGGTTATATCTGATTCACCTAGGTCCTTTTCTGGGGATTTCTCTTGGTTTATTTGTGTTGTATTTCTCTGCCTCCACGTTTTCTCTTCACGGGAGTGGCTGTGATCATGCGCTTGGGTGCACAAGCATTAGTGGCCTTGACCTTTGCTCCACCCCCGTGTGTGACTTTATGCTTGATCCTGAGGGCACTGGCAAGCACCTTTGCTCAGCTGTGGGTCTCTGCCTGTTTCCAGGCTTTCGCCCTGCCCTTGCAGGAGGAGCCCACTCGAGGAACAGCTGCTAGCCTTGGCTCTACCACGGGGCAGGACTGCGTGCCCAAGCTCAGCTCAGTAGTGGAACTCTGCCTCTTCTGGGCTTTTGGCTCCACCCCCGCGGGAGGAGCCGGCTACCAAGTCAGACCGCAAGCCTGGGTTGCATGGGTGGGGCAAGGCTGTGCTCCTCTGCCCTTGCTCAGGGGCTGGTCTCCACCCTTTCCGGGGTTCCCGCCCTTCTCTCGCAGGCTGGATTACAGGCTGCCGGCAGCTGAGCTTGACTGCTTTTGCACGCCCCCTTCTCCCCAGCCGGGCAAGATTGAGCTCACACCTGAGCCCAGTAATGGCCAGCTGGCTTCCGCCCCTGCCAGCAGAACTGCGCTTTTGTCTCCTGCTGCCACCCACCCTCCGGCATGCCCTCAGCCGTGTGGGTGGGGGTGTTGCAGCTCGGACCCTAAGACTCACTACTGTAGACCCAAAAGCTCCCTCCTTCTATGCGACTCTGCTCTGAGTGCTGCAGTGAGTTTGATTGGCTGCTCTCCTGCTTCCCTTTGCTGGTATTGCTGTTTCCGGGGGAAATATTCACTTCAGCTTTGGGGAGTGACTCATCCCGGGGGTTAAGGTGGCTGTCTCCCAAAATGTTTCTCCCCGTGCCTCCTAGATTACACTCTCTTCCTGTTACTCTGGTCCTCTCCTCTCTCCCCCCGTCCCCAGGAGCCCCGGGTGAGTGGTTGTGAGAGAGATGTTCTGCACGGTCCCTTTAAGAAGGATCCTGGGTCTGAGAAATCAGACTCTTTCTCACAAACAGTATCCTGACTTGTTTCCAGCTAAATACTGTCCTTATGCCTCTTCTAGGCTCTGGGGCTGCAGGCTGGGGCTTTGTTCCTGGGTCTCAGGACCCTTTCCCCTCTCTGCAAAACTCACTTCCTGCCACGCGAGTCCCTCCCTGCTGCCGTGTCGCTCCGGGGAGCTGGGCAGCCCTCTCCACATTTCTGCTTTTCCTACCAGTGTCGGTGTGGCTTCTTCAGTGTTCCTTGGTTGAAGAGTCCTCTTAGTTTAGTCCAATGTTGGTTTTTCCAGATGATAGTTCTTAAAATTAGTTTGTAATCCACTTTGGTTCTGGGAGGTAGATGTTGGTACGTCCACCTACTCCAGCGCCATCTTCCCTACTGGAAGGTTTTGAGAGGAAGGAGGAAGGAGACTCAGATCCCTCCCTTCCCCGCACCTGTGAGGAAGAAGGTAAACAGAAGGAATGCAGGAGGGGTTAAGGGAGATTTGAGTAGCCCTTTCCTCTCCCCTTTCTTTCTCCTTAATGGGAGACTTACAAATGCTCATCCTCTGACATCATGTTGAGCCCCTCCCGTCCTGAAATCTTGTGATTGATGTATGGACCTCTAGACAAAGGAATCACGAGACCCATGTATGTGCACCTGTGTTCTGTGAAGGGCATATAAGATGTAAGGAATCTAATTTAGGGGAGCACGTGTCTTGGGAGCCACAGGCCCCACGTGCTCCACAGGCTTTAATAAATTTTTTTTTCCTCTTACAGTTATCTGAGTGTCAATTCTCCATTGGGATGCTTTCCTGCAGCAAAATAAAATAGCTAAATTCTGCTTTTTGTGGACCAGTTCTTCTAAGGTTGTTCATAAATTTAGGACTCAGACAGGGATGAAATCAATCCAGATCCTTCCCTTCACCTCTCCTCATGTATGATCAACAATGTGGCTGCCCTTAGAGCTCATGTGTCTGGTTACATGATAACAATGTCTCAGGACCTTAATCATATCCATACTCTGTCAAGCTAAGGTTAATGTCCTGGTTCCCCTTCTGGGTCTCCCACTGTGCCAATCACCACTGTAGTATAGGCAGCAGTGGGACTCAGCCTCATCCTCGGGCTGAGCTCCCAGGAGAATTAGGGCAGCTTTGCCCTGAATGATGGAGCCTGAGAACTGGGTGGGGGTATGTAAAGCCAGTATCCACAGCCACTATCACAGCCGCCTGGCCCATGCAGGTTCGCATTGGATTCAGACAGTCGGTAAAGAAACAGCAGAACCAAAAGTTGGTGGGCCATCATCTTTAATCCTAGCTTGCACCCGGAGGGCAAGTAAAAACACACACTGGGCTCCAAAACCCACTCATTCAGTGCTCACAAAGCTACTGACTTATCCGAGTTTCCTAGAATCAAAGGTTTCTAGCTCACCAGACTTAGTCACCTCTGTTCCCCATCTCCTTCCTTCTCCCCACACAAACTCTGCACAAACTGGCTTCTCACTCAGCACTCCACCATCTTGGCTGCTTCTCCTGGCCTCCTCCACGTGGCCTTTCTCTGCTCTCTAATGCTAATCTCAGGAACTAAGAGAGCAAGCTCCTGTTCTGCCCCCATTTTATAGTGTAGAAATCAAAACCTTTAATCCAATATACAAAATAGGGAAGTCTCTAATACAAAGTCACTTATCTGAGGCATAACTGGATTCCTCAATGGAGTGCACCATCCAGATCATGCAATCAGTCAAAGTTGTGGGGAAAAGCTTAGTCTTAAAACCAAGCCCCAGGCTACAATGACCCAGCCTGCCCACAGCCCGCCCCCAACACACATTAGTATCACCTGGGCAACGGGCTTTCATGTGGGCAGCGCCATCTTTAACAAAGTGAGCATAATATATTTTATCTGCCCAACAGGGTATCAGATTGTTCTGTGATAAGGTGCCAAAGAACTATAAAAGTTAGTATTGCCATTTTAAAGAGGAAAAGTCAGGCTTCTTGCCCCCTCCTTTCTGTGAGAATGGAGGGAGAAGAATGTGGGAGCTTCCTGGCTACAAGGACACACTATATACTGAGATAAGAAACCCCCTTTTACTAAGAGGCTTAAAAGGCATTTTATGAGTTAGGCCAAATGTTGGTCAAATAAGTTTTTAAATATGACATATGTTTGCTTGCTTATAGTTTGCATTGGGTGTGGGGGGATAGGCTATAAGCAGGCAGGGTGGTTATAGCCTAAGGCTTGGTTTTAAGACTAAGCTTTTCCCCACACCCTTGACTGATTGCATGATGTCGGGTGATGCACTCTCATGAGCAATCCCATTATGCCTCAGATAAGTGATTTTGTATGAGAGACTTCCTTGTTTATATATTGGATTAAAGGTTTTGATTTCTATACTATAAAGTGGGGCAGTCCAGGAGCTTGCTCTCCCGGTTCCTGAGATTAGCATTAGAGAGGTGATGAGAGGCAGCCAAGATGGCGGAGTGCTGAAGGAGAAGCCAGTTTGTGCAGAGTTTGTGCAGAGAGAAGGAGATAGGGAACAGAGGTGAATGAGACTGGTGAGGTTAGAAACCTTTGATTCTAGGAATACTCGGATAAGTCTGTGGCTTTGGGAGCCCTGAGTGGAAAGGCAAGTGTTTTCCCACTGTGTGTATTTCTTGCCCACCGGGTGCAAGCTAGGATTAAAGCTGATGACCCACCAGTTCTTGGCTCCATTGTTTCATTATTGTCTGTCTGAATCTAATGTGAACCTGCCCTGGCCAGGTGGCTGTGATGGTGGCTGTGGCTACTGGCTTTTACACCAAGTGTTCAGAGAGATTTTGTAAATATGATTTTTATATACTTTTGTGTGATTTACACCAAAAGTTCAAGATGGCCGATCTCATTTCTGCTTAGGAAGGGCTATTATATTTTAAATGGAGAGGTTTTTGTACTAGGTTTTGAATGGAAGGAGGAAGGAGACTTGGACCCCCTCCCTTCCCCACACCTGTGAGGAAGAAGGTAAACAGCCAGGAATTTGGGAGGGGAAGAGAGATTTGAGTAGCCCTTTCCTCTCCCCTTTCTTTCTCCTTAATGGGCGATTTACAAATGCTTATACTCTGACATGTAAACTCCTTCCCATCCTGAAATCCTGTGATTGATGTATGTACTTCTAGAGACAAAGGGATTACAAGACCACTCCCCCTTGCTTAAAAAACCTGTATTCTGTAACATTTAATATGCTTTCTAATAATCATCCCTCTTGAAATCCTTTATATGTATAAAAACTTGTAAACTAAACAAGTGCGGTTTAGGTTTCCAAGGGTATTTTCATTTGGCCTCTCTCCTTATCCTAAACTAACCATTTCGCTGTGGAGACAGGAATGAGGGGTAGACACTAGAATATTTGGGAATGTCTTTTGATATGTAAAATGACATTTATCGCTACTGTGTTGATATGTAAAATGTCATTTTTCGCTATTATGTTACCTTGTAAGTTTTAATATTTAGGAGTGATAGATACGTGAATTCCAAACTGCCCTCTTGCTGTTCCGCTTATCTGTCAGACCTCACCCTTACTGGACTATCGCCCCTGAGACAAAGGAATTCCAAAAAGCTGACAACCGGCCCCAAGGAGGAGCATTCCGGACATACCAGGACTTTTGCCTCAGTATCCCCTCAGGCTCTCTCAAACACTACATAACTCGCCCCTAGTCTGTAACCGGCGCTCTTCTCCCCCAGGAGAAGTGCCCGGCAGGGTTCCTTTCTTCCTTTCAATAAAGCCTGTTACTCTGGTCTTTCGGACTCCCATGGATTTCAACATTTGGTGCCGAAACCGGGGACAGGGTACTAATTGCCTGGACGATCCCTCTTTGCCGTTCAAACTTACAACCAGGGAAGCAATGGGCAGCGGCAGCTCGTCCCGGGCTTACTCCCTGATTCTGTTTGGATGTGTCATTGTGGGTTGATTGGCCGGCAGTCTAACCCTGTCCTGAACCCCTGCTGGACCAGAAGGTAAGGAGTTTCTCCCTTCTCCTTCCCCGGTTGGCCTCTAAATTTCTCTAAAAACACCCCTTTCTGGTCGGACGGTTTTCTCTGACACGCCTCACGTTTTGAGGGGTTTTGACTCAGTCTCAGTGGACTGCACGGAAGACTAGGCGCCTAGCCAAACCTCTCCACTCTCTCGGACTTCTCGTCCTTGGAGCTCCCTGACAGGTGGTGACGACCTCTATCAGGGACGACTCCCCCACACGGAGATTCTCTCCTCTTGGGACAGTGACAAAAGGCGGGGACGCCCCCTCTTGCTCACCTGTCTCCACTATGGGCTCTTCAGAGTCTAAGCCTTCCGACCAGACCCCTCTAGGATGTCTCATAAAAATCCTCGCCAAATTCGGTCTCTCAGACCTTAAACCAAAGAAATTAATCTTCTTCTCTAACAC
Source organism: Saccopteryx leptura (assembly GCF_036850995.1). Taxonomy (NCBI): domain Eukaryota; kingdom Metazoa; phylum Chordata; class Mammalia; order Chiroptera; family Emballonuridae; genus Saccopteryx; species Saccopteryx leptura. Next base: position 235,458,297 of record NC_089504.1, on the reverse strand, counting down.
GGCATGGCCTCAGTACAGACTAGACAATGACTCCCATTGGCCTGAAAACAGGACATTCGATTATAATATCCTAAGACATCTTGACAATTTCTGCCACCGGACGGGGAGGGCATCAGAAATTCCTTACGTGCAGGCTTTCTTCTCTTTTCTCTCCTGTCCTTAATTTCTGTACTTTCTGTTCTACACGCAGGCCGGTTTTGGCCAAAGAAACCTCACCTAAAACCTCTGCTCCTAATCTTTCCTTCTCCGCAGACTCCCAAACTCTCTCCTTCTCCTGCCTGACCCCCGGGGCACCCCTCTCTCAGGACCTCTCTCTAGTCTCTCAGCAAATCTTTTTGCTGGAGTCTCTTCCCTCCAGAAAGCCTCTTCCCTTCACTAAATCCTGTTTTCTCATTCACCAGTCTCTCTTTCTCCTCCCCTGCTGGCCAGGGGCCTCTCCCTTCTCCACTGTGTTCTTCGTCCCCTTCCCCCTCCTCAGAAGCTGTGGCTCTGGCTGTGGTGCCTGTCTCATCTCTGACCTCTCTTCCCTCCTTACAAACTGCAGTTCTGTCTGTCTCCTCTCCAACCCCTCCTCCTTCCTTACAAACTGTGACTGTGCCTCTTTCCTCCTCACCCTCTCCTCTCTCCTCAGAGCTCTAAATCCTTTTGACTCCTCTGACCATGTGGCGCCACACCAATACTTTAACCTCCTTCTCCTCTCCTCCTGCAGATTCTGACCCTCTTTTTTTCCATCCAGCTGCTCACACTGTCCATCCGTCTGCTTTCTCTCTTCCTCCCCTCTTTGCTGGCAACTCCCTGCCATCTCAAAAAACTTAAAAAACAGAATTGTATATTAAGCTGAGTAAGTAATCTGTCTTGTCTCATTGTTTGTCAGAAAATATTTCTAGTGAACTGAAACAAGTAAAGTGCGCTCATTTAAATTCCTTTATTCATAATATGTGAAGTCTTTGTTTAATGTGTAACTGTGTCTGTTTCTAAGGCCTTAAACCAGTAATTACCCACCCCATAAACCAGGTTTACTCATCCCCATGGAGTCTCCCTGCAATACCCTCATCTTTCCTGTTCGAAAACCTTCAGGAGCTTATCACCTCGTACAAGCCTTATACCTAATCAATAAGGCAGTAACTTCTCTCCATCCAGTTGTCCCTAATCTCTACAAGTTACTGTCACACATTCCCTCAAACACCACTCACTTCATGGTCCTAGACCTCAAGAATGCCTTCTTTACCATTCCTCTCTTACTTTCTGTTTGCCTTTACCCAGACACTAATGCAGCCCAGCACTTACATGGACTGTCTTACCCCAAGGGATCAAAAACAGCCCACACCTGTTTTCAGCAGGCACTAGCTCAGGATTTAGTAGCAGGCAATCTCAAAACTAGTACTCTCTTACAATATGTAGATGACCTACTCTCCTCTGCAGCCCCTTCCTGCCTGCCTCAAGGAGACTCACCACCACCCTTCTTAACTTCCTCGCTAAGAAGTGATATCGTGTCTTCTCTGCTAAGGCTCAACTTTATTCTCAGTCCCTAGTCTATCTAGGCATTACTTTAACCCCCACCACCTGAAGTCTCACCCTAGCTCAAACTCAGACCCTCCACAGTCTCCAACCACCTACCACAACAGATCAAATCTTTTCTTTCCTCAGTCTAATAGGCTTCTTTAAACACTGAATTCCCAATTTTGCTCTTAGTCAAGCCCCTCAGTAAGATCTTCTGAGCATGGCTTTTAAGGTCTATAATGACCAAGGAAGTAACAGAAAATGCAAATAAGGCCCAAAAGAAGTCAGGAAATACCAGCTTTTGGCTCCAGTGCCCTAAGGGGTTTCATAGCATTTCATCAAGGCCCTGCTCCAGAGTGGAAAGAAAGGTCATTGAACTGAAGCCTGCCAGGCTTCCCGGCCCCACCGGTGACACACCTGTGCTGTGGAAAGAGGGACACGAGACGGTAAGCTGCCCCCTTGCTCCATGGAGGGAGGGTTCAGTCTTTTCTAGCCCTGCTCCAGCTACCTGTGACCTGACCTTGCCCAGTGTGCTGGGAATTGCCACTGAAGGCCCAAGGACATCGTTCATGAGCCTAAGGTATTTCTTCCAAGTAGCAGATAAGTTAATCTCATTTCTTGTAAACACAAGGGCCATCTACTATGCCTTGCTTGAATATTTAAGTTTTATTTATCCCTCAAAGATCTCTACTGTGGGTATTGACAGTCTGATTTTATTGCTTTATTTAATGTTTAGTATCTCCTTTGTTCCTCTTATCTCAATGCCCCATGCCTATTATAGGCTGGAACCTGCTGGTAATTCCAGCTAGAAGCAGTGGTCACTAGGACTTAAACTTTAACTGCAAAGTGTAGAAATGTAACACCCTTTCCCTAAGTACTTGCAGGTTTTATAGGTCACTGAGCAAACTGTTCAAACACTGTCCAAGAGGCACTTCCAGCATTACATCACCCAAGGACTGACTTTCACATGGACAGGTCCACACACCATGATGCTGACAACTCCCACTGCTGCTAAAATAGAAAAATGGAATGCCTTACTCCAACCACAAACCTGAAGCTGGTTGGTCTACGTATGGCAAATATATGAAAAAAACTAAGGACTCTTTTAGTCAGGCTTTGGGAAAAGGGAAACTAGGATAAAAAGAAAGTCAACTTGATTGTCACTAGAGGTTAAAATTTTTTAAATGAAGAGTTCTGACTAGAAAGGAATTGTATGGTTTTGATAATAGAAGGTATAAGGTATGGAAATATTTTGAAAGAAAAAGGAAAAGCAAGTTGTTATGAAGACCAGTTATTTCTGGATAAGAAAGTGCATGAAAGTTGAAGGTTTATGTAAGTTGTAAAAGGTTTGTGCAGGTTGTAGGAGATTTGTACCAAGAAAAAAAGAATTTGTACAGTCAGAAAACTGGTTTTCAAAGAATGTTTAATCAGTCACCCAAGCTAACAATCCTCTACTCTCCCCACTTATTAGGACGACTCTTTCCTCCACCCTGACCATCTGGAGCTCAGAAACAGAGAAACAAAACCGACCCCTTGTCCTTCTATTCTCTATTCACCTGCCTCACCAAATCAGGAACTTTCTACTCGTGTGGGACCAACACCTATCTGCGTCTCCATACTAATTAGACAAAAACCTGTACCCTAATCTATCTCACCCTAAATATCAACCTAATCCACCCTATGAGCCTCTTCCAGTTCCTAATACACTATCCATCAATGTAAGGACCAAACAAGCTATACAGGTAATTTCTCTTCTTATTGCTTTAGAAATCTCTACAAAAGTAGATCTAGGGACAAGGGGACTAGCCACACTGCCCTGTCTTATTCCTATTTTCTCTCTCTCTCTCTCTCTCTCTCAAGCCCAGCAAAGTCATAAACATGGAATCAGTGGTTTCACACAAACTGGGCGTCTTGACTATTACCTTTCATTGCTCCACTCACTCTCCTATTTATTTTTCTAACTTTTAGACCCTGCCTCTTACGTTTGTTTACTAGTTTCTTACAGAACTGCATGCAGACCTTCACCAATCAGACAACTGGAAAAATCTACCTAACCCTACACATCAACCCTGAAACCTGCTCTTGTGAAACAGAAAAATCTGAAACCCTGTATCAGCAGACCTCCTAAATTCTATCTTTCAACCTCTACAGGTCCCCAAACCCTAAAGCTCTCCTGTATCCCTGAAGAACTAGGAGAATGAATAGCATTCACCTCTTAATGCTTTTCAGTATTTTTACCTTTCACATAGTAAAAGGACAAGATCACTGGGTCTTCTTGGAGCCTACAAACGGAAATGAAACATTTCTTTTAACTCAAGCTAACTGCTCTCTCCAGGTCTGCCAGGAAAAAATATCTCTAACTTTACCATGGAAGAACTTTCACACACACACCCCTATACAATCCTCCTTATCTCTGCATTGCTAATCTCCAAATACCTGCCTCTTTCTTTATTAAGTTCCTACAGGCCGGGATGAGAGAAATCTCTAGGATTACCTACAATCAAATGCTCCTACACTCCTATTCCCCAGTACCCCAAGGAGAACTTCATGAGGGAAATATCAAATAGGTAGGGATGACAGCAGGAAGAAGCCACCCCTCAGCCCGAGAAGTTCCCTCCTGAATGTTCTCCAAACCCTCTTCCTTTTTAACCACACATATTCAATCCTTCTAAAAAAACTTACACCAACAGGTTCCCTGTCTCCTAAAATCTCCACATGTCCTCCCATTTGAGAGCAACCAGACCAGCATGTCTCGTGAGGCTCATCCAGGAGACCATGCATCACCATTTCACTCTGTCCACTCGGCACTCGCAGCAAGCAACTGACAATTATTACCCCGCAAAATTATTTTTTACTTCCTCACTCAGGTTTTCAGAGACATCACCTGGTTCAGACCTTACAGCATGGAAATTGACGACCTTCTGAACTGGATGAGGGACTTGGCTTGGCAAGATTCCCTTCTTGAGTTCTCTCCAGAAGAAGCAATAATTTTCCAATTTTTTCTCCTCTTTCTCCTCATCACCCCTCACCATATATTATAAAATTAATAACTACCTTTCTTTTATATGTAACCACAGAGTCAAAAAATGATAGATACGTGAATTCCAAACTGCCCTCATGATGTTCCGCTTATCTGTCAGACCTCACTCTTACTGGACTATCGCCCCTGAGACAGAGGAATTCCAAAAGGCTGACAAGCTGCCCCAAGGAGGGGCTCCAGACATACCAGGACTTTTGATTCAACACCCACATGCTCAAAGCCCCCCAAGGAGGAGCATTCCAGACATACCAGGACTTTTGCCTCAGTATCCCCTCAGGCTCTCCCAAACACTATATAACTCACCCCTAGTCTGTAACCGGTGCTCTTCTCCCCCAGGAGAAGTGCCCGGCAGGGTTTCTTTCTTCCTTTCAATAAAGCCTGTTACTCTGGTCTTTCGGACTTCCATGGATTCCAACAGGAGTGTTTCTTTTCCTTTCAATAAATGCTATCAATGAACGTTGCAAACTTGTTAGTAGTTAACTATTGTGGTATACTCCCCCAACCTGTATGTGATCATGTCTATATAACTAGCCTCAGAGCTATATTCGAGGCTGCATGTTTTGGGTTAGCTACACCCTGTGTACATCATATCATATGTAGCCGGCTTATTAATAAATCTCCTCATAAAATTTCTTCTGTATCCTGCCTTGGTGTCTCTACATAACCCATGGAATTAAGGTACGCTACTTTATAACAGTTCCTGCTTGTATCATAAATCAATCTCCTGGGTGCTTGGCCAGAGTTCTGCTGAAACCAGTGTAAGTAGTGACCATTGGTGACTGTTCCTGTGCTGGAGTCACAGGTGAGAGTGACTGTTCCTTCTGGGGACACAGTCATAGAGGGCCCTTGAGTCACCACAGCCTGAGAACTGCATCCTGAAATAGAAACAGACACAGTCAGGAATGAAGAATGAAGGCAGAGAGATCCCTCCAAAGGCTGGTCTCTGAAATGTCCATGAACCTGGGCAGAGTGAGGAGTAGATGGAGGAGAGGACTCCAGATCATGGTGGAGACTTTCCAAGATCTTCTGGTCTCATCTGGCTGATGTTGTCTGGTGTGTCCCTTTATCTCCTCAGCCCCCTGGGTAAAGGGTGGGCCTGGTGGGGCATTATGCAAATATAAGCCCACAACAACATCCATTTCTGGGTCCTGGGCCCAGTTTGTAGTTTTAATCTTAGGAAGAGGATGGGGTGGTTGTAAGCTTTGCCTTTGTTCCTTGAGAGGAAGCACTTGCTGTTACCTCAAAATCAGACCTCTTGCATGGGCACAGGGTCCATTCAATTAGAAACATTTGAGTTCGTTTTAGCCCTTGCAACTTAGAGAAGATCCACAGCTCCCCCTGGTGATGTCCTAAACAGACTATTCAGGGTGGTGGGAACTGCAGTAAGAATGGTAGCCATTTTCTTTTCAGCAATCAACCAATAAATCTATAAACATATTACAAACAAAGTTAATAAACATTGCCTATTATTGATACATCTAGAAAAGTGTCTATTGCATTTTTTAGTTCTACATTTCTATTTGGCTACTTTTTATCACTTCTATTTTCTATTTGAGATTCTCTCCCTTTTCTTCTAAGAGTGTCAGTAGCTGCTTGTTATGTTAAAGTACTGTTTCACCGGGTTTATGTAGAGACACCAAGTCCAAATGAATTTTTAAGGAGTTTTATTAAAAGGAAGAAATTTAATATGGGGCATAGCTGACCCAAATCATGCATGTCCTGCACAGCCCTGAGGCATGTTATATATCTTTGATCACACACAGGTAGGTGGGAAAAAAGGGAGGCAGAGTGATGACACAATTCATTAGCAAGCTTATAACACTCGTCTATAGGATTTTTTTTTTAATTTTTATTTTTATTCATTTTTAGAGAGGGGAGAGAGAGAGACAGAGAAGGAGAGAGAGGAGAGAGAGACAGAGAAGGGGAGAGGAGCTGGAAGCATCAACTCCCATATGTGCCTTGACCAGGCAAGCCCAGGGTTTCGAACCGGCGACCTCAGCATTTCCAGGTCGACGCTTTATCTACTGCGCCACCACAGGTCAGGCAGGATTTTAAAACAATATTCCTATATATCAAAACTTACAAAGTAAAACAATAGCGAAAATGTTGTTTTACATATTAAAGATATTCCCCAAATTTCTAGTGTTCCTTTGCTATCCCTTTGTCTAGACTAGAGGTACATACATCAGTCACATGTTTTGCAGGAGGGGAGGGGGAATCTACGGCCCATTAAAGAAGAAAGAAAGAGAAAGGAAAGGCTTTGCTTAATCTTTTCCTCCCCCCTCCCACACCTGGCTAGGTGTTTACCCTGTTTCTCACAGAGGTGGGAGGAGGGGGAATTTAAGTCTCCCTAGCACAAAATCTCTTTACAATACAATACTGGTGTCTATCCTGAGTTGGTGCAAATTACACACAAGTATAAAAATCATGTTTGTAAAATCTCTCTGTATGCCTAGCCTAAAGCTTCTCTAAGTTGCAAGGGCTAAAATGCCCTTTAAGCTTCCTGGTAAAAAGGGGTTTCCTGCACAGTATGTCTCTGCAAGCTAGGAAACTTTCACATTCTTTCTCTTTATTCTCTACAGGAAGGAGAGGACAAGAAACCTAACTATTTTTCCTAAAATATTAAATATTAAGTTTCTATTCTTTGGTACCTTACCACAGTTAAATGGATTTCACGATTGTGTCCTAAAAACATCTGTCTTCTAATTTCATCATCTGGGGCATGTCTGTGTTGGTTTCAGAAGATTTTCTTATTCAAATTTTTATTTTTTTATTTTTTTTTTATTTTTTACAGAGACAGAATGAGTCAGAGAGAGGAATAGATAGGGACAGACAGACAGGAACAGAGAGAGATGAGAAGCATCAATCATTAGTTTTTCATTGCGCGTTGCAACACCTTAGTTGTTCATTGATTGCTTTCTCATATGTGCCTTGACCGTGGGCGTCCAGCAGACCGAGCAACCCCTTGCTGGAGCCAGCGACCTTGGGTCCAAGCTGGTGAGCTTTGCTCAAACCAGATGAGCCCACGCTCAAGCTGGCGACCTTGGGGTCTCGAACCTGGGTCCTTGGCATCCCAGTCCAACGCTCTATCCACTGTGCCACCGCCTGGTCAGGCGAAAAAAATTTTTTTTTTTTTTTTGGTTCTAGATATGAAATGTCCTATTAGTTTTGGGTCCTGCACATTTGGGGATTACATTAGAAGCCTCCGTGTTTCATTTACTCTTCCTTTAATCAGGCCTTCCTCCTGCTGAGCTGCGGTAGGTCGCTAGGTGGGGGGGGGGGGTGTTCAGCTCCCACTGGTCCTGCACATGTGGAGCGGTTACACCCACTGTTCTGTGCTGCTGACAGGGGGCAGTGATTGTCACCAGCAGGTTCCCATCAAGGGAGAATGTAAAGCAAACCACCTGCTGGGCTGCTGACTTCAGGGAGGGAAGCACAGGGCTGAGGGGAGGTGTGTGCTCAGTGGGGGTGGGCACTCAGCTCCCACTGGGACCCTTTGGTCTCACTGACAGCAGGGAGGAGTGGGGTCAGGTGCAGGGCCAACTCCCCAGTCTCACACTGCTTATTCAGAGCTCTTAATGCAAGGTAGGGGTCAGGGCTCAGCTCCTCACTGGTTCCCACTGTTACAAGTAGGGGGCACAAGAGCGCAGACCAGCTCTGCCCTGTATCCTTCTGTCAGTCTCATGACTGGGGGGTGAGGTTGAAGTTCAGCTGCCCACTGGACTGCTAGAGTCATGGATGGGAAAACAAGAGTGCTAACCAGCCTCAGCTGGCCCTACCTGGCTGAGGCTTATTGAGTCTCTGATGGGATGGAGGTTTAACTTCCCGCTGAAGCACTGACACTGTCCCAGGTGGGCAATGGGGCACTGCCCGCCTTTGCTGGGAGGCGATGCAGGCTGACCCCTTGCTCACCGTGGCTGAAACCTGTGGATCTGAGTGCAGTTCAGGGGTTCTGTTAGTGAGTGAGAGGGGTGGGCCGGTGCTGTCAGAAAGATTTTCTCTGGTTAGGCTCTCAGTTCCTGCATTTTTTTCCTTTTTAAAATTTATTTGTTGATTTTAGAGAGAGGAAGTGAGGGAGAGAGAGAGACAAAAACATCAGTCTGTTCTGCATGTGCCCTTACCAGGGATCAAACCGGCAATCAGTCCGTACTGGGACGATGCTCTAACCAACTGAGCTGTTCATCCAAGGCTGATTCCCGTACTCTTTGACAGGTTGTTTTTTTCTTTTGGTATCTGTCATCTATTTTATCTGTGCTGTGGGTGTTTCCATCTATGTTGTCTATACCTACATTTTGAGGTTTCTGCATATTTCTGCTCGGTCTATGGCAGACATGACACAAAGACATAACTGCTGTTTTCCCTCCAGTTTGAGTATGTACAGTGTCTTCTATCTTCATTTCACCTTTTAGAGTCTACTTATGCTTTTTGTTGCATTATGTCCAGTGGTATATAAAATTTCCTGGGGCCAAGAGACCAGGGAAAGAAGCTGTCACCTCCATCACTGCATTAGGGTTCATTAAAGGGACTTCCATACAAGGTGCACCTTGAGGACCTTCATCCCCAGATGATCTGCTGTATTCCTAAGCAGTGAGCTTCCCTGCTGATAAAAGAACGTGTGTTTAACCTATGGGAGGGGGGACCTCCATTTGCTCCCAGGCTCTGGCACCAGATCAGTAAAGAGGCAGATAATTTCTAGGGCAGAGCACAGAGTTTTTGTGTTGTGTATTTGGGTGGAAGAAAGTCGGGGCAGAGGGCAGCAGAAATCAAGATGGTGGATTACCTTCAAGATGGAGTCAGCTTTGTAAACAAGTAGGTGAGATTCTGGGAAGAGTGGAACATTTCATATGGACCCAAATCTGAAATCCTCATGGTTTTCCAATCTTAATGGTTTCTGCAAGTAATTGGGTTGATGAGAAATTCTGCTATCTGATTCTGCAAAGATTATTTATATACAAATAAATGGCAGTGAAATGTGATTAATATTTCCATATTTTTTTTTTTTTTAGAGATGATGGAAATGAAATACAACCCATGACCACAGTTTCAATGTGAAAAGTTTTACCAGATGCTCTGGTGCCTCATACTGCACGTGAGGCTTTGACTTCGATTCTCAGAAGAAGAAACAGAGTGTATTTATATTCTAGTGTATGTGTTGTAAAACATTTAATTTTGTAATAATTTTACATTTACATAAAATTTAAAAAGTTAATGCAGAAATCTCTTACATAACTTCCACAAATTAAAATATTGCAAAACCATGGTCATATTTATTTTTTTTAATTTTTTAAAAGATTTTATTTATTCATTATAGAGAGGGGAGAGAGAGAGAGAAAAGGGGGAGGAGCAAGAAGCATCAACTCCCATATGTGCCTTGACCAGGAAACCCCAGGGTTTTAAACCAGCAACCTCAGCGTTTCCAGGTTGATGCTTTATCCACTGCGCCACCACAGGTCAGGCCCATGGTCATATTTAAAACTAAGACCCTAACCTTAGTAAAATAATAGTAAATAAACTGCAGATGTTATTCAAATTTCATAACATTTCCCAATATATCTTTCTTCTGTTCCTAGAACCAATCCAGGAATCCATTAATGCAATAAATATTACAGAAAACAAAGCTATAGTCAGATATATATAATCCTAACATGATGCTTATTTTTTAAAATTTTATTTTGTACTGCCTCAAAATAAAACATTTGCAATATATATATATATATATATATTTTTTTTTTTTTTTTTTTTTCATTTTTTTCTGAAGCTGGAAACAGGGAGAGACAGTCAGACAGACTCCCGCATGCGCCCGACAGGGATCCACCCGGCACGCCCACCATGGGGCGACGCTCTGCCCACCAGGGGGCGATGCTCTGCCCATCCTGGGCGTCGCCATGTTGCGACCAGAGCCACTCCAGCGCCTGAGGCAGAGGCCACAGAGCCATTCCCAGCGCCCTGGCCATCTTTGCTCCAATGGAGCCTTGGCTGCAGGAGGGGAAGAGAGAGACAGAGAGGAAAGCGCGGCGGAGGGGTGGAGAAGCAAATGGGCGCCTCTCCTGTGTGCCCTGGCCGGGAATCGAACCCGGGTCCTCCGCACGCTAGGCCGACGCTCTACCGCTGATATATATATATTTTTTTTAGTAAAGAGGAGAAAAGGAAATAAAACAAAAATTTCACACATGTTCTCCCCCTCACAGCCCAGTGTGGCTGCCTTAGGGGTCACTCAGGTAGTGACACCACCTTCAGCCCGGCGCCCCCCGTCCTGGCACCAGGGGAGTCAGCTCAGGGGTGGTAGGACTATTTCTGAAAGACAGATGTAAATAACTTCCTACAGCATGAATATTCATACCAGCCATGACATACATCCTCAGAGAACGTATGTTTGTGGACATTCCTCTCAACTTGTGGTTCGAAATCAAGTCACAGTTTTGAGTGACAACCTGAGATTCTAAGTCTGTTTCTGCGTGGTCCTGGGTATTTGAATGGAATTTGGGAGAGAGTGTGTTCTGAATTTTGATTGAATTTTAAACAGAAATTCTCAGGGATGCTTTCATAATAATAAAAGTAGAGGTACTTCTCAAACTTTAATGTTCAAAAACATCCCATGGAGAGCCTGTTAAACACAGGTTCCTGTACACACACAGGGTCTGACACAGTAGGTCTAGCTGAGGAATCGCATTTCAGTCAGGTCCTGGTGACACTGCCATTTCAAAGATAATAACACATTTGTGTGTCTGCAGGGTCAGATCAATGAGCAAGAGCATATCTGTTACTGCTCTTTGAATAAGGAGAGTCTTACAGGGAGCAGAGGGGTCTCTGAGAATCACTGTTAAAATATTTGTAGCTCAGACCTCACCCTATTATTACTTTAAAAAGAGGGGCAGAGCCTGACCTGTGGTGGCGCAGTGGGATAAAGCGTCAACCTGGAACACTGAGGTTGCCGGTTCAAAAAACCCTGGGCTTGCCTGATCAAGGCACATATGAGAGTTGATGCTTCCTGCTCCTCCCCCTTCTCTCTCTCTCTCTCTCTTTCTCTCTCACTCCTCTCTCTCTAAAAATCAATAAATAAAAGAAAAATAAATAAATAAAAAGAGGGGCAGAGAGAAGCCCATTCTTCCAGGTGTCACAGTGGGAAATGAACACACCCTGGGAGAGACTGGAGGAGGCACTTGGTGCTGAGCCACAGGAGAGCAGAACAGGACCAGGAACCATTTACCATAGTTTATTGATCGTTTTCAACGCGTTTCTTTACTTTTGCTACTGAGGCTGAGCCATTCTGTGCACATGAGGAGGTTTTGGTTGCACTTCCCCGTGGGTTTACATCACTGTGTAAACACCACTACCCATGTACAGAGCACAGTGATAGTCGGCCTCGTCCTCAGGCTGGGCCCCCATGATGGTGAGGGTGGCTTTGTTCCCAGAGAACCGACCAGGGACCCCCGAGGGCCCGCTGTTTGTGCTGTAGATGAGCATGCGGGGAGGCTTCCCTGGGGTCTGCTGGAACCAACCAGGGTAGTTACCACTAGAGACTGACCCAGAGCTGAGACCACAGGTAAGTGTGACTGTCCCTCCTGGAGACACTGACATTGATGGCTCCTGGGTCACCACAGTCTGAGAAAAAGTCCCTAAAACCAAGAGGAGAGAGACAGATGTTATGAGAGACAAAGGTCACCCTGAGACCCTGCGTTTGTTTGTCCCCCAAGAATGCAGAGTCCCTTCCCCTGACCTGAGCTGTAAGCGAGGAACCAGAGCAGAAGCACCATCCAGGCATGGTGGGGACACTCACAGGACACAATCTCTCAGGCTCCTGGACTGCAGAGAGGTTTCCTCGGGCCTTTTTATGCCTCCCAGACCCAAAGGGAGGAGAAAGTGCTTCATGCAAATCAGCTTCCTCTCTCCTCCTGCCCCAGGGTCACCCTCATGTCTCCTGGGGGAGATGTTGAAAAAGAAGGTGCTGGGACCTCGCACAGACTAATGACTGCACGGTGACTGGGTCACTGAGTGAGGGCAAGGAATGTCTTTCACCAAATCAGCTTCCCTAAGTCCCTGGTGACCTCGGTCCTACATTTTCTTTCTTGAAAGCTAGATGTCTGAGTGGTGACCTGAGTGAGGTCTCACCCTCCTGTCCTAACAACCTAGTTTATTTTGAACAAACCCCATCCTCCTGAGCATTTTCTAGATTCTCTGCTGAAATCCCTTCCTGTCTGCTTTGTGAGTGATGACCCGGTCTTCTTCTTCTAACACTGAGCCCATTAGGAAGCCACAGAGCCAGTGTCGGGTGTGAAGGGGCAGGAGTTTCCCAATGACTGTTTTGTTCACTCTGTCCAGGGGTAGCAGTCAGGGGACTAAGGTTGGACATGTACTGCCAGGTTTGGGTGTCAACTCCCCTTTGTTAGAAGAATCCAGAATTATATGAAGAAGTGAACCCAGGGCCCAGGAGCCCATCACAATGCAGGAAGGAGCACAGAGCAGCTCCCTCTGGCGGCTGCTGGGTGATCTGCTGGACTCAGGTAAGGGCTATCTTTGGGCTGTGCTGTTTCCCTCTGAAGATGCATGCTGATGCATTTTATGAACCATGGACTGCAGAATCAGTGAGTTCCGTTAGTATCCAGTTACACCATTTTCACCCTCCAAAGGGGTGTCAGGGAACCATCAGTGACAGCTCTGTGGCTCATTTCCTGAGTGGGGAATCTGATATATATTATAGTTCAGTACATCTTACATCAACTCTCCCTATAAAATATGTTCCCATTTCTGAAAAAACTTCTCAAATACCCCAGCTTCAGCCCAATCCTCCCTGGTGGTCAAGGTAAATCTTTCTTGTTATAATATGGATTCTACTAGTGTGTTGAGGAAGTTTTGTACCTATGTTCATAAATAATGTTGTTCTATAATTTTGAAATTTCATATTCTTCCTGTTAGATTGGGTTTTCTGGTTTTTCCATATGAGTAAATTAGATTGGGCCATGTGCCATCTCTTCTAAGTCTTTAGAATATCTATCTCCTTGAATGTTTTGTGGAAACGTGTTATGGTGCCTTCTGACTTGGATTTAGTGTTAGAGAAGATCATTGCTCACTAATTTTTCACACACACACACCTATGCTTGCACACACACAGGCAGCAGCAGGGGAGTGACGGGTCAGACAAGAGAGTGGGGTACAGATTTTGTCATTTGTCCCAATGGATCATGAACTCTTTGTGACATTGTGGTTGTGTTCATCTCTGTCACAATGGTCATCAGCCTCAGACTCAGGCTGGAGCTCAGAGGTGACCAAATAGGTCTGGTGACAGACCTGGATCAGGAGCATCAGGCTCAAACTTCCTGAAGGTCTCTCAGTGCTGTCTTAGTCAGCAAACATGGAGGCTCTGCCTGGGAGCCCTTGAAATTATTTCCATGGTAACTACAACAGCTGTGCTGCTCCCTGTCTGTGCAGGAGAATGTGACCTCGGAACTGGGCTCATTAAGAGGTTTTCAGTGGGAGTGACACAGGTGCATATAAAGAAGCCCAAGCTCTGATGTCCCACGGCTCATCCCACAGCCTGGATTGTTAGAAAGCTCCAGGTAGGTATGAGAAGACAGAAGCAGCATTGTGGACTCAGGAATATCCACTCACAGGAGTCCCCATCGTCCTGAATAATGTCAGGTATAACAGTGTTGCATCCATGGACTCACCTTCCCTGGTGGAGCAGGCTCGGCATTTTCCCAGGAACTATGGAGGGTCCCCCATCCTCTCATGTCCCATGGAAAGACTTCCTGGCCCCAAGCCCCAAGCTTCCTTTTGGTGGGCCCTCCCTTTCCTGGCCTCCCAACTGAATGTCCAGGTACCAATCAGGGGCCCAGGCCAGCTCTGCGCCTGGAATTCCTCCCAGACCTTTGTCCTCACCTGCATATCAGCTCCCAGGGCCTCGTCTCTAGAACAGAGGGTGCATCCAGCAGCATCGAGCTCAGGGTCCTGGGAAGGATGGAAAGGGCTCTGCTCCGACCCCTTGACTTGGTTCCCATCCAACGCCTTCTCTTCCTCAGATGGAGGCAGGTCACGTGGGAAAGGAGCATTTTCTTTCAGGGCTCTGTCATTTCTGTTTGTATTACAGTTTCCATTCCTTTCTGAGATTTCCTATCTGGTCATTCATTGCAAGTAGATGTCACTTAAATCCTCCCTATGAACATATAAATAAATGTGGAGAAAATTTATCCTGAGTGTTCTGACCATAAACTAGATATATGTGTTCATTTATTTAGATCAGGGGTCCCCAAACTACGGCCCGCGGGTCGCATGCGGCCCCCAAGGCCATTTATCCGACCCCCGCCGCACTTCCGGAAGAGGCACCTCTTTCATTGGTGGTCAGTGAGAGGAGCACATTGGCCATCTCATTAGCCAAAAGCAGGCCCATAGTTCCCATTGAAATACTGGTCAGTTTGTTGATTTAAATTTACTTGTTTTTTATTTTAAATATTGTATTTGTTCCCGTTTTGTTTTTTTACTTTAAAATAAGATATGTGCAGTGTGCATAGGGATTTGTTCATAGTTTTTTTTATAGTCTGGCCCTCTAATGGTCTGAGGGACAGTGAACTGGCCCCCTGTGTAAAAAGTTTGGGGACCCCTGATTTAGATATTCATTGATTTGGGGCATGTTTTGTACTTCTCATTTTATAAGACTTTCAGTTTTTTTTTGTTTACAGGGACAGAGAGAGAGCCAGACAGAGAGCCAGACAGAGGGATAGATAGCGACAGACAGACAGGAACAGAGAGAGATGAGAAGCATCAATCATCAGTTTTTCGTTGCGACACCGTAGTTGCTCATTGATTGCCTTCTCATATGTGCCATGACTGTGGGCCTTCAGCAGACCAAGTAACCCCTGGCTTGAGCCAGTGACCCTGGGTCCATGCTAGTGAGCTTTTTGCTCAAGCCAGATGAGCCTGCGCTCAAGCTGGCAACCCCGGGGTCTCGAACCTGGGTCCTTCCGCATCCCAGTTTGACGCTCTATCCACTGCGCCACCGCCTGGTCAGGCAAGACTTTCAGTTTTTTAGATTAGTCATAAGCATTTCTCATTAAAAAGCACTGTCATTAAAATGTTTTTGAAGCCTGACTTGTGGTGGCGCAGTGGGATAAAGTGTCGACCTGGAACGCTGAAGTCGCTGGTTCGAAACCCTGGGCTTGCCTGGTCAAGGCACATATGGGAGTTGATGCTTCCTGCTCCTACCCCTCCTCTCTCTCCCCCTTCTCTAAAATGAATAAATAAAATCTAAAAAAACAAAGAAGTTTTTGAAGTTTTACTAGTGATTTTTAAATTGCTAGTGTGCACATTGTGACTCATTTCTGCATCTTGCTTTTGTATTTCAAAGCTCAGGTTAAAGCATTTAGCAGGAAGCATCTCTGAGTCCCCGCTGGACTCGGAGCTGGGCACGGCCAGAACCAGACACTGTCCACACCTCCCACAGCTCCACTGGGAGGTTTGTGTCTCTGAGAAGGAACCTCTGCCTGTGAGGACATGAGCATGTGAGATACAGTGGTGACAGGACAGTCTAGGTGACAGATGAGGGATAAGTCAGATCTGCTGCTCAGTGGAAATTCAGGTCCTGTCTGCAGAAGTGACAACAGATGTCACCCTTGAATTAGACTTGGTCCCGGACAGAGCAGGGGTTAATTTCCCTGGCAGGAGGAGCACAGGGAGGTTTTAGTCTTAGTGCCCTCTGATTCTGAAGTATGTATAAGGGCTGCCGTGATGTTTGCACAGTAACAGCAGCCTCGTCCTCAGATTGAGCCCAGAGATGAGCAGGAGCCCCGCATTGGCTGAGGCATCTTTAGAGCCAGAGAAGTAAATGGGGACCCTGGAGCCCTGGTGCTTATCTGAGTCTCTGTGTAGTAGCAAAGCAGATGCTGGGGTGCGCTCAGGCTCCCTGATTTCTGCTCCTAGCAGTCTATGCAGTTGCTGCCAACATTAAATCCACTTCTCAGAGTGCAAGCGAGTCTCACTGATGTTCCAGGGAATGCAGAGAGGGCGGGCAGTAGATTCAGCACAGGCTGGGACAGGGACCTGCAAACATACATAGCACATAGGTAATGGGGCAGGGACTCGGGGTCAAATTTCTCAAGGCTCTAGGCCAGTAGAGAAAGATGCAAACTAAGTGGCTTTTTCGGGACCCTAAGTTCTGTCCCCACCTGCACAGTGAGAGAGGAGCACGAGGAGGAGAGGGGTCCAGGCCATGGTGCTCACAGCCCTGAGCCCACAGTGGGGCTGGGCTGCCCCAGGCCTCCTTTTCTTCTCCCCACCTCTGCCAGAGGAGGGGCTGTCCATGCAAATGTGTGTCCCTCAGTGACCACCCAGCCCCTTCCTGAGCCCTGGGGCTGAGCTCAGCTCACACTATAGACTGAGGAGGATGGAAGTTATCCACTCCCCTGGGTAGAGCCCTGGGAAGAAGCAACTGCTGAAACCATACAAAATCCTCACTCAGGGGACCCTTACGTGCCATAGAGGCCAGAGCTGCTGAGTCCCCATCAGTGAGCACAGAGCCTTGTCATCAAGCCCAGGCTCCTCTGAATGAATTGTCCTTACTGAGCGGCTGTGTAGGGACCTCAGGGCTGTAGGGACCTCAGGGCGGATGTACAGCTCCCCCTGAGTCTCCGCCAGACCCAAAGCCCTGAGAGCCGTGCTCGTTTCTGCAGCTCAGCAGGTCACTGCCTCTAGTCTCACATCTACGGTTTGGCTCATGGATACTGTGATCCCGTAGTGCTGCACGTGCTTTCTGTGGCTTCTCTCTCCCACAGGATTCTTGGTTTATGGAGGGTAGAAAACGTACATAAATGACAGCTTAAAGGGTTTGCACCCAATAGACAATATTGAAAACATTGTACACTTTATTGGAATATGGCACAACTTATCCAGAAATTGGTTTTTCCCACATATTAGGCACGAAATGAGTGTTTCCTACTACTCTCACATGAACTGGGATTTTGCCTCCCATTTTCTAACAAAGTGAGTTGTGCTAATTGATTCAGGATAGAAGCATCGTGTATGTAATGTGTGCACTTGCCGTACTCACAGCATGTGACACAGTACGTAGAACAAAAAAGGGTAAGCGGACCACACATCTTAACAATCATTTATGGGCTTTCATTATCCACTTCTCGCAGGTCAGAAGGTCAGAAGCTTCTTTTCTATTTACGGAGCTCACAAATCCAAGCATCTTTTTCCTAGAGAGTTGCAACAAGATTCTTTCTGAGATTTTTAGTTAAAGCGTCGAATATTAGTATTTCTTGATCATGGGGTGAACATTGAGCTTTGCATTTGATATTTTGTGGACAAACGGCTATCTTCCAGTTAGTTAAGTGAAATGTTAGCAGATGTTAATACAACTTACTGTACTTTTCAGGTCATTTTTTTCATAAACTTGTGTCCTGTGCTCAGAATTTGCTCTGCCATCCACTTGTTCCCCATGGCTTCTTTACTTGGTACCTGGAGGACTATCATGCCCCTTTCACTGTCACCCTATGAACCCTGGAATCCAAGTCCGACCCATGGTCACCTTTCCCAGCTTTGTAAGCATTGCAGTACATGTAGCCATGTGGACCTGGCAACCATCTAGACATCGAACTCGTGACCTTTGTCTGCTGCCAGTTTCAACATGTCCTCTAGAATGACAAACCAAGAAAGACCAACAAAGACAGGCTAGTCTTTTTTTTTTTTTTTGTATTTTTCTGAAGTTGGAAATGGGGAGGCAGTCAGACAGACTTCCTCATGCGCCCGACCGGAATCCACCCGGCATGCCCACCAGGGGGTGATGCTCTGCCCATCCAGGGCATCACTCTGTTGTGACCAGAGCCATTCTAGCGCCTGAGGCAGAGGCCACAGAGCCATCCTCAGTGCCTGGGCCAACTTTGCTCCAGTGGAGCCTTGGCTGTGGGAGGGGAAGAGAGAGACAGAGAGAAAGGAGAGGGGGAGGGGTGGAGAAGCAGATGGGCGCTTCTCCTGTGTGCCCTGGCCGGGAATTGAACTGAGAACTCCTGCTCACCAGGCCGACGCTCTACCACTGAGCCATCCGGCCAGGGCCCAGGCTAGTCTTTTTTTTCTTTTTTCTTTTTTTACAGGGACAGAGAGAGAGTCAGAGAGAGGGATAGACAGGAACAGACAGACAGGAATGGAGAGAGATGAGAAGCATCAATCATCAGTTTTTTGTTGCAACACCTTAGTTATTCATTGATTGCTTTCTCATATGTGCCTTGACCAGGGGCCTTCAGCAGACCGAGTAACCCCTTGCTGAAGCCAGTGACCTTGGGTCCAAGCTGGTGAGCTTTTTGCTCAAGGCAGATGAGCCCGCACCCAAGCTGGTGACCTCGGGGTCTCAAACCTGGGTCCTCCGCATCCCAGTTCGGTGCTCTATCCGCTGTGCTACTGCCTGGTCAGGCAAGGCTAGTCTTTTTATGACCTAATATCACAAGTGACATCGCATCACTTCTGCTGTGTCTATCTCTTACAATGACAGAGTCAGAATGAGAACATGCATATACTCAATGATCTCTGCATGTTGGTCCCTATGTTGTTACTTCTTTATAGGAGCCTGGGATTATTAGTGTTAAATGTAGTTTTTTTAGACACCCAACTGGCGTCCATGGAGCCCAGTCGAGATTATTCTAAGCCATGCAGAGCCCGACTGCTTTGCATTGCGTACCCTATAAAACTGCACTCAACACCCTCTCACTGCTGACAACAAGCCCTGGGGCCATAACAGACCTCAGACTGCTGCTGCCCTTGGAGCTCTCTGCCCCAGGAGTCCCCACTTTGCTGCTGAGTGACACCTCCAGGGCATGTTTGTCCCTCTTCATCTCCCCTTCCCAGGGAGTCCCTTTGCTCTCCTCACCTGGGAGACTGTCCCTGGGGCTCTTGAACTCAGGGCTTTTCTCTGTAACAACCTGTTAGAGTATTTGTTAACATTAGCTATTTGGATTTTATTGTTTATTTTATATTTTTCCAGTTTGCCTCAACATCAGGACATAAGAATTCAAATAGATAGAAATTGCCACCCCAAACCAGTGGGGTCTTGGGACCCTTATGGCCAAAGATTTATTAGAAACAAATTAGAAAAAGATTTTGCAAACAAGAAAGAAATAATTTAAAAAGCCAAACTTAGAATCTCTTACAGAAAGCCTAATATCCGAGTATTTAGTTTGTATCCAAGTGAATGCTAAGCAAAATAAGGAAATTATAAAAAATAGGGAAAAAGTCTTTCCCAGGTAAACATTTAGAAATAGACTTTACTAAAATAATTGACAATTGTTAGGAAATTGTTATATATGGTTCTTTCCAGATTTAGCTTGCCCATTCTAGTATTGGACCTGCATTTGTGTCCAGTCTCAAAGCTGGTAAGAAAGAAACCCAATATTAATTATAAACTAATTTGAAATTACATTATGCCCACAGGTACCTAAAAGTCTGAGGAGCCACTGAGCCACCTTACCCGCAGGTGTTATAAAGTACCAAAAGCTACAGAATTAATATTAATAGTTTGGGAGGCTTGGAGAACATTTTATTAATTTGGGTTAAGGTGTGCAGAGAAATTGTGAGAGTAGTCTCTGTACTGTGTGATTGGCATAGTCAGGATGGCCCTTGGCATTGTATTGTAAATGCAAAGGGGAGGAAAACATGGATCCCCAGACATTTCACCACGCCTGTGGGGAAAGGGGTAAATGGCTAGCCAAGTGCAGGGAGAGAAAAGCCAAAATAAACCTTTTCTTATAACCATGAGACATTTGCGGGCATTTGTCCCCATGGAAACTACCTCTCCTATGTAAATGCATGTAGTTAACACGTGTGACTCAGGACAGAGAGATAGCAGATGAACACTAGATAATATGGGAATGCCGTTTAATATGTAAAGAGACATCTTCCTACCATTGTGTTGACTTGTAAATTTTGTTTTCTCCAAAATAATGTATGGCTTGCAAATTGAACGTGGTCCTATCATGTTAAAGGACATATGACTATAACCAATAGTGGTAAGGGGCTCCTAATTACAATTTTTGCTTCTGTACTTCCCACTTACAAAACTATAAAAACCAAGTAGAACAAAGGGCCAGTGCGCGCTCTCCCTCAGACCACTGTCGGAGTTTGCCGCCGCTTGACCAAGCTAGACAATAAAGCTTTGGTGTGTAATCGACGGACTTTGTTCGTGTCTTCAATGTTTCGGGTCCCTCCGGATTAGGATTAACAGGTACAGGGCAAGTAAAATTGCATGAATCAAATAGTAAAGAAAACATAACCACTTCTTCCCTAAATACTTGCAGGATTTACAGGCTACTCAGAAAACTGTTTGCCTGACCTGTGGTGGTGCAGTGAGATAAAGCATCAACCTGGAACACTGAGGTCGCCGGTTCGAAACCCTGGGCTTCCCTGGTCAAGGCACATATGGGAGTTGATGCTTTCTGCTCCTTCCCCTTCTCTCTTTCACTCTCTCCCTATTTTCCTCTCCCCCCCCCTCTCCTCTCTGAAAAATAATTGAATAAAGTCTTAAAAAAAAAGAAAACTGTTCAAAAGACTGTCTGAGAGGTGCTTCCAACATTACTAGGAGATAGAGTGTGCATTACCCAGGGACTGGCTCCCACATGGATGGTCCACACACTGTGATCCTGACAACTTCCACTGATGCCAAGATAGAAGGCTTGCCTTATTCCAACCACAAACTGGAAGCTGGCTGGTCTATGTACTGCGAATGTCTGAAGAAACTCACTAAGGACTCCCTTTTTAATAAGACTTTGGGAAAAGGGAAGCTAGGGTAAAAAGAAAGTCAATTTAAATGTCACTAAAGGTTAAAGAGTTCTGACTAAAAGTAAATTGTTATAAAAGGCAGTTAATTTTATGTAAGGTGCAAAAGGTTTGTGCAGTTTATAGGAAATCAATCATTAATATTTGTTTCTTTAGTGAATTGTATTGCTGTTCATGCTGTCTGTTAAGTACCTATTACATGGTATAAGTTAGTATTTTCTACCCAACAGCTTCATGCTCTTCAGTAAACTAAGGCAAGGATTTAACTTAGGAAATAAAACCAGTGGGGATTGTTGTAAGGTATCAAAAGCTACAGAATTAATGTTTTAGGAGGCTTAAGGAACATTTTATTAATTCGGGCTAGGTGTGCAGAAAGATTTTGTAGATAATCTTTGTACTTGTGTGATTAGCATCAAAGCAGGATGGCCGATAGCATTGTATTGTAAATGCAGAGGAGAAAAAGATTTGGATTCTCTGATCTTCCACCACACCTATAAGGAGGCGAGTGAATAGCTAGCCAGGTGCAGGAAGAGAAAGATTAAAATAAACCTTTCTTATATTGATGGGCCATTTACAGGCATATTTCCCCATGGAAACTAACCCTCCCCTCCTGAAAGCGTGTAGTTAATGCATATATCTCTAAACAAAGGAATAGCAAATGAACACTAGAAAATATAGGAATATCTTTTAATATGTAAAGTGACATTTTAACTATTGTGTTACCTTGTAAGTTTTAATGTGTAGAAATATTTTTTTATGAATCCTATAGACAAATGTTATAAACTTGCTAATGAATTGTCCCACTCCCTTCATCATTTTTCCAAACCTGTATAGGTGAAAACAAAAGTTATAAGCTTATGCCATGATGTCATGCTTTCCCCGGCTCATGTATAATTAAGGGTATATAACCAGCCCCTAGAATATTATAGATACACACGATTTGGGACTGCTGCCCTGTGTAAGCCATATGTGGCTGGCTAATTTAATAAATATCCTCCTTTAATAAAACTCTTCAAAAGTCATCTGGACTTGGCGTCTCTACAAAACCCCACGGAATTGAGGATTGGGTACTTTACAACAGTGGTCCCCAACCTTTTTTGGGCCACAGACCGGTTTAATGTCAGAAAATATTTTCACAGACTGGCCTTTAGGGTGTGACAAATAAATGCACAAAATAAAGTTATGCGACTGGCATAAAAACTGTGGTATTTTAAAATATAATTGTCGAACTTACGAGACAAGGGTCAAGAGTGAGTCTTAGACGGATGTAACAGAGGGAATCTGGTCATTTTTTAAAAATAAAACATTATTCAGACTTAAATATAAATAAAATGGAAATAATGTAAGTTATTTATTCTTTCTCTGCGGACTGGTACCATCTGGCCCACGAACCGGTACCGGTCCGCGGCCCAGGGGTTGGGGACCACTGCTTTACAACACAGGGAGCTGTTGGTACGAGGCTACACCATATGTTTCAACATTGTTCCTGCTCCCAGAGCAGGAGAGAGTGACCTTCTGTCCCACAGACCCTGACACCGAGGCTTCCTGCCTCAGCCCAGACTGCGCCCAGGACCCTGCAACAGAGTTGTAGAGACACAGAGAAGTGAGACTGGGGTTATTTCACAGCGTGTTCTCAAATGGAAGGACTAAAATGTATCCCCAGCTGTCCCCCATCAACCCTTCCCCCTTCCCTCAGTCCGTCACCTGAGCAGTGAGCGAGGAGGGTGAGGAGGAGAGGGGTCCAGGCCATGGTGGAGATGCCCACACTCTGCTTCTGAGCCCCACACGTGAGAGAACTGCACACAGTCTCTCTTATCTTGTCCCCTCAGGGGAGGGCAGGGAGGAACCCTCATGCAAATTGTTCCATTTTGCTTGTGTCCCTGGGGATAAATTTGGTAAAAGCTGAGTGTGGGTGGGGCTCAGGGAGCCCCTCGTGGGCCCTGGGAGGTCACAGCTGCTGGTCCCCTGTGAGCACAGAAGAGAAGGCACAAGGAGGTCTCCAGCCCTGGTTTCCAGGCTGAGATTCCCACACACCCTCAGGAATGGACCCACGGCGCCCTCTGCTGTCTCAGAGTTCATTTTCACTCATAACTGGGATAGATATTCCCCAGCTGAGCAGAGTGAAACTCAACAAATGAGTTCTGCCTTTCACATCACCCACCCCACACAGGGCAGGGGTTTTTCATCCCCCGGGGGCTTCTTATTGTGTCTCAGGTGTTCTCAAACCTGACTCCTTATATTAAAGATGAAGCCTCCTCAGCATGGGGTCATCCTACTGGTCTTCACGTGGTTTAGAGAATTATGTTTTTTATTGCCATTGGTGATGGAGACCTCAGAGTGAACGTGTCCTGAATTTATGAACATAAAGTCAGAGACATAAACACCCCCTCACACCCTCTGTCTGGAGACCTGAAGTGACATCTCTCTCATCATACCTCATTTCCCACCATGGCTGACCAGTGTCTATCAACCTCGTCAGTTGTCCCCCCCTTCACCTGTGATGGGGCCTGTGTCCATTAATGACAATGCACAGGGATTCTGAGGAGAGAGCTGAGTTATTAGGAGGTGAGATCTCCCTCTCCTGTTGCTCTCTGTCACTCCCGGCCCCTGGGAGCATCCACATGAGGTGGTCACAGCACTCTCCTCCCAGGATGCAGCCAGGACCCACAGCCACGGACACATGGCCCCTGTGGATATAGTGAGCTGCTGAGTCTGTGAATTATTCAGAGGGAGGCATTGAGACTTCACAGGGATACAGATGCACTTCTGACATTAGTCAGAGTAAAGAGTGGCTGGTAATGAGTAATTAGAGACTTGTAAATACACAGTTGCTGTAGTTACAGCTTTAGTGGTAATTTAGAAGAGATTTATAAGTCCTTCAGATAAAAGTGTACTTTTATCCCATCCCTGGGCCATCCAAGGTGTGTTTCCCAGCAAAATAATTCAGAACCCTGTCTTTCTCAGGACAGTCTGACATCGCCCCCTGCTGGACCAATGGTCACAATCCTTCCAGGTCCTATGGGACGTTTAGGGAATGTTAAGTACAAGATCCATCGTTTTGGATTTTTTTTCTAATCTCTCTGGATCTCACACTTTAGGGGTCCTGCAATATTGGTCCTCACAGAAAACAGAAGAGACACATTTCTATCTTCTCCAGGACACACCTTACAGGATATTTGCGAAAACTTGAGTATATGGAAAGATTGTACAACAAAGAGAAATTATTTATATTTACGGAATATCTCTCTGTTCCATCCTCAAGAACTTTGTATCTGCTGTTCCATGCCCACTCATCGAATCCATCCTAGATGACTCAATCAGACATTGCTCATTATAGGTTCCATTTTCGTTTATTTGATTTCAAGTTAAAATTAACAAGTTTTAGCCAATGTGCTCAGTGGATAGAATTCAGGACCAGCATATAAACATCCCAGGTTTGATTCCCAGTCATCAGGGCATACAGGAGAAGCAACCAACTGATTCTTTCCTCCTTCATCTTCCCCTTCTCTCTTTCTTCCCCTACCACAGTCAATGGCTTGATTGGTTCCATCATTGGCCTTCGCACTGAGGATAGCTTGATTGGTTTGAGTCGTTAGCCTCAGGTGCTAAAAACAGCTCACAGCTCAGTTAATTCAAACATCATCCCTAGACAAGGTTTGCTGGATGGATTTCAGTTCAGGAGCATTCAGGAGTCTGTCTCACTATTTCCCTTCTCTCACTAAAAAAAATATTAACAAGGTTTAATATAATGTAATGTCTTTATGTTGCATTGTGTATGAATAGGCTATGTATTGGAGTTGTCTTCTTGTTATTAATTTGTAAATGTTACTTTTAAATCTTAGATGTTATTCAAGTTTTTAATGGAAATTATTGTTTTTTAGTCTGCTACTTATCTCAGCAATTTTACATTGTGTTCCTCCTTGAATGTTTAGTATCTAATGTCTTGTGTGTGTATGATTTTCACCTTTTGTATAAGACACAGTTTTCCCCATGGATGGGGTCATGAAAATATCCTCATATTGTGTTAGGAATAATACTTTTCTCATTATTACTTTCATTTTTTAAATCAATAGCCTTTCTTTTTAGCACAGTCTTAGGTTTCTAAATAAGCTAAGCAGAAAGGACACAGAGTCCCCGTGCTTTTCCCCACTCTGCCCTCAGCTCCCCAATCTTAACATCTTGCATTGGTGTAGCCCTATTGATGAGGTCATAGAAACCAGTATTGATGAAGTATTACTGATACATTGTTTTTTAACTGAAGTCCAAAATTTACCTAGAGTTGGCTCCTTGAACTGCACAAGGCTAATTTTGCCATTTGCATGTGTCATGTCCCTGCAGCAGTGACATAGAGGCTACTTTTATTACTTTTTGGCTTTTCCGTGAAGATCAAGTATGAAGAATAGTTTTATTTTTTCCATTCCCTCCTGGAGACATGGTCTCAGAGGGCTCCTGAGTCACCACAGCCTGTGAACTGCACCTGGAAATAGAAACAAACACCATCAGGAATGAAGAGCGAAGGCAGCGGGGTCCCTCCAAAGGTTGGTCTCTGAAATGTCCATGGACCTGAGCAGAGAGTGAGGAGCGGAAGGAAGAGGAGAGGAGTCCAGGTCATGGTGGAGACTCTCCTAGTTCCCCTGGCCTCATGATGATGCAGGTCTCTGTGGCGTCCCTTTATCTCCTCCTCAGTCCTTTGGGAAAGAGTGCCTTCACTTGGGCATTATGCAAATATGAACCCACAACACCACCCAATTCTGGGTCCTTGGTCCAGTTTGTAGCTCCTCTCTCAGGAGGAGGCTGTGGTGCTGTGAGCTCTGAGACTGTCTCTTAAGAGGAAGCACCCACTGTCACCTCAAACTCAGGCCATGCGCACGGGTGCAAGGTTCATTCAGTTAGAACCATTTGAGTTGGTTTCAGGCTTTGCAGCTGTGAGAAGATCCACAGCGCCCCCGGTGACGTCCTCAAGAAAGGATAATGGTGGATGGAGGTGGGCACTGTGCAGAAGAATGGTGGTCCTTTTTCTCTTTTAACAAACAAATAAAAAACATAACAAAAGAAAAACAATAAATAGCAGGTAAATTATTAATAGTTTTATATTTTAGGTAAATAAATAAATAACAATTGAACTGATAAATATCTTCAAAATATTTCGCTTTAAAGAATATTAAACTGAAAATACAGCCCATGACTGTGGTTTGAGTGGGTAAGTTTTTACCAGCTGCTGTGACACCTCTTGAAGTAAAAAAATCAGGGTTTAGGCTTTTTAAATTTTTATTTTTTTAAAGTACTGTTTACATGCAGTATTGTTTAATATGAGTTTCAGTCTACAGCATAGTGTTAGAAAATCATATACTTTAAAAGTGTTCCTGCAGATAGTTTCAATATTCCCCTGGCACCACACATAGTGTTCAAACAGTAGAGTATTTTTTGGCAAAAAAAAAAAAAAAAAAAGAAAGAACGAATGATCCCTGTCACAGTATGGATGTGACCTAAAGTACGTTATTCAAAAGAATAAACACAAACAAGATAGCTGCAAAAAACCACCCATTTTCTGGCTCCATCTCTATGAAATGTACCTGATAGGAATCTAAAAAACGGAGATTGGGTCCACAGTTTCCCTGGACTGACAGCTGTGATGAGTGTGGACTCTCCCTGCGGGATATGGAAGTGCTCTCAACCTGGCATTGGGATGGTTATACAGTTTTGTAAATATGCTAACGCTGCTTTGGTGTGCGTTTTAAACCAGTGAAATTAGGGCATGCAAATTATATAAATAAAATTGTAAAACAACATATGCAGATCACCTGTCACTGACTATTTAAAGAGGGCCTGCGCTCAGAAAGTAAGACCCTCAGAGCTGGACACGCTACAGTCAGCCACAACGACCTTCTTTGTTTGTCACAGGCACTCATGGGGGTGTCAAGGGGAAAGGGCAGGTTTTTGTTTCAGTTCCCCATGAACTGGGAGCACTGTCATTGTTGATGTCATAGTCCCATGCTGAGCAGTAATAGTCGGCCTTGTCCTCAGCCTGGAGGCCAGTGATGGTCAGGGAGGCCGTGTTGCCAGATTTCGAGCCAGAGAACTGATCTGGAATCCCCAAAGGTCGAGAGCTTCCAAGCATCACAGTTTTGGGGACACCACCAGGGAGCTGTTGGTAACAGGCTGCACCGTATCTTCCGACATTGTTGCTGCTCCCAGAGCAAGATAGAGTGACCTTCTGTCCCACAGACCCTGAGGCCTAGTCTTCCTGCCTCAGCCTAGACTGCGCCCAGGTCCCTGCAACAGAGTTGTAGACACACAGAGACGTGAGATGGGTTATTTCCCAGCATATTCTCAGTAAAAGAGAAAAAAATTTGTCCCCCGTCATCATTTCCCCCTTTCCTCAGTCCGTCACCTGAGCAGTGAGCGAGGAGGGTGAGGAGGAGAGGGGTCCAGGCCATGGTGGAGATGCCCACACTCTGCTTCTGAGCCCCACACGTGAGAGAACTGCACACAGTCTCCCTTATACTCCCATGCAAATTGTTGCATCCTGCTGGTGTGCTTGCAGATAAATATGGTGAAAGCTGACTGTGGGTGGGGCTGGGGAAACTCCTCCTGGAGCGGGGGTGGGGGAGGGGTGGTCACAGCTGCTGTTCCCCAGTGTGCACAGAGCAGAGGGCACAAGGCTGGTTTCTAGCCCTGATTTCCAGGCTGAGATTCCCTCGTCTACCCTCAGGGATGGGCCCACAGCGCCCCCTGCTGTCTCAGAGTCCATTATCACTCATAACTGAGGTGGAAGTCCTGCAGCTGAGCAGAGAGAGTGAAACTCAACAAATCAGCTCTGCCTTTCACATCACCCACCCCACACAGGGCAGGGCCTTCTCATCCCCTGGGGGCTCCTTATTGTGCTGCAGGTGTCCCCACACCTCACTCCTTACTTTAAAGATGTGGCCTCCTCAGCATGGGTCATCCTCCCGATCCTCCCAACCTTTAAAGAATTATGTTATTGTGGCGATAGGGGCCAGAGACCTCAGAGTGAACATGTCTTGAATTTATGAACATAAAGGCAGAGACATAAACACCCCCTCACACCCTCTGTTTGGGGACCTGAAGTGACAGGCTCCCCTCTCTCTCATCATACCTCACTTCCCACCATGGCCGACCAGTACCTGTCAACCTCGTCAGTTGTCCCCCTTCACCTGTGATGGGGCCTGGGTCCATTAATGACAATGCACAGGGACTTCTGAGGAGAGAGCTGAGTTATTAGGAGGTGAGATCTCCCTCTCCTGTTGCTCTCCCCCACCCCCGGCCCCCAGGAGCATCCACATGAGGTGGTCACAGCATCTCCTCCCAGGATGCAGCCAGGACCCACAGCCACGGACACATGACCCCTGTGGATATAGTGAGCTGGGGGTATGTGAATTATTCAGAGGGAGGCATTGAGACTTCACAGGGATACAGATGCACTTCTGACATTAGTGAGAGTAGAAAGTTGCTGGTAACGAGCAATTAGAGACTTGTAAATACACAGTTGCTGTAGTTTCAGCTTTAGTGGTAATTTAGAAGAGATTTATAAGTCCTTCAGATCAAAGTGTACTTTTATCTCATCCCTGCGTCATCCAAGTGTGTTTCCCAGCAAAAAAATTCAGAAATCTTTCTCAGGACAGTCTGACATCGCCCCCTGCTGGATCCATGGTCACAGTCCCTCCAGGTCCTATGACCATTTAAGGAATGTTAAGTACAAGGTCCATCATTTTGGATTGTTTTACTAATCTCTCTGGATCTCACTCATCAGGCGTCCTAAAATATTGGTCCTCACGAATACAAATGATACTTACTGTTCTGTCCTCTCCAGGATGCACCTTAGGGGACCTTTGCAAGAACTCGAGTTTATGGAAAGATTTAACAACAAAGAGAAGTTATTTAAAAGGCATCCCTCTGAACAGTCCTCAAGAACTTTCCAGTTGTTGTTCTTTGCCCACTCATCACATCTATCCCAGCTTGGTTCAGTAAGACATACCTCATTGTACTTTCCATTTCTGTTTATTTGATTTCATGTTGCAGTTAATAAGGCTTAGCCCTGGCTGACTGGCTCAGTGGATAGAGTGCTGGCCCAGGGTATGGAAATCTTGGGTTTGATTCCCAGTCAGGGCGCACTGGAGAAGCACCCATCTGATTCTTTCAGTCTCCTCTGCCCCTTCTTTCCTTCTTCCCTTCCTGTACCCAGTGGCTCGATTGATTCCAGAGTCGGTGTGGGTGCTGAGGATAGCTCCTCGGTCTGAGTTTCAAATTGAGGTGCTAAAGATAGCTCAGCTGATGTGAGCATCAGCCCCAGACAGTTGTTGCTGGGTGAATCCCAGTTCATGCACATGCATGAGTCTGTCTCACTATCTCTCTTCTTCTCACTTAAAAAAATAGAAACAAGGTTTAATATAATGTAATGTCTTTATGTTGCACTGTATATGAGTAGGCTATTTATTGGATTTGCTTTCCTGTTGTTATAAATTTGTAAATGCTACTTTTAAATCTTAAATGTTATTCAATTTTTATTGTAAATTATCGTTTTCTAGTCTGTTCCTTATCTCAGCAATTTTACATTGTGTTCCTCCTTGAATGCTTAGTATTCTAATATCTTGTGTGTGTATAATTTTCACCTTTTGTTTAACACACAGTTTCCACCATGGGATCATGAAAATATTCTCATAATGTGTTAGGAATAATACTTTACTTATTATTTACTTTTTTTAATCAATAGGCTTTGTTTTTAGACTAGTCTTAGTTTTGCAGGGAAGCTAAGCAGAAAGGACACAGAGTTCCCGTGCATTTCCCCACTCTCCCCTCAGCTCCCCCGTCTTAACTGTTTGCAATGCTGTTGCCCAATTGACGAAATCATAGAACCCAATATTGATAAACTATTTTGATACATTGTTTTTGACTAAAGTTCAAAATTCACCTAGAGTTGACTGCTTGAGATGCACAAGGCTAAGTGGTTTTTTTTTTTGTTTTGTTTTGTTTTGCTTTTGTTTTTGCATTTTTCCGAAGCTGGAAACGGGGAGGCAGTCGGACAGACTCCCGCATGCGCCTGACCGGGATCCACCCGGCACGCCCACCAGGGGGCGATGCTCTGCCCCTCTGGGGTGTCGCTCTGTTGTATCCAGAGCCACTCTAGCACCTGAGGCAGAGGCCACAGAGCCATCCTCAGCGCTCGGGCCATCTTTGCTCCAATGGAGCCTCGGCTGTGGGAGGGGAAGAGAGAGACAGAGAGGAAGGAGAGGGGGAGTGGTGGAGAAACAGATGAGTGCTTCTCCTGTGTGCCCTGGCCGGGAATCGAACCTGGGACTCCTGCACGCCAGGCCGACACTCTACCACTGAGCCAACTGGCCAGGGCCAAGGCTAAGTGTTTTGACAAATGTGTATGTCATGTCACTGTTGCAGTGACATAAACTTGTTTTATTGCTTCTTGGCCTTTTGGTGAATATCAAGTGTGAAGAATAGTGTTTTTTTCTTCTTTCTTTTTTGAGGAGGGGAGATAGAGAGACAGACTCCTGCATACACCCTGACTGGGATCCACCTATCAACCCCCATCTGGGGCCAATGATCAGACCGACTGAGCTATCCTTAGTGACTGGGTCGACATTCAAACCAAACGAGTCACTGGCTGTGGGAGGGGAAGAAGGAGAGTAGGGTGAGAAAGAGGGCGAGAGAAGCAAATGGTCGCTTCTCATGTGCGCCCTGAAAAGGAATCGAACTCGGGATGTCCATATGCCTGGAGGACGCTCTATTCATAGAGCCAATTGCCAGGGCTGAAGAATAGTTTTATTGCCCTAAAAATCCCCATTTTTCCATTATTCAGAGCTCTTTTCATACATCTGACCTCCTGGCAACCACTGATCTTTTTATTTTCTGTATCATTTCCTTTCCTAGAGTGTCATGTTGTTAAAGTTGTACAGCAATTTTGTTTTTCTTCTTACAAATTGGCTTCTATCACTTAGCAACATGATTTGAAGGCCCCCACCCAGGCTTTTGTGGACTGACAACATGTTAATCTTTATCACTGAATCATACCTTTATCACTGAATCAATTGTAGGATTTACCATAGTTGGTATCTCCATTTGGATATTATAGGCTATTTTCTTTGATTCCAAATATAACAATTATGAATAAAGCTACTAGAAACGTGTGTGCAGGT
Organism: Saccopteryx leptura; assembly: GCF_036850995.1. Lineage (NCBI taxonomy): Eukaryota > Metazoa > Chordata > Mammalia > Chiroptera > Emballonuridae > Saccopteryx > Saccopteryx leptura. Next base: position 235,426,839 of record NC_089504.1, on the reverse strand, counting down.
TCTGGAGTGGACACGCCTTTCCACCTCATTTGGATAAATACCTGCTATGATTGCTGCATCTTATGTTATGAGTGTGCTGAGCTTTTAAAGAGATCTCCAGGCTGTCCTCCAAAGGGGCCAACAGCATTTTGCATTCTTGTCAGCAGTAAATGATGGTCACTCTTTGCCTCGTGTATCTCTATTGTTAGTTTATTCAGTGTGTTTAACAGAGGCTCTCCACTCTGGCAGGTCCTCCAAATGCTTTACAAAATTCTTAAGGTCAAGTCTAGATCTAATCAGTCTAACCCACACAGCTCTGCTATTTTCTCAGCCTGGACGGTGGCTGTCTGACGGTGCAAACTTTTCAATCAGGAAATTGTTACAGGCTGTGAGTATTTGCAGACATTCATACACTAAACTAAATATCTTTTCTCCAGATTTCTAGGCTCATTCAGATCTTGCATTATTAATGACTTTCTGATTGTTTATAGAAGACGATCATTTAATTTGTAATTATAATTCACTAATTGTAATATGTATATAAGATCATCTATGCTATAATTCTCAGCACATAAATTATCTTACCATTCAAAAGTTAAATTCCTAGCACACCATTAAAAAAAAAATTAATTGATTTAAAGATACAGACAGAAACATTGATCTGTTCCTCTATGTGCCCTGATGGGGGATCGAACCCACAACCTTTATGTATGGGTATGACAATCTAACCAACTGTGCTATCCAGCCAGGGCTCCTGGCACATCATTTTGAAGACATATCACAGTCTAGAATGAAAATCTGGTCTCTATTTCTGGACCTTAGTCTCTGGGGCAAGGAACATAAAGACACCACAGAGTTTACCCCATTATTACGATGTCCCTGGCTGATAAAAAAATGTGTCGTCTTCCGTTAGAAGTCACTCCTGTGTTAACTCTACCTGCAGCCCTCAGCCCAGGACAAATGACGGTGTGGAAGGGAAGTTCCACTCCTGATGAGCACACTAACACCACCTGACTACACAGGACAATGTCCCATTATGGTGACTGCTCCTGTGAGGTGTTTGTGCTAAATGCATAAAAGGCCATTCTATGGTGGCACCTGAGCCCTGCACCCCCAGCAAGCCCCTGAGCAGTTCAGTGCATGATGACACTCTGCTCCTGCTATGAGGACAGAGGCCAGCACGAGAGGATTTTGTCACTTCCTTTATAAATTTAGAACCCAAAGGAAGTTCAGAATTGTTAGGAGCATCTAAGAGATGAAATCTGCACTTTAACCAGTGTTGCCTGCATAACTAAGGGTCTTGGAATCGGTGATACTGGACTTACATGATTAATCACATTGCCTCATGATCAGGGACAGCTGCTACCATACAAAGTGTCCCCAATAAAAGAGGTGTCTTCCTGCTACAGAAAGGCTCAGCTGGTCCAAGCTTCTAGAACCCAGATTCAGGAGGGGTGACTGTCCTCGTCTGGCAGCAAGTGCTAATGCAAACACCATGATGTCATGTGGTGTCCCCCCCATCTGGCTTTATTGTGGACATTTACAAACATGTGCTCAGCAGATCCACAAACCCTCTGCCCTCTCCTGAGCCTCTTTAGAGCAGACATGGGCGTGGCCAGGGGTCCTGGGATGGATTTGGGGTTTTCTCTTGGAGCTCTGGCCTGAAATGCTCACTGTAGTAAATGAAGTGGTGGGAGGTTGTGCAGGGAGACGCGATGGAGGAGAGTCAGCAGCAGCTCAGGGGAGGTGTGAGGCTGTGACTGACGTCTGTGTTCATGGCTCCTGGAGACTCGAGGGAGTTAGGTCAACAGGAGAGGCAGACAGCATTCCAGGCCAGCTCAGCTCAGCCCACGCTGATCAAGAGTTTTGAGACACCTACAGACCATTGTTTCACGTATGTAAGATTGAAGCCAGTGCAATAGCCAAACTGGACTAGCGGACAGAAAAGAGGAACAGCGATGGTGCTCCTGCTGAGCCATCACCAGGAATCTCTCAGCCCCTCACCTGTGCAGAGAGAAGGGCGAGGAGAGGAGAACTCCAGGCCAGGGTTGGAGTGTCGTGAGATTTGTGTTCCTGACCCATTAGTGTGTGACATAACTCTCCCATGTATCCTTTGTCTTCAATCAAATGTATTAAGGATGCATCTTCTTCAACTGACAGTCCCCAAACTCTGAGTATCTACAGCCTCACTGACATCTTGGCATGACCTTAAATCACGTTGGGATGAAGAAGAAAGGTGTCTATTACAAATCCTGCCTTAGAGGTGAGGGAGCCTTTGCTGATATCCTGGGGCACACGGAGAGGTCACACTCAATCGTATGTCAGTGTGGAGAAGATTCTGTTTGCTCAGCATCCATGGAGTCACAGAGACTTGCTTCCTCTGAGCCTCAGGGGAGAAAACAGTTCCCAGAAAGAGGCCACAATGAGCACGTGCAGAAGGAAAGTAAACTCACTCCTGAGCGGTTTCCTGGGAGATGGGCTTGGGCATGCGGGACCCAGGGACCCACCAGGAGCACTGAGACCACCCACACCTCTGATTCAGGCCTGCCCCTGGGCATCGTGGGTTCAACCACCTCCTACTTTGTTTATCATCCCCTGGATGGTTATGTAATCTTAACTGGTTTTATCCCTGGGTAGACATGATCAGGCAGAAAAGATGTTAACAATGGATAAACAAAAATTTTAACTAAGGATAATAAGAAAAAGTTTGGACCTTCATAGGTCCTAGGAAAAGAGGTACCAACTGAAGGAGTAACAGCAGATCTCACCCTGAGTTAGGCTCAGCCCAGGCAGAGCAGTGGTGACAGCCCCAGGAAGGGAGAGGACAGGGAGGGTTTTAGTCTCACTTCTGCATGACCCTGGAGCACTGTGTAAGTACCACTGTTGCCATGCCATGTAGCACAGTAATAGTCGGCCTTGTCCTCATGGGGCAGAGGGAGGGACCCTGATGCTGGATGTGCTCCGGCCTCCAGACCTTTGGGAGCCTAGAAGCAGGACCCAGACCCAGTCCCACATCTGTCCTGTGTCCTGTGAGAAGGGCTTTAGACCCAAGGCCCTGCTCCCAGCACCAAGTGACCCTGTCTCCCGTGGACAGGACCTTCCTGGGTAGAGCAGCACTACTGTCCCTTCATAAACTGCTTCACAGGCTCCTGCTGAGCCCTGTTCTGAGGGCCAAGCGCTCCTGAGCGGGACGGACACGTTTCCCAGAATGGAACTTCCTGCCCAGTGCAGCATTTTCTAGCTCTGGATTCTGTAAACACCACAGAGATATTAGGAAGACATGGAAACCTGCACTTGGAGGTGAGGGTTTCCACATTTATTATATAAGCAATTAATTTGATTAAAGAACATTATTTAGCGTTGTAGTTAATGGATAGACACTGACATCAGACAAACTGAGTCCAAACATACCTATTTCTAATGATTTAACAAAGACATCATGTGTGTGTGAATGGTACTTAGCACTGTGGTTGGCTTGCAGTAGGAGCTCTGAGCATTAACTATCACCTGTATGGAATTCTTAACAATGGTTAAGTCATGGCTGCTCAGGACTTGAGAAATGCTATGTCGTACTTACAGATCCTCAACATGATTAGTAACTAGGGAAATTCACATTTAGTCCACCAATGAGATACCACCTTACCTCCACTAGGATAGCTGTCCTTAAATTATACACACACACACACACACACACACACACACACACACACACGGTGGTGAGAATATGAAAAAATAGAACCCTCACACAGCATTGGTGGAAATGTCTACTGATGAAGCCACTTTGGGAAACAGTCTGACAGTCGCTCAAAAAGTGTATCTTACACTGACCATGTAATCCAGCAGTTGCACTCTTGAGTAACTACTCAAGAAAAATAAAAACATATGTGCACACAATAAAGTACATATAAATGTTCATGGCAGCCATATCCTTAATTTCTAAAAAGTGTAAGTAATCCACAATGTCCATGAGTGATGAACGGATGCACTAACTGTGCTGTGTTCGAACACATTGTGTGGCAATAAAAATTAAGAGGCACAGATCCCTCCACAATGTGGTGCCTCCAACGCCGTCATGTGAAAGCACTCAATAAAGGAATCCACATGCACAGGACCACGTGTTATACAGCTTAACAGTGTAAACGCACAAAAAGTAAATTCGTAGACATGGAAATAGGTCAGTAGTTACTGAGTGCCGGGTGAATGTGGGAATGGCAGTGACTGATAATTTGTGAGATGTCTTCCCTTCCTCAAAAGACACAACAGAAAGATTCTACAAATACCCAGATTGTGCAGGGTGATTGAACTCATATGTTCACAAGTGAAAACACAAACACCATAATGAGAATGGGTGACCCTCCCATCTGACATTACTGGGGAAATTTACAGTGGATTCAACAAAATCCATGGCCCTTTCTCCTCTCCTCTGAGTCTTATGAAAAGCACACATGGGTGTGACCAGGGGCAGCAGGATGTATGTCAGACTGTTCTTCCGGACAAGAACTAAAACCTGAGATGCTTTGTATTTAATAAATGAAGAAGGTGAGTGGCCATGATGTGAGACCTGGAGAAGGAGACTCAGCAGTGGCTCCGAGGAGATGCGTGACCATGATGGATCCATGTTCATGGCACCTGGAGACCCGGGGTGTTAGGTCACTGGGGGAGGCACAGACAGCAGTCTGGCCCAGCTCAGGGCAGGACACCCTGAGAGAGACTCGGGAGTCACCTGCAGACGGCTGCTTCACTCTGAGTAGGAAGTAAACATGGCACAAGGGCTGATCTGGTACTAGGGACAGAAAAAGAGGGACAGGGAAGGTGTCCTGATGACCATTTCCAGAACGCCCTCAGCCCTTCACCTGTGCAGAGAGAAGGGTGAGGAGAGAGGACCCCGGGTCAGGGCTGCAGTGTCCTCAGAGTTGGGATCCTACAAGTCCCCACACCTTCATGATCCTCCGTCATAGCTTTGTGGGGTGGATCTCCATCACCTGATGTTCCTAAACTATAATTATCCCCACTCCATCAACATCTTGGCACTAGCCTCAGATCACCTTGAGATGGAGAAGAGAGGGGGCTCTCACAGAACCTGCACGGGTGTGAGGAAGCTGACACTGGTGTCCCTTGTGCACAAGGAGGTCACACACAGTCACGTCTCACTCTGGAAAAGGCTCTTTTTCTCAGCATCCCTGGAGCCACAGGCACATGCTTCCTCTGAGCCTCAGGAGGAGAATACCAGTTCCCACAGACAGGCCACAAAGAGCAGATATAAGCAGAGGATGAGAGAACTCTTAGGACTGGTCCCTGGGAAATGAGTGAGGGGTAAGCTGCTCCTGGTGACCAACCAGAAGCACTCAGACCAAACCCTTCTGTGAGTCAGACTTCGACTCTGGATTGGGCATGGGTGAGGTCAGACACGTCCTTCTTCAACCATCATCCCCAGGAGAGAAACACAGCCCTAAGACTTGATGTATGTCTGTGTGCACATGGTCATGGTGAGGAGGTGTTAGCAATAAATGAATGAATATATTGACTTAGGAAAATGAGAAGACATTGCCCAGGCACAGGTACAAGGTAAAGAGTTGCTCAGAACAGTCACTCTGAATTAGACTTTAACACAAGTAGAGCAATGTTGACAGCCTCAGGCAGGGAGAGCACAGTGAGGTTTTAGTATCACTTCCCCATGACTCTGGAGCACTGTGTAACTCTTACTGTCACTGTGCCAGGTCACACAGTAATAGTCTGCCTCGTCCTCAGGCTGGAGCCCAGAGATGAGCAGGAGCCTCGCATTGGCCAAAGCAGCTTTGGCTCCAGAGAAGTGGCTGGGGACCCCGGAGCCATGGTGCTTATCTGAGTCTGATTTGTAACTCAGGAGATACTAGGGAGGGCTCCCTGGCTTCTGCAGTAGCCAGTATATCCAGTACCCACTAACACTGAAGCCACTGCTCAGGGTGCAGGTGAGTCTGGCTGATGCTCCAGGAGAGGCAGAGAGGGAGGGCGGCTGAGTCAGCACAGGCTGGGACAGGGAACCTGCAGACACAAATGGCACATGGGACAAGAAACCAAGTAAAGCTTAGGATCTGAGCCAAAGAAGCTGATACACGATTAAGGCTGCTCTGTGTCTCTAAGGCCTGTCCCCACCTGTGCAGTGAGAGAGGAGCACGAGGAGGAGAGGGGTCCAGGCCATGGTGCTCACAGCCCTGAGCCCACAGTGGGGCTGGGCTGCCCCAGGCCTCCTTTTCTTCTCCCCCCTCTGCCAGAGGAGGGGCTGTCCATGCAAATGTGTGTCCCTCAGTGACCACCCAGCCCCTCCCTGAGCTCAGTTCACACCCCCCATTGATAAAGCAGATTGGCTCCGCCTCTTGGGAGAGTCCTTGGAGGAAGCACCTGCTAAGACCACACCAAGTTGTGTTCAGAGGATCTGCCAGGAAGGAGAAGACAGAGCAGCTTGACACCGTCCATGACCTCAGGGCTCAGCCTTGATAGAGGCCCAGGGGTTTTTTATTTTTAGGTGAACGGTCCTCACAGAGCAGTTGTGTAGTGGTTAAAGGGCAGCATAACACTGTCCCCTCCTGGTCAAACATGTAAATATACAAAATTCATAAAAATTGACATAACCTCTATTAAAAATAGAAAAAAACACACTTTTCTTGGAATATACAACATTAGCATTAGAAGAAACAAATTATTAAAAAGACCAATTTTCATAGAAAACTAAAAAATGTAAAGAAACCACTGCTCTGAAGAGCATACGACACAGAGATTTTCACAGGAAACCGACAAAAACTTCAGAAATTAGGTGGGTCCGACATAATTGCTTCATATTTTTCCATAATATCTAAAAGAAACCAGAATGTTGTAATTTTTCTATAATATTAAGAAACACACTTTACAGATATACAGAAAGAAATATTAGATTAATACATTACTTATTATTTTATATCTTTAAAATACAATATTAACCAATAACCTAGTACCAGATAAATAATTTATGTTATGTTATGAAGTGTGATCTACACCAATGATACAAGTTTTGCACATATTGATAAATTTTATATAATATTATATGTTAATACATCAATATATATGATCATATTGTCTCTATTGACATAGAAAAAGGCTTTGAGCAGATTTAACACCAATTCCTAAAAAGCTATATAAAATGCAAATATATGTTATGGCCTTAGACATGCTGGTGCTGGTGCATAAGTGAGAGCAGAGACTTCCCCACAACAAGTATTGGTAACAGTGGGTGGCAGATGCATGATGGGTGGAACAAGAGGAGAGGTGACCTCGGCCCTTTTCCCAGGGCCGAAGAGCATGTTGAGGGACCTGAGGCACTGCCACATACGATGTCACAATCTGCTGTTCACGCGGGCTGCATCACATTCACGGGGCTTCTGTCCCAGAGCCAGAATCCCCGCACTGCAGAGGCTCCCAGTGCAGACAGGAGGAGCTTCTGCCCAAGGGACCAACACGCTGACACAGAAGGATGTGAGTCTGTTGTCACAGGACCTGCTCTGTGAGACGTCAGATCCTGTCTGACCCCAGGTGCTCCTTTCCCTAAGTCTGACAAAAAAGCTCAGTATTTAAGGAACTAAAATTAAGAGATTCCAGGACATGGCAGAGACACCTCGAATCTCTGCTGCCTAAAGCCCCCCAGGACTAATCAGACAACGAGCTGATTCTAATTTTGCACAGACTTTCTTAGCAGCCGACATCTTCCTCAGATTGCATTCTGGGTCCTCACTGTTTATAGCTCCAACAAGTATCAGATTTGGCCAGTGACCCTGTGTGCACATTGAGGCCCCTGTCACAGGACAGGAGTGGCACTGAGAACCAGACTCATCCTTAGGCCTCTGCCCAGCGATGGACAAGGGATCTCACTTCCCACACTTGAGCCAGAGAGTCAATCAGCGACCCTGCGGGTCTAGTCTGTATAATAGCTGAGGGCTTTGGGCTCTTCCTGGGAACTGTTGGTACCAGGACACATACTGGACACTACCGACGTGTCCTGACTTAGACATAATGGATTCTGTGTTCCTGGTTCTGCCCTGATCCATTGTGGACACTATTATCCTGGGCAGCCTGTCCCAGGATCAAGAAATTTCTGCTCAATTTGAACAAAATGACAATATGTTGCTGCCAAGGACAAATGCAAGGGCAGAATTTAAAGGATGTGGACAGATTGTCTAGACAAGTTCACTGAAGTGGGTCTCAGGCCCCAGAATTTGTCTCAAACACTATAAGCAGCTGCTGTCAGAAGAATGGTTTCTGCCCAGGGGGCCCCCTTACAAGAGGGAAGCAGGTTTGCGTCTCACTCCCTCACAGGCCTGCAGCACTGTGTGAGGACCGAGACCTCTGCCATAGTTCTCACAGTAATAATCGGCCTCGTCCTCAGCCTAGAGTCCAGTGATGGTCAGTTGCATTTTTGGCTCAGGAAGATCCTCCACTGTTAGGTGAAAGAAAGCCTTCCTTATACCAGAAAGGTATAAGGTAAATATACCTTTATATACAACATTTATTTCACAACTGCACCATTACATGTTTGTGAAGTTCTATATACAATCATATTCCTAATGGTGAAAAGTGACATCATTGTGTTAACACAGTTAATCACCCTAAAGAGAACACCAGTAATCCCAGTATTTAAAAGAAATTTAATCATCAGGCTAACAGAAACAGCAAGTCCAACTTAAGAACACATGCATAGGAATGTAAAACTAGAGTCGTAAGTGATAACTAAAGATGTTTTCTCCAGTTCACACAAACATGGAACAGAGTATGTGCAGAATCAAAGGATCATTGCCAAGCAAGCAATATGTGTGCTCTTATGTTTTTTCCTCTCAGCCTGGAAAACATTTCAGAGAGCACAACATAAACTGAGATACCCACCTTACAGGTGACAGCAGGTGTATAATAGCGCAAATACAATGTTATTTCAAACCTTTTGTAATTCCACCCCAAATGTAAAAGTGTTGCTAATAATAAGCTCCTAAAGATATCCTAATATTACTGTAAACATCTACACAATGAGCATATCACTTGTACATCTGTATTTATTCACGTTGTGAGTCAAAGTCAACTGTTCATGTTTTAAAAATATTTCCTAAAAGTGATCTCAGTAAAATGAGTTGAACAAAATTTTTAAATCATGTTTCTGCCCTGTTTGAGAAATATATGTGTGACTTTTTAAAAACTATTTTGTGACATGTTGGTGTTAATTACTGAGATAGCTAAGTGCATTGTTATATGTAATCTGTTTATACTGTTGTGACTGAGTATTAAGTAAAACCTCAGTAAATTACTTTTTTAAGATCCTTGAATATTTACCAAGAGCTACTAAAATTTTCTTTGCTGACCTTGTGATTTTCCAGAAACTTATACCCACAGACACTTTGTAACAATGGGCTAGAGATGATTCATTGTGGTCATTATCTGATTGATAGAGGACGATGAGAACATAAGAGACAAGAACTCAAAAAAATTGTTGACCCTAAGCCTGAGGACATAGCATGACATGATAGACACACACAGATGATTCCAGAAGGACAGTGACAAGGAGAGTCAAGGTGGACAAACCAGGAGAGTTTACCTGTGGCTCTCAGGCTTGGCTTATGTCCTGGAGGGGCACAGTCACAATGGAATCAGAGTCAGGCTGATTCTGATGTCATCTGTGACCAGGCCCCTGTGAGGCAGACATTTTCAGCAATGGCACAAAGGTTACAGAGGGAGAAGTTGCTTTGTGTTTGGAGCAGAAGGAACTCCAACATGGAGTGTGTGGACAGAAAGTAGTTTGGGTGCTGCACTCTATCTAGGCCTCACCAGACAGAATGACAGGTGGAGGTATGGTGCCCAGGCATAGTGTGGAGATAACTACCATTAAAGTTTCTAAACTTTGTTTAACTTCTTACTACTTCTTTTAAAATGAAGCAATCTTTCCATCTCTCATGAGAACACTTAAATTTCTGGTCAATGCATCACAGATCAGACTGCTGGCCCAGACTGGTTAGTGCAGGGATATCTGAATGGCCAGGGAGCTGAGCTGCAGTTCATGAGATGGGAACCGCCTGGCTTGTGTCCCCTGCCTGATCCTAGTGTCCACCATACATGTTACAAAGTGAACTAATGAAGAGATTGGAAGAAAGAGTGATGAGCATAGTGGGGACATGTTTGGTCAAATTTCCATCATTTTCTTTTCCTATATGGACCCCAAAGCTCACTAAAAAGTGGTTCAATTGTAAGTAACCCCAATTCCAAATGGACGGACTCTACGTTACCTAAGCCAATGTGAGAAGCCCTTTCCTTATCACAAGAATATTGATGAGGCGAAGGTGTGAGTTATTGGGTTTGGTCACCTTGAAAACGGGATTCCTGATCAATGGTCAGGGACGACCATCTCTTCATTCCCAGGGTTTGTTGTGTATATGGGATGCCTGTGACTGCAGAGACATTTTGTGTCCATGTCAGAAACCAGCCTATAGAAAGAATATTTCTGCTTGGTTGATCCCTCTTCCCTAGACTACATCACTCTAGCAGTGGGGTGAACTTTCCTGCCCTGTCCATGTTATTTGAGCCCCTAGACCTAGATCCGGCATGTGGTAGGTGTTGAGCAAATGGGGTGGATGCACATCATCTGGAAAGTCAACTATCCTGGCCTCTGAGCCTCTGGTTCTGCCCTCACCCCTTGATATAAATGTAACAGGGTCCCCTCAATATCATGTGGTAAAGCCCAGCCACAATGTGACTGTCTTTGGAGCAAAAACATTGAAAGAAGTAATTAAGGTAAACAAGGCTATATGGTGGGGATGGCTGAATCAAGTAGGGCTGTTTTAATATAAGAAAAGGCATAAAAATTAGCGGTGAGCACACACAGAGCAAAGGCCATGTGGAGTCTCAGCCACAGTGCAGCCCTCTGCCAGCCAAGGTGAGCGGTTTCAGGAGAAATAAAACCCGCCAACACCTTGATTTTAGGCTTCCAGCTTTCAGACCTGTGAGAAAATTCATTTCCATTGGATAAACCGCCCAGTCTGTATGTTGTGTTACAGTGGCCCTGCGCTAACCTGTATCCATGGACCCAGTTCAACCCACCTGGAAACCAGGGATTTCTGCTCATCTTGAAAAAGTCAGGCTATGCATTGCCTCCAAGGACAGGCACGAGGGAAGAATCTGAGACTATGAGCGCACTTTCTTGAGACAAAGTCTCTTATGGTGGTTCTCAAACCACAGTTTTTAGCCAAAGCAAAAAGAAAGGAGCTGTCTGGCAGAAGATGGTTTCTTCAGGGAAGCCCCAATGCAGGGAAACAGCAGGTTTGTGTCTCACTTCCCCACAGGCCTGCAGCACTGTGTGAGCACTGAGACTCCTGTCATAGGACTGGCAGTAATAATCGGCCTTGTCCTCCCCCTGGAGCCCAGTGATGGTCAGCGTGGCTGAGCTGCCAGACTTGGAGCCAGAGAATTAGTCGGGGACCCCTGGGTCACGATTGCTATCACTATAAATGAGGCATTTGGGGGCTGTTCCTGGGAGCTGTTGGAACCACTGCACAGTATAACTCCCAATGTTGGAGCTGCTCCCAGTGCAGGAGATGGTGACCCTCTGTCCTGGGACTCCAGACACTGAGGGCAGCTGAGTTAGCACGGCCCAGGCCCAGGATCCTGGAAGAGGGAGAGACACAGAGATGGTGATTCTGGGTGGGGAGGCAAGAGGACAAAGCAGACTCCATGTGTCTTCCCAAAGTCCCTTCCCCTGTCCCCTTATCCAGTCACCTGTGAAGTGAGTAGTGTGGTCGAGCAGGAGAGGGGACCAGGCCATGTTGGAGATCATCTCTGAGTCCTGTCTCTGTGACCCAAAAGCTTCTTCAAAATCTCTCCCCTTGGCCCTGGCCGGTTGGCTCAGCGGTAGAGCGTTGGCCTGGTGTGCGGGGGACCTGGGTTCGATTCCTGGCAGGGCACATAGGAGAAATGCCCATTTGCTTCTCCCCCCGCCCTCCTTCCTCTCTGTCTCTCTCTTCCCCTCCCGCAGCCAAGGCTCCATTGGAGCAAAGATGGCCCGGGCGCTGGGGATGGCTCCTTGGCCTCTGCCCCAGGTGCTAGAGTGGCTCTGGTCACGGCAGAGCGACGCCCCGGAGGGGCAGAGCATTGCCTCCTGGTGGGCAGAGCGTCGCCCCTGGTGGGCATGCCGGGTGGATCCCGGTCGGGGGCATGCGGGAGTCTGTCTGACTGTCTCTCCCCGTTTCCACTTCAGAAAAATACAAAAAATAAATAAATAAATAAATAAACAAAATCTCTCCCCTCACCTTTTCATATTCTGCAAGGGGGGGGGGCCATTCATGCAAATGAGACACATCCCAGATTTTTTTATCCCTCACTGGCCTTGGGTCTAGTTCCTGTGCCAGAGGATGTTGGAGGGTGGGTAGGGTGGCGCTCTGTGTTACACAGGTGTGACAGGTCACAGCTGTGAGCCCTGAGCAGAGAGCCTCAGGCAATGCCAAGTAGCAGGTCCCAGCTCTAATGTCTCCCAGACCTTCAGAAACAGTCCCTGTGTGCCCCCTGGTGCCCAGGACTAGTTACCCCATGGTATAAGATGGTGACTAAGGCCAATCAGATAGAGCCCCTGCTTCCCACAACTATGTTGCTGTAGCTGTCTACTTACCTCAAATTGGGCAGAGGAGACATGCTAAGAGACCCCCCAGGAAGTCAACCCCAATGTGTTCAAGCAGCTATAACTCCCCTTGAGCAGGATGGTTTCCTGAAGGTCAACTTCTCATGATTGGTGTCTCTTGATCTACTGGGGCTGTCCTTGGAATTTATTAGTACTTTTGCTGTGTCCTCAGGTGTAAGTGTACCCCATCAAGGTCCACACCTGCAAAGTCACAGAGAACGGCATTGTGGGAAATGGAGACCTAGTTTATCAATTGGACCCCCACAGAGATGGGAAGATTGGCTGCTGTCACACCTTGTCCCCGGGGGATTCAGACAGTGTCCCCGTTCAGGACAGAGCACAGCACAGCAGTGATGAGTCACATTTATACACTATGGACACAATTCTGTGACCTTCAAGTCCTCATGTCGGGGTTGGAACCTCTGCTATATTTGCAACTGTTGTGAACTTGATGCCCTCAGCCCTATCACTGGCTGTGTGCTGTCCTGCTGTCCTGCTGTCCTGTGCCCCAGGGATGCTGCAACAAGGTACCACAGGCTGAGTGACTTAGAGCACAGGAAATCAATTCTGTCTGTTGTGGGGTTAAGTCTGAGATTCAGAGGTCGGCTGGTCAGAGCCTTAGGCTCTGGATAAGTGTTTTCCTGTCTCTTTGACCTTCTAGGGCTCCTGGCAACTCCTAACATCCCGCAGCCTGTGCTCAGCCTGTGTCTCTGTCGTCACAGCTCAGCCCTGCAGGAATCACCGCCCTGTCCTCAGAGCCTCTGTAGGGAATGCACTCTATCGCAGAAAAATTAGCGCTAATCTGATTTTGTGACACCTATATTGACCTCAGGAACACAGACTGGGGTCTTTATCAGATAAATAAATGGCTTAAGATGGGGGACCTTTATTCTCCAGAGTAAAAATAACCAACAAAAAATTTATGTTAAGTACTATATATATGCTATTACAAATTATATATATAATATATATTTATAATTATATATATATTATTTTAATATGTAAATACATCAAAGAAAGAGAGGAGAAGTACAAAGTATCAACTTGTAGTATTTGCTACCATATGTGCCTTGATCAGGCAAGCCCAGGGTTTAAAACTGGCAACCTCAGTGTTCTAGGTCAAGGCTTTTACCCACTGTGCCATCTGAGGTCAGGCAACTACTATATTTTACATAACTCTTATTTTAAGATTTTCCCCAATTTATTATTTTAGGCTTTTCTGCCAGTTGGTGGTAAAGGTGATATTTTTTCTGTATTGACTGTGTTCCTACTAACTTTCACTCTAGCATTTATCTTTACAAATAAGATCGTACCTCTGTAATGTCACTATTCTTTTTTTTTCTTTTTTTACAGGGACAGAGAGAGGGATAGATAGGGACAGACAGACAGGAACGGAGAGAGATGAGACGCATCAATCATCAGTTTTTTGTTGCGACACCTTAGTTGTTCATTGATTGCTTTCTCATATGTGCCTTGACCCGGGGGCTTCAGCAGACTGAGTAACCCCTTGCTCGAGCCAGCGACCTTGGGTCCAAGCTGGTGAGCATTTTTATTCTTTTTTGCTCAAGCCAGATGAGCCCGAGCTCAAGCTGGCCTTGGAGTCTCGAATCTGGATCCTCTGCATCCCAGTCCGACGCTCTATCCACTGCGCCACTGCCTGGTAAGGCAACATTACTATTCTTAACCTGCAAATTTAAAGACTAAGTGAGCCTGACCTGTGATGGCGCAGTGGATAAAGCGTCGACCTGGAACGCTGAGGTCGCCGGTTAGAAACCCTGGGCTTGCCTGGTCAAGGCACATATGGGAGTTGATGCTTCCTACTCCTCCCCCCCTCTTCCCTTCTCTAAAATGAATAAATAGAACCTTTAAAAAAATTAATAAAGACTAAGTGAGAGGCAACAAGCATCTATTTGAGATAAAAATCATTGCCATGCTGGGTCATACTCTGAGACAGAAAGCCAAATTATGCCCAAGATGGGGCAAAGGCAGTGGTTTTACAAGGACAGGGAGGGAAGTAATCACATGAGAAAAAGTGAAGTGTTTCTATTGGTGATAATAAGCCAAGGAAGGGATTTCCATGGGTGAAAATAAGCTAAGTTATTCTTTAGCTAAACAGTTTGGTGGAAGTTCTAAAGACTGACTGTAATTTTCAGCCCTGTAGGCAGGATGTGGGCTCTCCTGTTAACTTTGTAGACAGTTGTTTGGAATATACGGTCACTTTGTCACAGCCCAAGGATTATTTTCCCTCATCCAGCACAGAAGTTTGAGAAGAAGGACACGAAGGGAAATACCTCTGGGATGGAGGCTCCAGTTGCATTTGAAAGTGACTCTGTTTGTGTTGGTTATTCTACTATATTATTAAGTTTTGTCTTGTTACTAAATGCTGGCCAAGCTACATTCAGACGTGACTGTGTTGCGTGTGTGTCTATGTGTGTATAAGTTTCCTTCTGCTGTTCCTGTCCATTACTTATGGAATTGTTGATTAATTGGTCTTGTTTTTAAGATCACTTTATTTTCATTAAATGGTGGGTTAGAACATATTAGAGCTTAGCAATATTGATTTGATTCCCTCCTCTGGGGCCTCGGAGCATGGACCTCTGAGCCCACACTAGCAAGACGCAGCCTCTGTGAACAGGAGACGGGACATTAGATTAGGTGCACTGAGCCGGGGGTTTTGCCTCACTTCCCCACTGGACCCCAGCATCTCAGGGCAGCTTTGCCCCCCACAATAGAGCCTGAGAACCAGGCGGGGGTTCAGGAGAACTTTTTTCTTGTATCATAAATCAGTGTCCTGGGAACCAGGCCAGACTCCTGCTGGAACCAGTGTGGAGAGTTACTGTTGATGACCCCTCCCATGCTGGAGCTGCAGGCGAGAGTGACTGTCTCTTATGGGGACACGGTCATAGAGGGCTCCTGAATCACCACAGCCCGAGAACTGCACCCTGAAATAGAAACAAACACCATCAGGAATGAAGAATGAAGCAGCGGGGTTCCTCCAAAGGCTGGTCTCTGAAATGTCCATGAACCTGGGCAGAGTGAGGAGTGGAAGGAGGAGGAGAGGAGTCAGGGTCATGGTGGAGAGTCTCCTAGTTCCCCTGACCTCATGATGGTGCAGGTCTCCGTGGTGTCCCTTCATCTTCTAAGCCCCCAGGGTAAAGTGTGTGTTTGAATGTGCATTATGCAAATATGAGTCCAAAGCACCACCCAATTCTGGGTCCTCAGAACAGTTCGCAGCTGCCCTCTCAGGAGGAGGGGGTGGTGGTTGTGAGCTCTGAGTCTGTCTCTTGAGTGGAAGCATCTGCTATTGCCTCTAACTCGGGTCATGTGTGTGGGTGCAGGTCCCATTTCAGCTAGAAGCATTTGAGTTTTTTGCAGGCTTGCACTTCTGAGAAGATCATAGCCCCCCCTAGTGACACCCTAGGGAATATTCATGGTCTTGGAACTATCAGAAGAAACAATGTTGGTTCTTTTTTCAGATAGATTAAATAGATGATAGATAAAACAAGTTGGCCCTGGCCGGTTGGCTCAGTGGTAGAGCGTCAGCCTGGCATGCAGGAGTCCCGGGTTTGATTCCCGGCCAGGGCACACAGGAGAAGCACCCATCTGCTTCTCCACCCCTCCCCTCTCCTTCCTCTCTGTCTCTCTCTTCCCCTCCTGCAGCCGAGGCTCCATTGGAGCAAAGTTGGCCCAGGCGCTGAGGATGGCTCCATGGCCTCTGCCTCAGGTGCTAGAATGGCTCTGGTCGCAACAGAGCGACGCCCCGGATGGGCAGAGCATCGCCCCCTGGTGGGCATGCCGGGTGGATTCCGGTCGGGCGCATGCGGAAGTCTGTCTGACTGCCTCCCCGTTTCCAACTTCAGAAAAATTAAATAAAAATAAATAAATGAATAAATAAACAAACAAATAAATACAAGTTGACCTACCCCTGACTTCCTACAGTTTCCTTTTTCTCTTTCTTTCTTTTTTAAGTGACAGGAGGGGAAGCAAAGACAGACTCCCACATGCACCTGAACTGGGATTCACCAGACAAGCCCACTAGGGGTGATGCTCTGCCCATCTGGGTCATTGCTTAATTGCAACCACAGCCATTTTCTTAGCTCCTGATGTGGAGGCCATGGAGTCAATTCATTACAATCAAGCTATGGCTGCAGGATTAGAGGAGAGAAAATGAGAGAGAGAGAGAGAGAGAGAGAGAGAGAGAAAGAGAGAGAAGTGAGAGAAGGTGGCGTGGAGAAGCAGATGAGCGCTTCTGTGTGCCCTGACTGGGAATTGAACCCAGGACTTTCACACACTGGCCTGACACTCTACCACTGAGCCAACCGGCCAGGGCCTCTTCGAGTTTATTTTATTTCACCTATTGTCTTTCATTTTTATAATTTCCCTTTGTGTCCACGACTTCGATTTAAACTCTGAGTTTTTCTCCTTTACATCTATGTTACTGATTTTTGTTGCTTTAAACATGGATTTTAGGATTTTTTTCAAAATATCTGTCCCAATATTTCTTCATCTAGTTCATCTCACTGTAGATTCTTATTTCTCATTCAGGTTTTTAACTTTCTGATTCTTAATATAAGGAGTGCTGAGTTTTACTGAGTCTCGGACATAGGAAGGTTGTATTAGGAGCCTCTGGGTCCCATCTACTCTTCCTTCAATCAGGCCGTCCTCCCGCTGAGCTGAGGCAGAAGGTCAGGGGTGTGTGTTCAGGTCCCACTGGCCCTGCAAGGGTGGGTCTCTGACTCCACTGCGCTGTGCTGCTGACACCTTCCTGGGGCCCGTGGGCCAGTGACTGTCACCAGCTTGTACTCATCAAGTGAGCTTGTGACCCAAACTCCCTGCTATGCCTTGCTGACGATAACACACATGATGGGCTTTCATCGCAGTGTGAAATGAAACTATGATTTATGCTATTTCCTTTGAAATCACTAGCCAATCCTCTCTATATTAAACTTGCATGATTCATTCTTTTTCTCTTCATGTGTGTTTGAGCCGCAACGCATAAAATAGAACAAATTTATAGTAAATTATTTCTCTATTACACAAGCATATAGCTGAAAGTCTTTAGAAAGAAAGAAAATTTGTATCAAACTTTGAGATGAAGGGTATTTACGCTCAAGAAAAGGAATTATAAAACTGAAAATACAAATTCAGTTTCCATAAGTCAATATAAAATGCTAAATTAAATGAGAAATAACAGCGTAATAATAGCCGACATGAAGCAGATGAAGGGCTAAAGCACTTGGGACACAGTCCACCATGAAGACCCTTGTGCAGCAGGGACCCCTGAGGTCGGCCGCTCCTCATACCATCACAGGCATTCTCCAGGCCCTGCGCTCAATTAATATTTCCTGTGGGGAAGATCTGGTGAGAATTAGAAGCCAAATAATTCCAACAGAATTAGGAGTTTTTGATACTCTCCGTTTGAGAGAAACACTCAGGGTGGGCATGGGCAGGGGGAATTCCCCTCTCATGCAGGGAACAGACAGAGCAGCGCCCCCTGTGGGTCCTGGGGGACACTGTCTGACCCAGAGGAGCTTCCTGTGGGCGGTGCCTTCATCTCTGAGAGAAGAGTGGCTGCGGGCTGACCACACCTCCTCACATCTGCTCCCCCACAGATTCCAGGGCCACCATCACCCAGGGAGGGTACATATACCTTATATTGGCCTACTCCATCCTGAGAGGGAAAGAGAAGTTTTCTGAATATGATATGGATTGTTCTTGCTCATCGTTGAGTCATCTGTGCAACTATTCACTGTTATCATAAGTGATATTTTGGGGACAGGTAATTTTCTATTAGTTCCTGGTGTGTTAAACACCTTTGTTAGAATAAAAACAATAGCTTAGCCTACATCCTCCCAACCCCCTACCTTTCTTTATAGCCTAGACAGCACCATCTGACCCAGCACCCAGGGAGCAGGTTTAGAAGGTAGAAGAACACATGGGACAACTCACCAGCTGGGCACAGATGGCAGGAGCAAAAGGCAGTGCTAATGTCCCCCCACGTCCTTTCATGGTCCACTAAAGAAACTCCCTGTGCAGGGAGTGAGGAGGGGAGGGGAGGAACCTGGGCCATGACAGAGAGCCCAGAGCTCTGCTTGCTGAGGCTGAACTGTTGGCCTTGAGACAGTCCCTCCCCTGGTGTCTCTTATTGATGCCAGGTAGCACTGAAGGTCACATTTTTATTTTTTTCAATCATATTTACTTTTTGTTGTGTGATTGTCCATCTATCTTTGGTTTAGATCAGAAATAAACAGTGACTCTGTGAAAGGAAGATTAAACATGAGGCAAGTGTGTGCATCTGGGCCTAGTGCTCATGTGGCTATTGGGGACCAGGTGCAGGAAAGTCACACTTCAGTGAGGACACTGCCTACCCAAGTGTGCAAGAGCCAGTAGAGTATTTTCTATGTCAGCCTGGCCCAGAACCCTGAGCTCTCAGGCACAGTCCACCAGCGCCCCCTGCTGGTCTCAGAACTCATCCTCCAGCGTTCCCCACCATTGCTTTCATTATTATTATTTTTTTATCTTCCATCCTTTCTGTAAGGGATTTCTTATTTTTGCATTTGTATCTTTCTGGTGTCACTCAACCAGGGTGGTTTATGTCCTGGTTCCCCATCTCGGTCTCTCACTGTGCCGAGCAGTACTGTACACCAGCCAGCAGTGGTACTCAGCCTCGTCCTCGGGCTGGGCCCCCGAGATCGTCAGGGCAGCTTTGCCCCCAGTGATGGAGCCTGAGAACCGGGCATGCGTCCAGGAGGGTTTATTGTTTGTATTATAAATCAGTGTCCTGGGGGCTTCGCCAGACTTCTGCTGGAACCAGTATGGATAGTGACCATTGGTGACATCTCCAGTGCTGGAGCCACAGGTGAGAGTGACTGTCCCTCCTGGGGACATGGTCAGTGAGGGCTCCTGAGTCACCACAGCCTGAGAACTGCACCCTGAAACCAAAGTAGACACATGTCAGGAGTAAAGAACCAGAGCAGAGGATCCCTCCAAAGGCTGGTGTGTGACATCTGTATTCCCTAAGGCACCGAGCAAGGAGGAGGAGGAAGAAGGTCCAGGCCATGGTGCAGACGGCAGAAGGACTCTCTATCTCTGAGCTGGGGCTGGACTCTCTGACGCCTCTTTATCTTCTACTGAGCTTGCTATGAAGGGGTGTGTTTGAGGATTTCATTATGCAAATCTGAGCCCATGATGCACTCCCTTCCTCTACCCAGGTCCTCAGCCCTGAGAGCAGCTACACTGTCAGGGGGTGAGCCAGGGCTGGCTGTGTGGGATCTACTTTGTGGGAGGAGACAGCTGCTCTAAGATATCATTCAACCCAGTGAGCAACTGTTCAGTGTCCATAAAATATCAATTGTTTGAGTTTCAAGTGTTCTGAGAAAATCCATAGCGCCACCTGGTGGCCTTTGAGTGCTGAAGGGTGTGTGGACTCCGATCAGTTATTTAACAAATAATTACTGTACTAATTTGCTGTGTGCTAAGTATCATATTTTATTTGGATTTAATATTTTTAATATGTTTTAATTAATATTTTAGGCTAAAAATTCTTATTTTACTATAAAAATAATTAAAATAATAAATCCATAAAAATATCTATATCCCACAAATCCTGTAATATAGCAAAAAATTCACAATACAAGATTAGATATATACAATTTTAAAATCTGCAATACAGTGAGACCACGAAAAGTAAACTGCAATATGGCAAGGGACGACTGTATTGATTTATCCTGCACGGAAGTTTAGGTCTGCACAGAAGGTGGGCAAGAGGCACTTTATCCCATCCCAGAAAGGACCTCTCAGAGCGTGACTGAGAATTCACCTAGCAAAAAGTCTATATTTTTTTAACATTAAAACAACGGGCTCCCTGGACCTCACAGAGTATTGGATGTCGACAAGTGCTTTTATATTTTGTAAAGAGGTTTCATACACACACCAAGAGCAGTTGGAGTCTAGTCAACTGCCATAAAACAAGATGACCTTTGCATGTACAAAGATGTTGCATTCAGACTGCAAAAACAGCAAATAAAGCTTTGATGCAAGTTGCATTGGAGAAGTTGGTGTGTCAGTGCGCAGAAGAATGGACTCTCCCATGCATGCACGCCCGTCACCCGCTGAGTTGATCTCTCTTCTGTGCTGACCTGGGGGCCAGGCAGCGGGAGGGGGTGGCTGGGGTCCTGGGAGAAGGGGCCCATGGGCAAAAAAGCAGGTTTTCCATTCAGCGTGGGGTTGAATCTTTACTCTGCCACCTCCCAGCGGTGGGAGATCTCTGAGCCTCGGTTCTCTAAACTGGAAATGCTGATAGTGACGTCAGTGGGTGAGTGTTTAAAGCAGTGGTTCTCATGGGTGGATGGTGCTCCCCAGACGACATCTGGCAATGACAGAAGACATTTTTGGTTATCACAAAGAGGGGAGGGAGATGCTACTGGCATCTAGTGGGTAGGATCCAGGGGTGCTTCCCAGTATCCTACACTGCCCAGGACAGCCCCACCACAGAGCATGACCTGGCCTCAAATGGCAACAGTGCCAAAGCTGAGAACTCGACAAGTGACCGTGCTGGGCGCAGAGCAGGTCCTCCGGATCCTAAAGGGTCTGTGGGCGGGGAGTCACACCGTCATGGAGGCTGTCTCCACCTCAGTCTTCCCCCTCATATCCCTAGCAGGTGGTGACTGCCTCCCAATTAAGGGATCAAAACCAGTTCTGCACTTTATACCAGGAAGTACCGCCTTGGTTTGAACTGTCCGCGATAGGCAGGGTCCTCAGTAAATAAATGGAAACAAGAAGTAGACTGCCCAGTGCTTTGCTTTCACGATCTGTCAGTGACTCGAGGGGAGAGAAGGTTCTCCATTTCCTTGCAGAGACTGAGGCTCTGAGACCTCCATGAACTCACTCAGGGTCCCACAGGCCCACCTGTCTCCTGAGTCCAGCGGCCACCTGGTCTTCTACCAGCATCGCAGGGATGTGATGACTGGGTTCCAGGCTGACTTGAGAAATTGCACCAAAAATAACAAAAGAAAGCGCTGTTCCTTAACCATTTATTCCTTTGTCCCTCGTTTTATTCATTTGGTAATCATGAAATACCTGTCATAGGAAAACTTACATTGTCAGACACTTACAAATGCATGGGTGTACTTCTGTGGTCATAAATAAGGTGACTGTCACAATCACCTTTACTTCGGTCGAGGCTAAAAGCCAGGCCCTGGAGCAAGCCAGCACCTCCTCCTCCTCTCTGCTGTGTGACGTGGGTAAGTGACCTCACCTCTTTGAATGCAGTTTCTGAACCATCTATAAAATAGGGACCATAATTCCTCCCCAAAAGAGGGCTGGGTGAGGAGTATATAATGCCCTGAAGCCTGTACAGTGACTTGCACATAATAGGTCTTCAGGAAGCCATAGCTGTTATTTGTAGATAGATGCCTTTTATATGAAGAAAACCAGTCTTTGGTGGGTCTGTTGGAGCACCCCATGGACATGGTTGGATGGATTTGCACCCAATTTGGAAGTTATGTTTAAGGTGATCTGACATAAATGTTAGGCCACATGGCACATAGAAAAAGAGGGATTCTGAGGTTCCTCACTTCAAGAACTGGAGCCTTTCCGAGGATGTCACATACCCCAATAGGAAGATGGTGGCACCAAGAAGCCAAAGAAGGAATGGGGGTGATCACTGGAGAACTGTACACCCCCAGAGCCCTCCTGGTGCTGTTGGGCTTCCCACAGAGCTGCTGAGGCCTGTCGGCCCCCAGGAAGCCGTCGGAGGCCATGGCTGAGGATCAGCACTGGGGCCTCCCTGGGGCCGTTGTTGGAGTGAAATGGCCTGGACAGAATTAGGTGGACAGGCCGCTGCCTCAGCAGGCGGATGTGCTGGGCTGTCAGAAAGCGCCCATAAATAGGACACTCCTTGTAAAGGCAGACTGTCTGCAGACGGTGCTGGCCCCTCTGTTCTTTCCAAGGCGACAGCGACAGGTTCATTCTGGAATAAGCAGGGTGGGGAGGCAAGAGCTGCCCTAGCAGGCCCGAACCTTTGGCGGGCTCCATGGGCATGCAGAACTGGCCTCTGCCCGAACTGGGGACCCACCTGAGGGTTGGCACCGAGAGGGAGGACTCATGACAGCTGCCAAGCCCAGTTTATGTCAGAGGGCAGTGGCCAGAGCTCCTGAGCCTATGTGTCAGGCAGGGGGCTGAGCACAGATGAGGAAGGGGACTGGGCATCTGTGGGTGCTGCCATGTCTTCCAAGTCCTCCCTGAGCTGGACCAGGCCCTCGTTCCTGCTGAGACCAGGCACAGGCCGGCCAGCCAGCCAGCAGGTTGTGCATCATCAAGCCTGTGTCCTCAGCACATGGGTCGCCCAGCTGTGCGTTCCCGAAGCGGGGGTGGGTGGCAGCTTGGCGTGGGGTATAGATATGGGTGCCTGTGGACCGCTGTGGATGTCAGACAGGCACGTGTGTGTAAAAGAGACAGAGAAGCCATCTGTGTGGTGGATGTGACTGTGTACAACAACCATGGGAGTCTGTGTGAGTTTGTGTGTGCATGCACATGCCTGTGTTAACAAACTGAATGGTCCCATGTGTCCGTGCATGTGCGACAATCAGCAGGCCCCTTCCACATGACTACTGCCGAGCCTGTGTTGTGTGTCATGGCCCTCGCAGGGATGGAGGGGAGCCTCTGAGTCTGTTTCTCTATGTGGCTGGGACGCAGTCTGTGCTCCATCAATGCAAATGGAAACTGGGCTGCAGCCGGTGTCCCAGGACCTGGGCTCGCATCATGCTTTCTCTGTCTGTCTGCCTGTCCATCTCCCACCAGTCTGTGGTCTCCTGTTTATCCTGAACGCCCGGCACAGGGCCAGGCACGGGGTAGGTGCTCATGGAATCTGGTGAACAGAGTAATGAGTGAACAAAAGACCGCAGCCTGGGCGGTGGCGGTGGGAGACATCCCTGGGGAGGAAACCTCGGAAGCCGGCCCTCTGAGCAGGCTTGGAGGTGGTGCCTGCACGGAGCTCCGAGAACCCTGCTTTGGGGGAACAGTTGAGTATGGGCAAAGGGAATGGGCTTTGGAGCCCAATCCCGGCCTCAGGGAAGTGACCTCCCCTAGCTGGGCCTTGGGGTTCCACTCTGCAAAATGGGGATCATGATCCCACTAATCCATGGTAAGCCCGTGATAGGTGCTCAGCGAATGTTTGTTGAATGACTGAAAGACTGAATGTAGGCCCTGACTAATGACTGCATCCCATAGGCAGCCAAGTTCTGTAGCTCATCCTCAAATGGACCTAGTAACCTGTTTTCCTTTGGTTGAAGCCACAGGAGCTCCTGGGGGGATGGCAGAGCAGCATGGAGCACTGGAGCAGGCTGCAGCCGGCAAGAGCCATGGAGGCCTCGGGGGCAGCTACAAGGTACTGGGCACAGAGGGGACCGGGGGCTGTGGGCCCAAGGCTCTTAGGCCTCCAGGTCAGCTTCACTCCAGAATGGAGCCAGCAGGGAGTGGAGGACACCTTACCACTCTGCTGTAAACTTGCTTCATGACTTTCCTGCATCTTTCTTGTTCTGGGCCCTTGTCCGCAAGATGGAATTGATCACATACACCCTCCCTGTGGCACAGATGCCCAGGGGTCTCAAGAATCATGGCATGGATCCTCTGCTGACCTTGGTCCAATTTCCAGCCCTCTCTGGGCCTCAACAGTCCCATATTTAAAATGGGAATAACACCCACACTCCTTAGCCCCCAGAGTGGGTGTGAGAGCTAAATGCATGTGCTATTGCCAATGCCAGCTGACAGTTGCAATTTGTTGGCTCCACCCTCTCTAAACTGCCTTTGGGGGCATTAAGTCCAGACTGCCCAGGATGGGTTGATTAAGGAGGTAACTGGGGGCAGGCGCATTTCTGAGGATGAGCTGGTAGCTTTAACCCGAGTTGGGCAGCGGGGGCAGGCAGGGGAAGAGCAGCAGAGAGGCCTGCCTTGCTCTGGGCCTCATCCATGGGTGGCGTCGGGCCAGCCCTGCCCGGCAGACCCTCAGCTGCCCCCTGGGTAGGTTTCCGTGTTATCTATTGACCGCTGAAGACGTTGGCAGATCCCCAGAGGCAGCTGCCCCTGGGAAGGTGGGTGCCCCTGCTGGGCCTTCCTGCCTCCTGCTGGCATCTTGGGCCTCGCCCTGTCCAGCACCAGGGCACGGTTAAAAGAGCTGGCTGACACACAAATCCCGATGCCCCTGCCTAAGCCTTCTATAAAAAGGCCAGAGCAGAGGCTCCCCGAGGACTTCTCACAGAGACAGTGCACGCTTCCAGGCGGGGCGAGGCCACGGCTTCCTCTGCCTTTGCAGCCCCCTCCTCTCTGGGCCTGGGGCAGGCGAAGGTCAGCCAAATGCCTGTATAAACAGTCCTGCACGGGCTGTTTAAAATGGGGATATTTCACGTTAAGGAAAATATCGATTTCTGGCCTCGATTGAAAAGTTTAGAACGGGGTCCACATTTCCTTCTGGCTGTAAGCGGCTTCGTTTCCCTACAGTCCTTCCTGGGGTCGTTTTACGCTATTAGGTTCTCAACTGGCTCCCGCCCCGAGAGCGACATGGCAATCTCGGGTTTCGTGGAGTTCTCTGGAGGCGGCCCCCTCCGTGGCCGCTAGGGGGCAGTGCAAGCCTGCGGCGGCGCTGGCTCCAGCCTGGCACAGGGCCGAGCTGTTGGAGCTTATGCATGTACCTGCCTCCACCGTCCCACGGAGGACCGACGGCGCAGCACAGGGACTGGGGCCGCGAGCCTCGCCCCACTGTGATGCTCAGGACGCTGCCCTTCCAGGTGACCGTGTACGAAATGGAGAACTTCCAGGGCAAACGGTGCGAGCTCTCCGCCGAGTGCCCCAACCTGACCGACAGCCTGCTGGAGAAGGTGGGCTCCATCCAGGTGGAGTCCGGGCCGTGAGTACCTGCACCCCAGCCCCTCCTCACAGCCCTGAACCTTCTAGGAGTTGGGAGGTTCGGGTTTGAGCGCTAGTCCTGCTGTGGGGCCTGAGGCAACTCCTTTTCCCTCTCTGGCCTCAGTTTTCCCATCTGTAAAATGAGGGAGTCAACTTGTTATTCACTTAGAATCCTTCTAGCTCTCCGTCTCTGTGGAAAATAGGGTACTGTAGGAAGAGGACAGCGGAAGACAGCGCAGCACCTAGCTCCGTGCCTGACCAGGGGATTTAATCAGTATAATTGCAATAATTATACCATCTAAAATTCAACACACATTCTATCACCGAATCCTTACACCTGCCCTAGGAGAGAGGCGCCGTTCTTATCCGCACTGGACAGGTGAAGACACGGAGACCAAAGTGGTTAAGTGTCAGGTCCAGGTTCACACGGCACGTGGGTGTCCCAGTTGGACTGAGTGCTTGCTGGCACTAACTCCTACGTGATCCTGGTCAAGGTGCTCAACCCTCTGGGACTCTGTTTTCTCATCTGTCAAAAGGGGACAACAATGAGACATACTTCAGAGAGGTTTTGTAAATGAACACAATGATGCACATAAATAATAAGAATATAACAGGAGTAGTAATAATAATATAACAATAATAATAATGTCATCTATGGAATACTTACTGTGTGCCAGACATTGTGCAAAGGACTTTTCCGAGCACCCTACACAGAGGCCGTGCATAAAGTAGATTCTCAATACTATGTCCCAGGACCGTTTTCTGGCTCAGAGTCTCAGCTCCTTGTATGTCTCAGTAGGTCCTTCAATAATAGGACCCAGGACCAGTAATAGGATTGGCAGGAGGGTGCAAGGTCAAAGATCAGCAGCTATGGGCTCTTCTCTCACTAGACTTGAGTCCTCTCTCATTTGTAGCAGAGGTGACCTGGGTCTCTTCTCCCCTGCAGGTGGCTGGCATTCGAGCGCAGGGCCTTCCGCGGGGAGCAGTTTGTCCTGGAGAAGGGGGATTACCCTCGCTGGGACGCCTGGTCCAACAGCTACCACAGTGACAGCCTCCTGTCCCTCCAGCCTCTGCACATTGTAAGTACAGGTGCTGCCCCCTTCGGGGGGCTCTTAGAAGCAGGATGTGCGGGGAGCTGGTCAGACCAGTTTGTTCTACAAACTTGGCTGAAGGCTTGGCCAGTACGGACCCGGCCTGGGAAGGGCCCTCATTATTTCTGACCCAAGTGATTGTGCTGGCTTATTGGATGGTCACCCGTCTGGGGGTTGGGACATCAGGATTTCATCTTGAATGAGCTGGCAGGGCACTGGCCCTTCCTCTGTGATCCTATTGAAATGCTGAGCCGTATGGTCCCGTGTCAGATCAGTTACTGCCGTCAGAGAAACACAGCCTGGGGAATGGCTTCACAAAGTACCTGCTAAACAGCTCAGGTGCTTGGCTTGCATTTCTCAAACACCTGAAAGGGACTCAGTCCCTGTGACACTTTAAAATGCCACTCTTCTCTCTCACCTACATCGCTCACCCTTGTCAGGATCGCTGCTGCTCCTTTGAGGGCAGTGGGAGGGGAGAGCTGGGAAGAGCAAATCGGAGTCTAGTTTGGTACAGCAGGAATGTTCCTGCATTACTAATTTTGATCTTCTACCCTCTCTGTGCCTCGGTTTCACTATCTGCTAACTGATGGGGTTGAATGAGACCCGAAAGGACAACTCTTGGTGTCAGGGAGCTCTGGCTCTAAGGTTCCTAAGGAGATCAGCTCTGGAGGAATCTCCCCAGGCCCCATCCCTCTTACAGGAGGCTTGGGGGTGAAGGGACCTCGTGCATCCTCTCCCTTAGGCAAGGGGCTTGGGGTGGGTGTTATTTTGTGATGACTTGATTTTTCCTGCGCCTGGAGCCTGCCTGACCCCTCTTCTGGGCACGGGAGTGGCTGATTCACACTTCGATCTTGCCCCGCAACCCCCAGGACGGTCCGGATCACAAGCTTCACCTGTTTGAGAACCCGGCTTTCGGTGGCCGCAAGATGGAGATCGTGGACGATGATGTGCCCAGCCTCTGGGCTTATGGCTTCCAGGACCGGGTGGCCAGTGTCCGGGCCATCAACGGGACGTAAGGGACCCAACCCCCACTCTTGCCCCCGCCCCATCCGTCCTGCAGTCAGTCATGCCTCTGGCTCTAAACAGAATCTCTCTCACTGTGTCCTGGACAGCTGACATTCCCTGCTTCTCACTCTGGAGGCCCTCCTGCTTACATCCTGTGCAGAGCCCCACTTGAGAGCCCTCCTGATACCAATACCCAATTGCTTGCACTCTTGTGCCAGTGGATTTCCAGGAAGCCTTAACTTAGAGAAAGTTTTATCTTTCTAAGAACTCAAGTGAAGTTTGTTTCTTCTACCTGTTCCCAGTGAAGTCTTCACTCCTTTTCTGAACATCCCCAGGCCCTTGAACTGATGCTCAGATTTTTTTTCCCCCTCTACATAATCCTTGTCCTTCTTACCAGGGAAAGAGGTGACATAGTAGTTCTCTAGGTGTGGCCTGAGTAATACCTGGGGAGCAGGCTCATCACCTCCCTCTTTCTAGGCTCCATATCTCTGTTAATAATAATTTGTTCAACACTTTTTACTGAGCACCTACTGTGTGCAGAGTATGGGGGCAACAGGAATTACACAGCATCTGCCCTCAAGCATTTCTTAGTCTGGTAGGGAGATGGATAAATAAACAGGCATTCACACTTCACTGTGATCAGGACTGTGATGGGAGATGCACAGGGACTCTGGGAGCCCCAGCAAGGCACTTGAGTCAACCTGAGAGAATCAGGAAGGGCTTTCTGGAGGAGGAGACATCTAATTGAGATATGATGAAAATAAATGAAAGAGGGAAAGAGATAAGGATGAGGCAAGGAAGAGTGTCTTAGGCAGAAGGAACAGCATGCGTAAAGGCTCAGAGTCCTGAAAGTTGAAGGAGAGTAGAATCAGAGAGGCTGGAGCATGGGGTTTGAAGAAGGAATGCTGAGAGATGAGGCTAGAGATACATAGTTTAGGATCTTATGAGCAAGAGAAGGAGATTGAATTCACCCCAAGGACACTAGGGAGCCAAGGTGGAATTCAGACAGGTGGAGAGCATGCTCAGATACTGGCTTTGAAAGGCTTAGCTGGGCTGGAGGCGGGAGGTGGAGGCTGACTGTCCTCACCCCAGCCTTGGTGTCCCGGCAGATGGGTTGGCTATGAGTTCCCTGGCTACCGTGGGCGCCAGTACGTGTTCGAGCGGGGAGAATACCGCCACTGGAACGAGTGGGACGCCAACCAGCCACAGCTGCAGTCTGTGCGCCGCATCCGCGACCAGAAGTGGCATAAGCGGGGCTGCTTCCTCAGTAGCTGAACGGTGCCAGGCCCCGTGGCCGAGGCCCAGGCCCGCTCTGGGGCCAGTGAACGCAAGAGGGGAGGTTTCAGGGTCCACCCTTTCCTGGAATCTGCTCAATAAAGCCTGGGGCCGGTCCCCCACCAGCCATGCTCCTCTGCAGTCACTTCCTGAGTGGGCCAGGCCTGTGGGGTGGAGCCTGTGGAAGGGGCAGGCTGAAGGAGGTGGGGCTTCAGGGTTCTGAGCGGCCTGCTGAGGGCTGTGCTGTAGCCTGGCTCCAGTCCTTGGCGCAGACCCACACATACAGATCTTGTGTCAGTATGACTGTGTCTCCAACTGTCTGTCAGTCCATGCATGCATCCATCCATCTTCCAATCCTTTCATCCTTTTATGTTCTTCCCATTGATTTATTCATCCTTCCTTCCACCTATCCATGTTTCAATCTGTGCTTCCATACATTCTTCATTGAGCCACCCATCCTATCTCTTATCCATCCATCCATCCATCCATTTTTCCTTCCTTCTCTCCTTCCCCTTTCCTTCCTTCCTTCCTTCCTTCCTTCCTTCCTTCCTTCCTTCCTTCCTTCCTTTTCTCCTTCCATCTTTTATTTCTCCCACCCATTCATCTATCCATCATTTCCCCCTCCACCTGTCAGTCTGTTTTTGTTAATTTATTCAGTAGATGCCAGACCCTGAACAAGGCCCAAGGACATAGCAGTGAACAAAACAAAGTCCTTCCCCCATGGAGCTCACCTTCCATGGGGGAGACAGATGGGGAAGAACTAGACTGGAGATACAGTGTTGGGAGGTGATGTGTGCAAAGGACAAGGAAGGGGGTACGAGGATGGAGGGATGGCACTGCTCTGAGGAGGGACATTCAAGCAAAGATCTGAATGGACCATGAGAACATTGCAGGCATGACAGCGGGAAGGTCGCAGGCAGGGGTGTGTCTGGGCGGTGGAGACACCATGGAGGCTGGTGCGTTCGGAATACACTCCATGCTAGGGCGGGGAGGGGGTCAGAGAGGGCGTGGGGCTGGGCATATAGGGTCCAGAGATGGGGAGCACCCTGACTCTTCTCTGAAGAAGCTGGGAGCCATGAAGACTTAGCCTGCCTTAGGGTTTGAGAGGGTGGCTCTGGTTGTGGAGCAGGGCACAGACTGTGGGACCAGGAGGAACTCCAGAAGGCCAGGTGGGAGGCTACTGCAGAGCTTTGTGTGAGCCGTGATGGTGTCATCCCCCGACTGTGTCAATAACGCCCTCCATGTGCCACTAACTCTGTCCCCTTGCCCAGAGTTCTTCTGCAGCCATGGCTGGGGAACTAAGTCCCCATGCCACTTCCTACCACTTACTGTCACTGCTCTGAGCCTCAGTGGCTTCATCTGGCCATTAAGGGGGATGCCATGTGGCAGTGCCAGGCATAAATGTGAGTCTCCTCTGGCCCCAGTGGAAGAGGAGGGCATGTCCTGTCTGACAGGTGATGGCTGGCTTCTGGACCGGCACCACCCCACCCCCACCTCCAGGAGCCAGTCCTGCTTCCCTCCCTCCCTCCCTGACTCTGCTCACCTGTCTGCCCAGAGCTTTCCCTGCCCCTGCAGCCTGCCCACTCCATGTGGGCGCCCTGCTGGGGGTAGGGGGGTGGGAAGGCAATGAAAAGAATACAGTATAGCAATTTGCAATGACCTCAGTCTGCGTATATATATATATATCTGCAGAGTCAAGAAATCGCCTTGCATTATTTTTACTGTGGTGTACAGGGGAGGTCTGGGTTGGGATCTCAGGCTTGGGGGTGGTGAGGGTCACCCAGCATGGATGACAGCACCCCTCACTCCTCACCGCTTCCTCCTGCCAGGACCTTCCCCCTCTTCCCTCTCACAGGGAGAGGCTTTGTCATGCTTTATAAATCAGTGCTTCCTGAAGCCCAGACCCCAGTGCTGGGGATTTTTTTTTTTTGTATTTTTCTGGAGTTGGAAACGGGGAGGCAGTCAGACAGACTCCCACATGCGCCCGACTAGGATCCACCCGGCATGCCCACCAGGAGGCGATGCTCTGCCCATCTGGGGCGTCGCTCTGTTGCAACCACAGTCATTCTAGTGCCTGAGGCAGAGGCCATAGAGCCATCCTCAGCGCCCAGGCCAACTTTGCTCCAATGGAGCCTTGGCTGTGAGAGGGGAAGAGAGAGACAGAGAGGAAGGAGAGGAGAAGGGGTGGAGAAGCAGACGGGCGCTTCTCCTGTGTGCCCTGGCCGGGAATCGAACCGGGAACTCCTGCACGCCAGGCCGACGCTCTACCACTGAGCCAACCGGCCAGGGCTCAGTGCTGGGGATTTTTATACGCCAACTCGTTGCGTCCTAAGACTGACCTTGGAAAATTGGCACGTTATTCAGCCTGTTTAACAGATGAGGAAACTGAGGTTCAGAGAGAGGCTATCGCTTTTCCAGAGCCGCACAGGTAGGAAGCGGTCGAGCTGAGGTTTGAACCCGGTGCATATATTCTAGAACATTCACTCCTGAGCTCCACACACTCTGATGTATCCATTCGGGGCAGATGGGCGCTTTGCCATTCACAGAGACTGAGGCCCAGAGCACCGAAGCGCAGGCACGCCTCGTTTTATTGTGCTCCACTTTCTGCTCTTCCCAGATGTTGCGTTTTACAGCCAAAGGCAGGACTGTTCGCCAGCAAAAAGATTGGGACTCGCTTTATTGCGCTACTTGCTTTACTGTGGTGGTGTGGAGGCGAACCCGCAGTATCCCGAAGTCTGCCTGTAAAGTGCCCCAAGGGCCACAGCTTGTACGGGGTGGGACCAGGACTCCAGTTCAGGTCCATATCCAAAGCTCATTGCTCCCCACTCATGGGTTGTGAGGCCGTGGTTTGCAAAACTGAAGCCTCCTTTGCTGTGGGCGTGGCTACTGGCCGCTCCTCCCCCTAGCCTTACCCTGAACGTCTTATCTGCCTCTGATGTTCCTAGATGCAGTGTCTGTTTCCCCATATCCCTTAGAACTTACAGTGTTGGTGAGTGAGAGCCACTTCCAGCTGCCAACATGGGCATGCCTCTGTTCCCCAGGGGTGGCTGCAGTTCTGGGGAGTTAATACCTACTTGGGGCATCTGCCGTCCAAGGGCTATAGGAATTGGTGTATACACACCCCAGCTCCCTACCCTCAGGTTGGAACGTTCCCAAGCCTTCCTTCCTGTTCTGGAAAATCACGGTGCCCATGTCAATGTTGCCTGCAGGGTTCGCATCAGCAGTAAGTCACCTCTGGGCCAATCTGCCAGTGTGGCTGTATTATGTTCAAGGCAGTCTTCACAGGTGTATGAAAATGTCAAACACACATTTGGTTCATTAACTTCCTACCCAAACTTGTCCATTACAAGTAACACAAAACCTGACTCCTTTTTTTTTTTTTTGTATTTTTCTGAAGTTGGAAATGGGGAGGCAGTCAGACAGACTCTTGCATGCGCCCGACCGGGATCCACCCAGCACGCCCACCAGGAGGCGATGCTCTGTTGCAACCACAGCCATTCTAGTGCCTGAGGCAGAGGCCACAGAGCCATCCTCAGCGCCCGGGGCCAACTTTGCTCCAATGGAGCCCTGGCTGCAGGAGGTGAAGAGAGAGACAGAGAGGAAGGAGAGGGGGAGGGGTGGAGAAGCAGATGGGCGCTTCTCCTGTGTGCCCTGGCCGGGAATCGAACCCAGGACTCCTGCACACCAGGCCGACGCTCTACCACTGAGCCAACTGGCCAGGGCCCTGACTCCTTTTTTTTTTACATCATTTAGTAAAGCAGTGTTCAGACCTTTGTATATTGAAATTCATATTCCTGCACATTTCATTATATTCTTTTGTATTACAGTTAGGACATTTCAATGTTAATTTATTCTGAAAGCATGTAGGTAGGTGGTTAGAGTATCAATTTGATTTCAAGAAAGTAAATGGGCTGTCACAAAATAATTGTCATGACCAGGGAGTGTTGGTGCTAATAAAGTCGAGAACTTCTCAACTTCATTTCTGTGGCTCCTTTTAGCTCTGTGTCCTTTGTGTCTAATGTTCAAACTGTATTTGTGGACACCAAGCCAATTCTCTTTGTAGCAGTGAGAAGGTGAGGGAGAGACAAGGGTCCAAGCCCTCTCTCCCCATGTATCAGTCCGGCTATGCTGGGTAACAAACAGCCCCTGGGTCTTGGTGATTTATAACAATGAAGGCTTATTTCTCACTCATGCCACATACCTAATGCTGGTCAGCAGGGAGCTCTTGTCCACAAAGTCTGTCACAGAACCAGACTGATGGAGGCTTTACCACCTTGCAATGCTGCTATCTCAGGGCAATGAAAGAGAGAGCCTTGGCAAGTCTAGCACCTGCAATAAAATGGTTAGACCTGGAAATTATACCTGTCATGTCTGCTCAGAAACCATTGACCAGAAGGAATCACACGGACCAATTTAATATCAAGAAGCTCCAGTGGCAACCTGCTCACTGATACACCCTGTATTGGCTGCCTTCCCTTCCATGCCTCACTGCTTCTCTCTCTGATAATACTTCCTGGGGTCACTTCCCAAACATCATATCTTAGAATCTGCTTCTGCTGAAGCCCAAACTAAGATGCCTTCACTCATCTCTTCTTCTTTTATTCATTCAATAATTCAGATAGTCAACAACTATTGTCTGTGCACTTACTATGTGCTGGCCCCAGGCAGGCGCTGGGGAGGCAAACATGGCTCAGCATTGAGCCCATATCTCATGGAGCTCATCATCTAGATGAGTGAGTGGCCCAGGCTATGCCCCAAGTGAAGCACTTTGAGTTCTTAAGCACCTGTCAGCTGTAAGCCACACCAGGGCAAGGGTGCTGTCTGTATTCACTCCCCACTGAGTCCACAGCTGACACACAGTGGGTGATCAGGATGTGGAAATGAATGAATGAGTATAGAGAATGCCCAGGTTTCTGACAATCTCTGGCCTCACACCCTGGAGCGAAGGAATGAAGAAGGAATAAATATAAAAGGCTTTGAAAATATTGCAGTCCACATAGATGCAATAATAATGAATATTGGAAGATGTATGGGTTAGAAACTCTACTTAGGGCTTCTCACTATTGGCTCATTTTACGAAAGTTATAATTATAAATGCTACAATATTAAAATTCTTACGAGTGTGAAATAGAATGAAACCTCAATTTACAGTTGAGAAAACTGAGAGAAGAGGAGGGAAGTAGCATGGGTTGAAGGCTTTGAAGTCTTAAGAACCTTGAGTTCTGAGTTCAAATCCTGTCTCTATCACCTCCTTGCTGTGTGATGTTGGATAGGTTAACCTGTCTAAGAATCAGCTTCATATCTGTAATAGGAGAGATTAATAATATCTACTTCAAAGATGGTTGTAAGGATTGAATCTAATGACACAGCAGATAAAGGGCCCTCCAGTGAGCTTAGTAGGGGCTCAATCCACAAAGTCCAGCTGCTCCTCACTGACTGTGCAAACATGGGCAAGTTGCTTACTCCCTCTGAGCCTCAGCTTTCTCTTCTTGAGAATGGAATGATTGATAAATGCAACACTTTCCTCTTGGGTTTGCTGGGAGGACTGAAAGAGAAAAGTATGGACAGTGCCTGTCTCGTGATTAGGTCTCAAACTATCTAAGTGTTAGCAATTCTTTCCTATTGAGACACAGGCAGGTCTTGAATCCATCCATTTTATTCAACAATTATTAGTTGACACCTGTTATGGGTTGAATTGTGTCCCCAAAAAGAAATGTTGAAGTCCTAACCCCCAGTGCTCCGTATGTGACCTTACTTAGACACAGGGTCTTTATAGAGGTAATTAAATTACAATGAGGGCATTAGGGTGGGCTTGAATCCAGTATGACAGGTGTCATTATAAAAAAGGGAAATTCAGACACAGCCGCAGACATGCGCAGAGGCCAGACAATGGGAAGACACAGGGAGAAGATGGCCATGTGACTGGCGTGATGAATCTACAAACCAAATTGCAGAAGCTGGAAGAGGCAAGGAAGCATCCTTCCCTAGAGCTGTCATGGCTCTGCTGACACCTTGATTTCAGACTTCCAGCTTCCAGAACAGTGAGACCATAAAATTCAGGGGGGTGGGAGTCGACATTCTTTTTATTGCGGTAAAATATTCATAACATACAATTGGCCGTGTAAATCATTTTAAGTGTACATTTGGGTGCCATTATGCCCTCTCACACTGTTGTGCAAACATTACCCTCCATCTTCAGAACCTTTTTTCATTTTGCAAAACTGAAACTCTGCACCCATTTAACACTGGCTCCCCATTCCTCCCTCCTTCCAGCCTCTGGCACCCACAAGTCTACACTCTGTCTCCGTGACTCTAACTACTCTAGGAACCTCCTATATGTGGAAGTATATGGTATTTGTCCTCTTGGACCTGGTTTACTACACTTAGCATAATGTGTTCAAGTTTCATCCATGTTGTAGCGTGGGTCAGAATCTCCTTCCATTTTAAGGCTGGTCAACATTTCATTGTATGGAGAGGTCGCATTTTGTTGTGCGTTTATTCATCAATAAATACTTCTAATCGGAAATCCGAAAAATAAAAGAGCAACGTTAGGTCAGATGGTAAGTGCTACAGAGAGAAACAGCTTGGCTAGCGAGCTGGGGCGCGCGCGTGCGTGGGTGCCTGCGCGTGCGTGCCTGCGCGTGCGTGCCTGTGTGTACGTGCCTGCGCGTGCGTGCGGATGAGGCAGGAAAGGTAGGGGGGAGGTGTCTCCTTGCTCCAATCCAGTTTCCAAGCCCCTGCGCTGTCCCCCGTTTCTTGCCTGATCCTGGATTCGGTGAAGACACAGGCTGGCTGCCCAGAAGGAACATGAGTGAAGGCCAAGTGCCCACCGTGCAGTGGTGGGGTGGGTAGTCGGGATCTGAGAGAGGTTTCTCCCAACCTCAGGTGCTGGGATCCTGCGAGCACCCCCTCCCCCATAAGAACAGCTGGTGCTGGGATAGCCCGGGGGACTTCGGAATGACGTTCACTCTCCTCGCCCTGCACAAATAGACCCCTGTCCACCGTGGCTACCTAGCCTAGGCCCTGTCCCTGGTTGGAATTGTCCTCCCAACTTGGTTTCACAAACGAATTTCCCGATCCCTGAGGACTTCATCTCTGTGAGCTTTCCTGGGTGGTGGAGGCTGGGGCAGGTCCCCTCTCTGACACTACCTCCTGGAACAGAGCTTGACACCACGTAGATGTCTGATAAATATTTGTTAGATGGATGGATGGATGGGTGGATGGTGCATTCTGGACCCTGCCAAACTCCCCTCTTTTACTTTTTTTTTTTTTTAATCCAGGGCCACTGGGCTTTGCCTCTGTCTGTCTTCCCCCAGGGCTCCGCTGACCAGTGAACCCAGCCTGCCCTCGATCCTGGCAGCCGGAGGGCTGATGCATGCAAAGCGGGCATCTCCTTGCCCAGCCGCCTGACCACCCTGGCGTGGCCAAATCTGAAAGCTAATGACATTATTGTGCGGAGACACAATGTCTGTGGGCATTTGCTGACCTGGGCTTTGGTGTGGGCTTAATCCAGCATTCTCGCCCTGTTTTCCGCGGGGACACAGTGGTCACCGTCTTGGCACCAGCACTCCTGGGGAAGGTATAAAGGCCACCTCCCACCGGCCAGGCTTCACAGGCACTCAGGGGCCGGTGTCGCGGGTAAGAATACCTCTCTCACTTGCCTTGCCTTTTTCTCTCAAGCTTATTCCTGATGGAAAGTGTGAAAGACCTGGGTTCAAAGCCAGATGCCACTACTTTCTGACAAGATATCCTTGGGTGAAGACTTCAACGCTCTAAGCCTCAGATTTCTTTGCTGTTAAATGGGGAGAGGGCTCCTAAAACCCGCTTTATTGTAAGGCTTGGATAATGTAAGCAAATGGTCCAGCACGGTGCACAGCACAGAGTGGGGACTCAGGCAGTGCTCTTTACTAATATTAAACAGTCCTTCAGCATCCTCGTTTTGCCAGCGACTGGGAAAGAGATGCTGAGGGTTTGCAAAAGGAAGGAATCAAACCAGTGAAGGTTCTAATCTAGTTCGTTCCTAGGGGGGTGAGTCGGTTCTCTCTGTATTCACCAACATTGCAGAGGTCTGCTACGTGTCCCGCCTTGGGGGGTGGGAGGGCTAGGAAGCCGTCACTGCTCTCCGCGAGCTCTCTGCAACAGGTGATTTCAAAACCACTAAATCTTGGTGGAAATGGCCCTGATGATGCCATGTACTGAGCGACGAGTATCTTCCGGGCCCTCTGCCAAGGGCTTGAGCATTCAATATTATTGAATCACCAGGTTTGCTCATGGATATTCCTTAAGTGCCATTACTGTGCCCATTACTAAGGCACAGAGAGGGTGATCTGCTTAGGACCTCAAGGCTGGTAAGCAGTGAAGCCAGCACCTGATTTGACCAATTGAGTTTGATCCTGGATCTGAGAATACCGATGACAGGGACTATACTGGTGGGACCCCTGGCTCTGTGACAGGCTCAGAGGGTTGGTTTCTCAGCAGAGAGGAGCAAGGCCAGCTCCCAAGCGGCTGCTTTGAATTTCTTGTTTCTGGGGGATGTCCCAGCCTGGCCTCTAGTGTGGAAGGGGCTTCTGGAAGCTGGGCATTATCTCTGGAGAACAAAGTCAGGCTTCCCCTTCTCTCTGAGAAAATACAGGCGGAGTCCACTGCCTCTCCCACGGGAAGGGAGAAGAAACTGATGCCTTTCCAGACTTGTCCAGTATTCTCAGCAGCTGAAAAATTCTCCCGGCTGCTGTCTAGCACAGTGCCTGAACTCCCACGGTCACACTCATGCCTTCTTCATTTTCTTTAGCGTGAGTTACATAACAGATGTGCGCGATAATGGAATAGATAAGACCAATGGCGGAGGGGAGCATTCTGGGTACTGGGCGGGGTCAAGGAAGAAGGTGAAGGGAGGGGTTCCAGGAGCCTTTGCCAGACTGCAGACTGAGGGCCACAACTGGCCGGCGCATGGGTTTTATTTGCCCCATGCTGCTGTCCTTTATTCAAGGAACTTCTGCGTGATACTGATGGGTCTGCATTCTGTGTAGCATCAGTTTTCTGGAGCTGAGTGACAGGGACCCCACTTAAGCTCTCGTTCACCACTTTATTTTTTAGTAGGTTTTATTCCTCCTCTGGAGCTGGTCTGCACACAAAGCAGTGAGGCTCAGATGGACGCTTGGGCAGCCGCCGGCTAACCCCACTGCTCTGGGACAACCTGACACCCGGGAGACAGAAGTCGGGGTTGGCCTGCCGTGGTGTGGCCCAAGGTGCCCCAGGTGAGGAACCGCTCACTGCTGTTTCCCTCATGTTTTCCAGGTCATTCTTGCACAGGACAGCCCACCATGGCCTCAGACCACCAGACCCAAGCGGGCAAGCCGCAGCCCCTCAACCCCAAGGTGAGTACCGCATGGGAGGGATGTAGGAGGGGCAAGCAGAGCGCCTCTACGAGGTCTGTAATGTGGGGCTGGCATCTGCCTCCCCAGGCCCCCCTCTCTGCCCCTTCCCCCTGTGGCCTCAGTGTCGCCTACTTGCATGCTGGGGGCTGATTCTGAAGGCCCCTCTCTGGCCCCCGACTGGTACACTAGAATCTTCAGCGCTGGCTTCCGGCTTTGGAGCCTTAAATTTCTCTGCCATACCCCCTCACACACCCTACTGCCCATGGGGGCTCCCCAAGACTAGAGTGGACCCTCAGTCCTGTCTAAGAAAGGCCTTGTGATGGGAAAATGGGGGTTGAGTCCTGCTTCCAGACTGCTGTGTGACCCAGGCTAGCCACTTGATCTCTCTGAGCCTCAGTACCCTCATTCATAAAATGAAGAGAATCAAATTCATGACATAGGATGACTGTGACAAGGCGAAGAACACAGACAGCCCAGTTCCTGGCTTGTGGTACGTCCACCCAGTGCCAGCTAATAATGGTGCCTTCTCTGCTTTCTCGTCCTCCCTGCCCTCCAGAGGGTGGTGGGACCTTAGCCCAATGTAAGCTCGTCACACCCAATCTGCCCCAAATCTGTACCTGCAACCGCCACCTGGCTTCCCTCTCTTTCCCTCTGCATTTGGGGTCCAGGGCAGGGAGTCCATCCTGGATCTGCCCTTTGTGATTCCATTCTGTCCCTCAAGGGGCTTTCTAGAGGAAAGGAAGACCAATACATATATAATTTTCAAGGAGTGAGAAGTGTTGCAGAGAAACATAGAATGAGGCTTCCGGAGTCGGGGTGGTCGAGAAAAGGTGTGTTAGCTCAGGTGCTCAGGGAAGGCAGAGACCCGGGTCACATCAGGGAGCAGCCACGTGAAAATGGCACAACAGGAGGAGAGGGAACATTCCAGGCAGCCGGCACAGTGTGTGCAAAGGTCCAGGGGTCAGAATGAGCTGGATGAATTTGAGGAGCAGCAAAAAGGCCAGCATGATGTGGTTTAGAGCAGCTCTGTCCCACAGACGGCAAACTGGAGCCGCAGATACGTGATCGAACATTTCTGAGTAGCCACGTCCACAAAGTAAAAAGAAACAGATGAGATGGATTTTTATATCGTATGAAGCCCAATATATTCTAATGTCTAATCAATAGGAAAATTATTAGGGAGCTATATTACATTATTTTCTTCATACTAAATCTTCAAAATATGGTATGTGTTTTATACTGATGACACATCTTAATTAGGACTGGTGGCTCCTGTCCTGTAGACATCTGTAGGTAACAGCAGTTGTATTGAACAGTGCAGGGTTAGAAGGTTAGATAACGTGTAGAATTGTAGCATCCATTTGTTGGTAAACAACAACAACAATAATAACACTGAGCTCTTGGGCTCTCTGAGGCCTTTCAAAGGAATGGAAAAGCTCATACACCTCAGACTCCTCACTCCTGCAAGTCCTTGTCTCTCAGGCCCCTCACTTCCATATTCTTGATTCTTCTCAGTAACCCTGCAAAAATAGACCAAAAAAATGATCCCCCATTTCACAGATGGGAAAGCCAAGGCTCAGAGCAGTCAAGTGACTTCCTTGGGTTGCACTGCTGGATGCAGCAGAGACGACACCAGTGCCTGTGTCTCCTGACTGTCTACTGTCAATTCAGTGACCGTAAAGGCTGAACTGAGCCCACGGGGAGCCTCCCCCCACCTCCCAGGCCAGGGATTAGCCTTTATGTGGCTAATCCCTGGCCTGGGAGAGAGGGGCATGTTTACCCAGCCAGTGCTGACCATGTGGATTGTACGGCTGCCCTCTGGGAGCCCACGCCCTGAACCAGCTTCCAGATTCTGCTTCTGGGGCATTGTGGTGGTACAATGCCCAGTGCTCCCTGGCCTCCCTGTTAGCACGTGGCTCAGAGGCCTTGGGCTGATGAGAGGACCAGGTGAGGCAAGGTCTCTCTAGGAAGTATCCTGGCAGGAGGTCAGAGGGAGACCTGCAAAGCCTCTGAGGCTTAAAGAAAGGGCACAGGTTTTGCTGGTGATGTGGGGGTGGGGGCGTGGATGGAGGAGCTACGAGGCCAGCTCTGACGGGAGCAGGAGAAAGTCCAGCGATGTGTCCTAGCGTCCACTGCTCCTCCTGAGATCTGCAGACCAGTGGTACCAGCCTCACCGGGAGCTGGTGGGAAATGCAGGCTCTGGGTCACATCCCAGACCTGCTGGCTCGGAAGCTGCCTTTTATCAGGATCCCAGGTGCCTGGTCCACACGTTAGAGTCTTCGAAGCGCTGCTCCGGTGGAAACAGTATCTGACAAGCTTGGGCTCCAAGTTCAGCTCCACGACTTCCCCACTCGGGTGCCTTAATTAACGTCCCTATGCCTCTTCCACACAGAGCCAACACTGTGTGCTAACATTAGGCTTCTCTGAATCCTTCCAGCGAGCCCATGAGGTAGGGTCCATCTTTATTTCCCATTTTATAGAGGGGAAAACAGACTCGAGGTCTCACAGCCAGTGACTGGCTGAGCCAGGCCTGTCTGACTTGACCTTTGGTGTGTGGCTTCCCAGGTGGGATCCTTCGGCATCCCTGGAGGCTCACCGAGTCCCCTTCCTGTCCCCATTGGCCTGCTCCCCCTCCTCCCCTGTCAGGACGAAGTCTGATTGTCTCCTCCTGTTGCAGATCATCATCTTTGAGCAGGAGAACTTCCAAGGCCACTCACATGAGCTCAACGGGCCCTGCCCCAACCTGAAGGAGACTGGCGTGGAGAAGGCGGGCTCCGTCCTGGTGCAGGCTGGCCCGTATGTGCCGGGGGTGCCGGGTTGGGGGTGCCGCTGGAAGGATCCGCCCTCACTGTGCTCCTAGACTGTGCAGTCGGGGGGGCTGGGATTTGGGGTCTGGCAGCCTGTCGGGAGATTGTATGCTTTGGAGTCAGAGAAAGCTGGGTTCAAATCCTGCCTCCACCATGTCTGGGCATGGTGACTTGTTAACTGTCTCAGTTGCTTTTTTGTAGTATTTGGATGGAGGAATTTCTCAAATGGACTTCCCTCTCTGAGCCTCAGTTTCCCCCTCTGTAGGATGAGGACAGCCATGTCCTCCTGAGGATGAAGGGACAATCACACACCGGCCTGACGCTCTATCTACTTGAGGCAACCAGCCAGGGCCTAGATCTGATTTTGATAAAAAATATATAATATGAACATATATCTAACACATTTAATCAAAATCAGATCATGCTAGACATACTGTTTTGTAACTCATTTTGAAAACTTGACAACATATCGTGAGTTTTCTGCATGTCTTGAAATCATGTTACGTCGGTGTTTTTCAGAGAAATTTTTGAGGTCAATCTTCATCAGAATCCCAGAAGGCAGATTCTTGAGCCCCATCCCAGTCCCATTGACCAAACACTTGGTCTGGAGCCCAGGAATCTGCATTTCACAAGTGTACCTTGTGATATTTCTACCAGGGGTTAAGTTTGAGAACCAGTGGGCCATGGTGAGAGCATTTATACCGTAGGAACTGGCAAGTGCCACAATCAGGATTTTGTTTTTGTTTTTGAGAGCTGGCTGCTAATTCCAGTGCACCGTGGGCCCTCATGCACAGGCCCTATAGGTCTGTATTGGTTGACAGGCCATCTTTTGGGCTTCTTATTTCCTGATTGGTTTCCAGATGGTTGAAGTCAACGTAGAGCTGGGTTCTGGATAACTGAGGTGATCCTGCTCTTGGATATGCTATACTTGGATTTAGATGGCACTGTTATTCCTTGATGAGCTGAGCAAGTGTGAGCTTCTCTCTTCCTCTCTCCCTCTCCCCCCTCCCCCCCACCTCCATCTCCACTGCAGCTGGGTGGGCTATGAACAAGCCAACTGCAAGGGTGAACAGTTTGTGTTTGAGAAGGGTGAGTACCCCCGCTGGGACTCATGGACCAGCAGCCGGAGGACGGACTCCCTCAGCTCCCTGAGGCCCATCAAAGTGGTGAGCCCCTGGCCCTCATCCTTCTGCCTTTCTTTGTCACCTTGTAGTTAGGTCTAGGGACCAGAGAGAAGCCTTTGCTTCCAGCAGTGTGCCCCTTCTGATTGGCAGGGCACGTCCTGGCTCTGTAAACTTGCAGAAATCACTTCACTTCTCTGAGCCTCAGTTTTCTCCTCTGTAAAATGGGAATGTTCTTATCTACTGTCCTGAGATTCCATCTCACTTAGCCTGAGAGCTGCCACATTGGACAATGGCACGGGGCTCCATTTACAAGACCTCAAAATAGTCCGGGGGGGGGGCACTGTTCACATTCTATTCTGTGTGATCCTTGCTTTCCAGGGTTGCACAACTCTTGTCGCAGAGCACTTGCTCAATAAATTATAGCCTTTGTAAATATTAAAAATTCTGGGATGGATCATGGTGGAGAGGTGGTTTTGCTCTTAGTCATGACTCAAGCCAGCATGACCTTTCAGGGTTTCTCTGACCCTGATTCTTACTAGCATGTGAACTTGGGGTGGGCAAAGAATCCAGCCATACTCAAGTCATATCCCCAAACCTTCCCAGCCCGGGCCAGTTCTCCCCAAAGCTTGAGAGAAGACCGGGGAACATCAGACTTAGCCTGTTACAGACCTGAGTTCCTGTGTTGGCTCTGAGACTCTCAGCTCTGTGACCTTGGACAAGTCTCTTTACCTCTCTAAGCCTCAATTTCCTCATTGGCCAAATGTCATGAGTGGTTTAAAGGATTAAAGGAGATAGCCAAGAAAAGTGTCATAAGAACAGGAGGACGGGAAGAGGCATGGATATGAAGGAAAGCCAAAATATGTCATATCTCCTAGAGGCACCATAAGGCTGTGTGTGTGTGTGTGTGTGTGTGTGTGTGTGTAGATAGTGGCTGTTATTTATTTTATAAAGGGAGTTGAGGCTGTGGGAGGGCAAATGACATTTCAGAATCAAGTATTCCCTAAAGTATAGAATATGGAGTGTCCATTACATGACAATAGCCCAATAGGATCTTAACAAATGGTCACTGTTTAATGGCAGTTGTCATAGACACTTATGTGGTGGGATATTGGACAGAGGGCCGTAGTTGTAGCTGCTGATTCCAACTCCGGGGCGTGAGGAGGGGCTGGGCAGGCCCACCGGGCCCCTCTGTGCACGGACTCCCCCACTCCCTGTCAACAGGACAGCCAGGAGCACAAGATCATCCTGTATGAGAACCCCAACTTCACAGGGAAGAAGATGGAGATTATAGATGATGACGTGCCCAGCTTCCATGCCCACGGCTACCAGGAAAAGGTGTCCTCCGTGCGGGTGCAGAGTGGCACGTGAGTACAGACCCACGTCCGGGGCACCCAGCCCTGGGCACCCTGGGGCCCTACGTCCTGCTGTGCCCGGAGTGCTGGTGATCTTGCACACTCCCGACTGCAGTCTTCACCCTGGAAAATGGGTGTGAATGTCATCGGCCCACATGTGGTGGCTCTCATTCCCTGACGTCCCATCCAAACCTGCCTTTTGGGCAACACCCTACCTTTGGAGGAAAGAGACGTTGGCCTTAACCTCAGCGCCAAAGAACGGGACAGGAAATGTCCGTGGGAAGGCAGATGAGGAAGAGACGGGGGTTGCAGAAGACTGGGAATGAGTTGAGTGGTCTTCACAAAGCTGTGAGA
This sequence comes from Saccopteryx leptura, assembly GCF_036850995.1. Classification (NCBI taxonomy): domain Eukaryota; kingdom Metazoa; phylum Chordata; class Mammalia; order Chiroptera; family Emballonuridae; genus Saccopteryx; species Saccopteryx leptura. The sequence continues at coordinate 235,382,926 of NC_089504.1, read as the reverse complement.
GGCAGGAAGGCCTGGCTATCTAAGTCTTTTAGTGAATTCCTGAGTTGGGTGAAAGGGGTGGCCATTTCCCACCCAGTTACACTTCTTTGGCACATAAACCTTGGTACTCAGCATTGGAAAATTTCTCACTGTGAAGGGTTTGGGTTTCATGGGGGTCCACAGATGGGCTTCGGGCAATGGCATGCTGCGGCCAGCTTGTACCAGCTTGCAAGAGCTGACGCTTAACTTTGCAGAATTTTCGTGAGCTGGTGGTTGAATCACTGGTAGCTTGTAATCAGCCATTGTGGGAGTATTTACACCACAGAAATTGGAAAAGGCTACAAATCAAGATTTTGTTCCCCCAAGGGAGGTAGTTTACCAACGTAGACAACACAGACTGGTTTTCTAGGGTTTTTGGAACTCTTGAAATAGCGTGCGAAGTTCCATGTTCATCGTCCCGTTCACTCACTCATCATTGATTTATTCATTCACTCAGTTATTGGATTAATTCATTGATTCAGTTTGCCAAGGGCCGCCATGTGCCAGACGCTGTGTTAGAGACCTGGCTTCTGCCTCTCGTTAGCTAACGGTCTAGTCGGGGACAGTTGTAAATAATTTAAGAAACACACACGTAGACCCTGAGGAGGGGCCTCTTGAGCTGAGATCTGAAGAAGGAGTAGGAAGCACAGGGGTCCAGGGGGAATGGGTGTCCCAGAGAGAGAACAGCCTGGTGAGTGAGGGGCTCCGCAGAGACCGTGGGACGAGAGTACAGGCGTGTGGGGACACGAGGCTGAGAGCAGAGCGGAGGTGTCCATGGGGCTGGCCAGGCAAGGCCCTATGGCCCAGGGTTGTGTGACGCTTTCTGCGGAGAAGACTGACTTTCATCGGGTACTGAAAAGAATGAGTGGCCCTACATGGTGACGGCTTCACATGGCGAAGGGAGTACAGAAGGCTCTTGGGACCTCTCCAGCCCTGTCAAGTTCTCTTTCAGCCTTGCAGCTGGGCTCGGGGTTGGGATAAGAGGCCTGTCTTGTTCTAAGTTTCAGGGAACTTAAGATCACCCCTTCCTCTGATCCCAGGATCATCAGGCCTTCAGTCAAAAGTTTCTTCATAACATTAAACTGAAAAAAAAAATTGCTTCATGAGGTAGTGAGTTCCCCATCAGAAGAAGGAAGAAAGCAGAGGCTGGATTCTAAAGGGTGAAGATTGGAAGGCTCCACCCAACATCCCAATAGCTTAAGGATATTCTCTATCTCTCTCTCCCTCTTTTCATCTGTTTCCCCTTCTGTCTCCCCATGTCCCTCCCCCCCCCTCTCCGGCCCTGCAGGTGGGTCGGCTACCAGTACCCTGGCTACCGCGGGCTGCAGTACCTGCTGGAGAAAGGAGATTACAAGGACAGCAGTGACTTTGGGGCCCCTCACCCCCAGGTGCAGTCTGTGCGCCGCATCCGTGACATGCAGTGGCACCAACGGGGTGCCTTCCATCCCTCCAACTAATGCCCCCCCATTTCCTCATTCCCAGGGACCTGGCCAGAAGCCCAGGATCCCCCCAGACCTCTTGGCGAGTGAATAAAGTGTGACTTGCAACTGGTCTGATGAAGTGTCTTTTATCCCTAGTGGGAGCTGGAGTACTGTGTGTGTGAGAGAGAAAGAGAGAGACAAAGTCAAAGAGACAGAACCAGAACTTATGGGCAAGGGTAGGACAACAGAGTCTTCAATAAGTCTTATGGCTCGGTAGCTACTTAGCTGTGTGACCTTGGGCACATAGTCCAACCTCTCTGAGCCCCAGTTTCTTGCCGGATTTACAATCCCTTCTCCCTCCTGGGTGGCTGGCCTGGCTGCCTACCTGGACTCCCTTTAACATGATTGTTCCCAGGGGCATGTGATGGATGGCCCCCCAGCCTGTAAAACGACACCACTGCCTGCCATTCCCACTTGAGTGCGTTATTACCTTGAGCCCGGGAGATTTTTCAGATCTGCCAGAGGAGTCCATAACCCTGCAATCCCTGCCCAGCCCCAGAGACAGGTCATGATGACATGTTTGTGCATTGGTGTGTTCCTTGGTCCCTTTGCTCATTATTTGGTTTGATCTTAGTGTCACAATGGAGGGGTGGGTCCCTGAGTCCAACAGACCTGGATTTCAGTGGCGGCTGTTTTGGAGCCCTGGCCAGTGACAGGGCCTCAGACAAGTCATCATACTTCTCAGAACCTCAGTGTTTCCACTTGGAAACATGGGGAAAAAAAAATAGAGCTTCCCTAACAAGGTGACAGCGAGGACAAAATGCGATCCCCAGGTGTTCTCCATGTCAATGTGAGTCATCTGCCTTGCAAGTATCCACCCCAGTGCACTCGCTTTGTTTTTCATACCCTTCTGTGTAGTTGTTGGAAATTTTGATGTGGTCTAACACCAGTCTGTTCCTTTCTGGTCCGTACCTTTCTTTAAGAAATTCTTTCTCAGCTCAGGTCACAAATATATTTTCCAAAATATTTCTCCCAAAAGTTTTAAAGTCTGGCCATTCACATGTAAGTTCTCAATCCTTCTGGAGTTTTTGTGTATAGCGTGTGGCAAGGATCTCATTTCTTTGTTCCACTTTGGACCACTGCCATCATGGAGTCATTTATTGAGAAGTTCGTTTCCCCCACTGTGGGACAAGATCACCTCTGTCACCTGTCTGATTGACACACACTCAGGGAGTCCATTTATAGGTTCTCTTTGCTGTTCCTTTAGCCTCTTCATGTCCCTGTGTGTTCGTATTATATTGTTCTTAATAGCCATTGCTTTGTAATCATTCTTGAAGTGCCGTGAATTGTTATTCTTCAGGAATAATTTAGATATTTTTACCCCTACATATAGCGTCTTGTAAAACCATCCTCTCAAATGTGGAAAAATGACAAACTCTGTTGAATGAGGTAAAATGGTTAAAGTAATAGAGGCGGGAACTAATAGGTGCTTAATAAACATTTTCAGCTTGCATTTGGTCATTCATTCATCACAGCCAACATGTTGGGTGTCTGTTAGGTTCCCGGAACTGGGCAGAGTAGGGATACAAAGTGATTGAGACGTTGCCCCGCCCCTCCGCGGTGTACCCGCCCCGAGAAAGCACAGACTTCAGGGAGATGTAATAGCTGGAGAAAACCATGGTGATTGTAATGAATTGTGTCAACCCCCCCCCCCCCAAATTCATATTTTGAAGCCCTAACCCCCCAGGGTCATTGCTGATGTTTTTAGTTATTGTACATATAGATGAGGTCCTACTGGAATGGGGCCGGCCCCCAATCCTACTGTCTGGTGTCCTTACGAAAAGAGGCAATGTGGAGACAGTCCCGCGTGCAGTGAGAACACCCGGCCAAGAGGCAGGCTGAGGTCGGGGCTTGCTGCAGAGGCCATGGGACACCAGAGATGGCCAGGAAACCATGGAGCAGATGGTCCCTCATGCCCCCCAGAAAACACCAACCTTTCCAGAATTGTGGGAAAATAAATTTCAGTTGTTTAAGCCACTCTGGGGCACTTTGTTACGACAGCCCAAGGACACTGTTAGGGTATGGTATGAGGAAGGGGCCAGGGACACCAAGAGAAGGCAGGGGGTACTGCCTGGGGTATTAGTCGACTTCCCAAAGAAGTGGGAGTGTTGTAAGAAGAGATAGCATTTTCCAGGTAAATCTTGGGGAAAAAATCTTAGCAAGGGAACAGTGTGCAAAGTTGGGGAAGCAAAATTGAGCATGGTATGTTCCAGAGTTCCAGGTACAGCGGTTGCTTCAGGGCAGGGAAACGTCAGAGGGTTGGCTAAGCACACGGTCCTGAGACACAAGGCCCCTACCCGCTCTCCTCTCAGGGCACACAGCTCCCCTTTCTCTCTGGTCTCCACATGCGCGGCCCTTCCCCTCCTTCAAGGAGCAATTTCTCATTCTAGCCACCAGGTGACAGCAAATCGCTATCCTCAGGGCTCCCCGAAGGTGGGGAGTGGGGTGGCATGGTTGGGGAGGGGATGGTCAGAGCTGCTAGTCCTCTACTGGAGTCAAACCCGGCCATTCACAGCAGCCTCAGAGCCCTTTCTCCTTCAGGGAAACGGAGGCTCAGAGAGGAAGTGGGTCCAGACCGCATGGTCTGGGTCATTGACAGAGCAAGGACAAGCCTTCCGGGTCCCATCTCTTTCCGCAGCTCTCCTTCCCAAAGCTTGTTAGGGGGTGGGGGGGACCAACCAACCAACCCCTCAATGATTCTCTGCAGGAGGAAATCACTTTCTCACCCACTGGCACTGGAAGCAACTAGCAAAGCTTCATCCTACCATTCAAATGACTTAAAGTAGCCTCTCTGTGCCTCTGTTTCCCCTGAAATGAGGGAGATACCAGTGCTCGCTCACTGGGTTGCAATGAGTGTGTGAAACCTGTAGGGTGGTGCCAGACACAGAGCAGGGACTCAATAAGTGAACTCAAGTTACAGAGGCTAAGGGTAGCCTGTGAGGTTGTGAGATGGAGTCCAGGAAGGCTCCGGGGGCTTTTAAGCTGGGTTTTGTAGGAAGAATAGGAGTTTGCTTGGTGCACAAGGATGGGAGTACCTTCCACACATCCATTCACTAATTTGCTCCCTCCCTCCCACCTTCTTCCTCCTAGCTCGCTGTGCCCTTCCCAGTGTGCTATTCTCTTCCTCTCCTTCCTCTGCTCTTCCTTCTAGTGTTTTGATTTCTCCTTAATGTGCACCTGTCTTCACCCCGCACTTTTTTCCTTTGCTCTTCCTACGTCCCTTGTTCTCCCTCTCCGCATTGTCACGTCCCCGCCAGCCCCACCCACTCCCACTCCCTGAGGCCTGATGCGGGGGCAGGGGAGGCAGAGCAGGAACAGGTGAGCTTGTGAAAGTGTCCAGACCACTGTCTCCCTTCCAGAGCGCAGACTCAGGAACCGGTCATAGGGTGAGATGTAAATCCTCACTGTCCCTGACTGTGCCTTAACCAGCTGAGCCGCAATGTTCTCATCTGAAAACAGGGTGCATGGGGCTTGTTGAGCAGGACCCGGCCTGCGAAGTGACGGGGCCAGCGTCAGGCACCTGGCTGCCACGGAACAAACATAACTCCTCTGTTTTTAACTTTCAATGCTCCCTCCTCTTTCGGGGCCAACAGGGTGTTCCAGCTGTCTCAGTCTAGAGCATGTAAAAGAAAAAAAAAAAAAAGGCATCTAATCTAATAAACACCTTCACTCCAGGGCACGGCTTCTTAGTGCACGTCGTGGGGGCCTCTCCTGTGCATTACGAGAATTTGTGCTGCATCGCTGGCCTCTTTCCACTAGATGGCAGCATCGCCCCCAAGTTGTGACGACCAACCCCGTCTCCAAACAGTATCTCCTGGGTGCGAGATGACCCCAGGTCGAGAACCACTGCTCTAGGTTATTAGGGATACTCGTACTGGGGTAAATCTAGTTTTAAAGAGGATACTGGATGGGGTCGCAAATGGTGAGACTTCAGGCAGGATTGCAGACGGGAAGGGGAAGAATTAGAATAAATTGTACAAGGTGGGCGTTGATCTCCACCCCCTCCAACTCTACCGATTCAGATACCGGTAAACAGGGCTGAAGGGGGCCCAGCCTGTCATCTCACAAATGGGGAAACTGAGGCCTGGAGGCAAGCAGTGAGATGTGAGTGTCTAAAACACACACACATAAATATTTATTTGATATGCATATATTTTATATATATTATATTTGATATATATAACAACTCTATTAAAAATGGATATGGAGTCACAAGTAGCAAAGAACTTTTTTTCTGTACACCCTTGTGTGGGTACACCCCTCCCCCCACACACATGCAGCCCAACCTTTTTGCTTTTATTTGTTCATGCAGGAGACAGTGGAAGGAATTTGGGGTGCATTTGCTTGCTGCCTGTGGTCTCTGGGTCTTGAAGCCTTGGCGGGAGGGGAATGAATGAGGATGGGTGGGCAGGTGGAGCCCTTCTCCGCCAGAAGGACACCTGTGGGCTAATCGAGAGGGGGTGTCCTTTCTTTTATTTGTCCTTTTATTACACGATTTGGGAAAGATTAATTGGGTTTTGAATGAAAACATCTGAGTTTTACCCTTGATGTGCTGGGCAAGTTGTTAACAAGCACACACAGAGCAATGACTACGGGAAATGGTGACGGGGGACTGAGGGGTCACCCATCTCCAAGCAGCTGGCAGAGCCGGCTGGCCCTTCCGACGACGTTCCCTAGGAGGCTTGTCACCGTGGTGAGGGGCGTGGCTTCGGGCACCAGAGGCGCAAGGCTGGGAGTGGGGGAAGGCTTTCCGGAACAAGGGGGGGGGGGGTCACGTGTACAAAATGAGCGCGATGAGGAAAACTCAACCAGGTGAGGGAAAGTGTAGGCAGTTCTGCAAGCCTGTGGCTCCTGCGGGGTGGAGGAGACGATGGCGAGAGGCAAGGCTGGCCAGGTAGCAGAGCCTGCGGTGGGAACGTAAATATGACAACAGAAAAAACTTGGGGTGTGATCCTGAGGGCACTGGGGTGCCATGGAAGGCGTGTGACGTGGTGCGGCCCAGCTGGTACTGGAGAACACCACCTCTGGGTAGCGCGTGAAACTGGGGGAAAGGAGGGAGACCCAAAACTAGTTTCTTCACCTGGGTGACTAGCGGAGTGTGGGTATCCTAAGGGATGGGGTGGGACTTTTCTGGTGTACCCACTCCTTGTAAGGGGCCTGTGGGAGACTTGCATACACCTATGGTGCTCAAGAGGATTCAGTTGTTTATATTTTTGTTGACATAAGAAACATCTAAACCAGGGGTCTCAAACTCAACTCAGCATATGGGCCGCAGAGCAAGATGCTAGAGAAATGAAAAATACAAGTAGGCCCCTAGGCTTACTTAATTTTATCCAAAATATTTTGAACTTCATGGATTAGTCTGCGGGCCGCACAAAATTGTTCGGCGGGCCGCATGCGGCCCGTGGGCCGCGAGTTTGAGACCCCTGGTCTAAACCTTTAGTGAGTTTTTTTTTTTCTTTTCCTTTTTTTTTTTTTTTTTTTTTTGATGGAGACAGAGAGAGAGGGACAGATAGGGACAGACAGGCAGGAAGGAAGAGATGAGAAGCATCAATTCTTCATTATGTCTCCTTAGTTGTTCATTGATTGCTTTCTTATATGTGCCTTGATGGGGGGGGCTACATCAGAGCCAGTGACCCCTTGTTCAAGCCAGTGACCCCGTGCTCAAGCCGGATAAGCCCGCACACTCAAGCCCGCGACCTCAGGGTTTAGATCCTGGGTCCTTGGCGTCCCAGTCTGACGCTCTATCCACTGCGCCACTGCCTGGGCAGCAAGTTTTGATGAGTTTATTTGAGCCAAACTGATGCCATTCTGAAAATGCTCTTTGGAGAATGCAGTTTTGCAGCTTATTTTATACATTAGAGTAAAGAAAACGGACGGACGTGCATGACAGCCACCGGCGGTAGATGAGGAGGCGGGAGTGAGCGAAGTGGGGGAATCTGTAGGAGTGGATAAGAGGAAGAATGGAGAGACACGGTTCTTTAACATTGGTGGGGACGGGATAGTTGATAACTAACATTTACAGCACAGGGAGATAGTATTGGGGGACACAATGACAGTGAGGGGTTCTGTGGTCTTGTGCTCTGGTGCCTGTGGTTGTGCCTTTGTGGCACTTAGGAAAGAAAATCATTCTGATGTTCCAAAGGTATGTTATATCCTAGAAGGGCATGAGCAGGGGTGGCGGCTCACTTATGGTAAGGACAGACCTTTGCTAAGGAATTTGTAGGCCTGGGATGTAACAACCTGCCCAGTTAGGAATTTCTGTGTGGTTACTTTTGGTCACTGAGCTTGTCAGGCCTGCCATGTGTCCCCTCTGAGCTTGTCAGGTTTATGACAGTGCCCCCTTTCCATTCACATTAAAAAATTTTTTTTTTAATTTATTGATTTTAGAGAGAAAGGAAGGGGGAGAGAGAGAGAGAGAGAGAGAGAGAGAGAGAAAACAACAACAACAACATCAATTTGTTGTCCCACTTATTTCTGCATTCATTGGTTGATTCTTCTGTGCCCTGACCGGGGCTTGAACCCGCAACTCTGGCAAATGGGACAACATGCTAATCAACTGAGTTACCCAGCCAAGACCTCACTCCCATTTTCAAAGCACATTTGTTCTGTTACAAAACAAAATTAAACTGAGTAAATTTGAAGATTCTGTTGGCTTTAAAAGTGATTCATAAAAAAAAAAAAAAGTGATTCATAAATCTGGCACTTTCCCAGCCAGCAGCGAGAAGGTCGCTCCGAGGGGCTGTGCAAAATGGAAACTTTTTATAGGAAGAAGGGTGGGGCAAGGACAAAAGAAAAGGTTATTTTGAGGCTGGGACATCTATTTTTTTGGAAGGAAGAGAAATCATGTCGACTGCCTCTTCTTTCTAGCATGGGGGAGGAGGGGTTTGGAGAAGGCCCACGGGACAGATTACCTCACTGGTGCTGACCAGAAAATTCCAGACTGGTTGATTAAGGTTATGTTCCTGGGAGAGGTAGAAACTGCAAATAGATCAGATATTAAATTCCAGGTTTGGTATCGTGAGCTTTTGACACAAGTGACACCATATTGAGCATGTTGTTTTTTCCTTTAACAGTTTATTTCTTGCTTCAGACATTTCTTGTATAAGAAATAAAGTGTTACAGAGACAGTGCTGGTACCCCAACCCCAAAGCCATTCCCTTGCCTTCCCCTGCCTTGAGGTGCCACTTGTATCTTTGTTATTATTTTGTTTTACTTTTACTGCATTTGTGAATATCCATAAACAATATATAGTTTTGTTTTACACTTCTCCTAAACATGATACCCTATGCATCAGTAACTTGTTCTTTTCTCTCAGCATTATGATTCCAAGAATTATCATGTGGCAAAATGTGGTAGATTTAGATAAGTCATCTTAAAGGTGTGGAGTGGTTCATTGTACGGACATAATGCAAGCTGTTAATCTAGGTTGTTTAGGTTGCTTCTGTGAGTTGTTATAAACCATAGACACCCCCCATGCTCACCCCATACTTTCTCTAACCTCTTCTTGAGTGCCAACGGCAAGAACTCTGCAATGGGGCTTGAATGGGTTCAAATATCGGCCCTGTAACTTGTGGATTGGGAAATGAGCAAGGTACCGAAGGAACCTGGTTTTTCTCATTCATAAAAACAGAGATAATAGCGGGGACTCACCTTATGGGGTTGTTGCAAGGATTCCTATGTTATTGTAGGTGGAACAGTAAGAATAGAGCCTTGCAATGCAAGTGTTTGATATAAGTGTAATGCTGTTTCACATTGAGCACTGGAAAAGGTGTGAATGGGGTTACTGAATAGCGGCACCTCCCCAGATGTGATTTTAGACAAGTCACTTCACTTATCCGGGTCTTACCTGCCTCATCTGTAAAACTGGGTATTGTAGCAAAGATGCATTTTTCTTGCTTCACTCCGTTTCCTCACCCTCATGAAGTTGTTCGGGCACATACTATAATCTTCCTAGACAGGTAAGGAGACTGAGGCTCAGAGAGGTGGAGCAACTTTCTGCAGACCACACAGCACGTTGGAGTGAATAGACTTTCTCCAGGCAACATCCTTGGGTTGGGTCCTTGAGGCCATACTTGCAGATCTCCAGGGGTCAGCCCACTTTCTCACTTCCTCCTGCAGACAGTCCTGTCTCCCACTCCCCACCCTCCTACCCCTTCCCTGCTGAGCCCTGAAGCTTGGCCACCCGCTGAGCTCTTGCGGTGGTGTGGAACTGATACAAACACTCCTCCACATGCCTCTCAGAAACACCCACCAGTGCTCCCGTATCGTGGCAACCACAGAATCCAAACAAGCTCTCAATAAAAGATCAGAAAGGAAGGGGAGGGAGAAAGCCCACCCCCAACAGGGCGCCCCTCGCCCCTGGGATGAGTTCAGCAGCTGAGCTTTCAGTTCATGGAGGTGGTTTGGTTGGCACTGTGTCTTCACCCCAAGTTGTTTTTCTCTACCAGACTGCGGCTGGGAGCCAAGCAGCAGGTTTAAAATATACAAAAGGAAACAGAGCATGGCGAGGTCTGGAGGAGAGGGCCATTAGAGTGGGTGTTCTGGGGGTGGCAGAGCGGAGCGGGCGCCGTGCCATGCCTGGAGCCAGAGAGTGGCTTCGCCTTGGCCCCTAAGTCACTAGGGGTCTGAGTGACAGCACCCTGATGTCCCGTGTCCACTGTTCAGCACAGAGTCAGCTCCTTGCAATGAAATCCCCAAACAATTTTTTTAAGGCAATGACATCGTTTTCTGGATAATCTAGCTTAAGGAACCCCAATAGGCAAAGCAGATAAGAGAGTGTCAGAGTGGAAGTGGGGGGCTTGAATCTTGTCCACAGGGGTTTTTCTACCATATACCTCCCACCCGTGGGAGCCCTTAGCATCGGCTTCCATGTCAGTGCCCGATGGGCCTGCAGGACAAAGCCAGTCCTTCTTTTACAGATGGAGGAACTGTTATTGTAAGTAGTAATATTAGCAAACTACTATTATTATCCTTTAAACGTGCCAGGTGTAAAAATATGACCTTACTTGTCTGATAGGATCAAGTCCGCCACACTTCCTGATGAACCAAGTGTCTTCGTGTGCCCCATTTTGCAAAGGAAGAAATGGAAGCACAGAGAGGTATAGTTACTTCCCAAAGTCACCCAGCTGGTAAATGGGGAAGCCAGAATGAAGAGCCCAATGTGGTTGATTCTAGAACCTGTGCCATGAACCACTCTGTGGCCCAGGTTATTTAGGACCCTCCTGCAGCCACACAGGAGCAGAGCCGGTGCAGAGAGGTGGTCTGGAGTGGAGGGCAGCTCTCAGATGTTCGGGGCTGGAGTTCTGGGTCTAAGCTGTGCACTGGTCCTGGCTATTTGGTACAAGAGAGAGGGTGTGTGACCAGTGAGCCTGGGAGGAGCAGGAAGAAAGCCTTCAGATCACACTGGAGAACTTGGAACTAGGGAGCTACAGCAGATGCTTGAGCTAGAGAGTCAAATCCAACCCGTGGCTGCACATCTGTGTTGGAACAATAGGCTCAGAGCATTTTGTTTATAATAATCACCACAGTGCCAGATACTTCTTTGAGCACTTGATAGACATGATCTTAATCACACAAAGACTTCAGGAGGAAGGTGTTATTATCATCCCATTTTATAGCTAAGGTCACTGAGGCTCAGAAAAATGAAGCAATTTGTCTAGGGCACATAGCTGGGGAGTGGTAAAACTGACATTTGAACTCAGGACTGGCTGATTCCCAAGCCTGCATACCTGTATCAGTTAGGTATAGCTACCATAATGCTGTGTAAGAAACAACCACAAAATCTTGGTGCCGCGGAACAAGTATTTATCTAACCCACCCGTCTAATGTGTGTTGGCTGGGCCAAGCTGGGCTCAGCTGGGCAGCTCTGTTCTGCTTCGATGTATCTCTCATCCTCTCCTGGGGTCAGTGGGCTGCCTCGGACATGGTCCTCTCCCAGAGGTGTTAGGGTGCAAGAAGGCAAGCAGAAACACACGAAGCCTCTTGGGGCATAGGTTCAGAGCCAGCACAGTCATTCCTGCCTCATTCTACTGACTCAAGCACCTCATAGGACCAAGGTCAACATCAAAGGGTGGGGAGCTATACTCCATCCCTTTAACAGGAGATGCTGCATGGTCACTTGGTAAGAGTGGGAATATGGGGAGGGAGAAAGAACTGGGGGGGGGGGGCTAATGTTGGATTCTACAATAGTGTCTGTACTGGTAAAAAATATATCCACACATTCTTTGATATTCCTTCAATGGGTGAAACCCTTGAGCATGGGCGGGGCTTCTTGACTCCCTTCCAATGAATAGAACGAAGGTGCTGGAGTGTGGCTTCCAAGACTAGGAAACTGGGACTCCTTGCTCTCTTGAGAATCATCCCTCTAGGGAACCCAGCTGCCATGTTGTCAGGACACTCAAGCAGCCTTACAGAAGAGAACCACGTACCGAGGCCCTGGGGACTCCAGCCAGCTACTGTGGGAAGGACCCTTTTTGGAAGCAGGTCCTTTATCCTCGATCAAGCCTTCAGATGACTGCAGCCTGCTGATCCCGAGTTAGAACCACCCAGCGAAGGTGCTCCTGAATTCCTGACCCACAGAAACTGTGAGACAACAGATGTTTCTGTGGAAGCTGCCAAGTTCTGGGACCATTCGGTACGCAGTTGCAGCTAACTGATGATGATGCGGACTCACTACGGCCATTTCCAAGTCTTGAATAGAAGATGTTTTATTGGCTCCCTGAAGGACCAACAAAGTCCCAACAATTTACCAAGATTAAGGGACCAAAAATACTCATGATAAACTGTGGTCGTTAAGAAACATCTGTGCTCAAGCTGCCCAAATTGGGCAGCTCTCAAAGGGAATGCAAATGCAGCCGAGGATAGGGACGGCTGTGTGGGGACTGATGCCAATGCCCTGGCTCGGTGCAGCTTGCCACTCGGTCCCTCCTTGTAGCTGGGGTGGACAACAGTCTGATGGGGAATACTGAAAAGGGCTGCCTGGAGCAAGGTCCTTAGGGCTCCATATAAGGGAAGGAAGGGTACTCACACTTATTGCACCCCTACTGTGTGCCAGGTACCAGGTACGCACTTAAAACCCTGCATATGAGGACCAAGAATTGGCGAGTTGGGAGACTTTGGGATAGACCTGGGCTTTCATATCAGTGATGATGCCTCCTCGTTCTGAGGCTTGTGGATGGCCAGTCATTTCTACCCTCTGAGGCAGTCGCCTTGTCTGTAACATGGGCATAACAACAGTGCCTACTAGACCTGTAGCTGTGGTCTGCCCAGCTTTGATTGGTACCCCCCTGCACAGACTTTGGAGTCAGAAGATTGGGATATGAGCCCCAAATCCTGACTCTCTGAGCCTCAGTTTCTTCCTCTGTGAATTGTAGATAAGAGTACCCACTGCCCTGGGCAATAAAAGGATTAAATAAGATTATGGTTGTTAAACACAAGTCCTCGCCTGGCATAAAGGGGTGCCCTGTCGTTGGGAGCTGTCTAGCCCAAATCAGGGATCCCAGCCTGTGGCTCCCTCCCCTGCCTGACCCAGTTTTTCATCCAAATTTGGCCACTGGCCCAGGCCCTGGCCTATTTTAGGTACATCTCTTTTTGTTTCAGGAAAAAGAGACCCACGCCAATTACCTTAAAACAGGAGATTTATTGTGGGGACAAATGGGAACAGGAATGTAGAGGGGGTGGAGACAGGGAAACCCTTGGGACAGAAGCTGTTTTGATGTGGAATCTCTTTTGCTCCTTAAAAAAGGAATCATTCCACCTGTCTCTGTGGGCAGGACACTGCCCAGGCCTGGGTGTAAACATATCCAGGAACATATGGGGCCTGTGGTTGCTGAATTCTAAGACATTTGGGGAACAAATGCATATACTTTGAATTCAGGGATTTTAAAAAATTTAATTTTTAATCTTTAGAGAGAGGGGGAGGGAGAGAGAGAGAGAGAAAGTGAAACAATGATTAGTTGTTCCACTTATTTACGCATTCATTGGTTGATTCTTGTATGTGCCCTGACCCAGGATGGAACCTGCAACTTTGGTGTATTGGGATGGCATTCTAACCAACTGAGCTACCCAGAGAGGGCAGTTCACGTTTTAATCTCCATATCATCAGGGCTATTGTGAGAAAGGAAGTGGGCAGAGATTTGGGAATGGAGGGATGTATACGCTGACCCTAATTTCTCATCCAAACCAGGACACTTTGAGAATGAAAGGGATACCCAGGGACAACAGATACATGCTGAGTCTGTGCAGGCAGGACAGACTTGGTGGTCAGGACCTGTGGTCACCCCAAGAGCACAGAGGCTTGTGGGAAGGGAGGGGAGAGGAGGCAAGCAGATGCCCAGACTGGAAGGGTACCATACCTGTATGCTCAGGACGCAGTACATACCAGGAGATCCCTCACTTCCTCCAACTCTTCCATTTCTGGTGACTGACTCTTCTCTTAATCTTCCTGAATGACCCTCAGCCTCACCCTTGGCTATGATATCACCCCTCAAATCTTAGCAATCTTGAAATAATTCTTTTCCACTCCTGGAAGGCCCCAGGATGATCTCATTCATCTTCAGGGAAAGGCAGTTCCCTCCATTAACGCAGTGGTTCTTCTACAGCTTATTACCTGCCTCCTTATTTTATGTGGCAACAGCACCTCAGTTTTGCTATGGTGGGACCCGCCCCCTCCTGGATAAAGGAGTCATTCTCTGGGCTTTAAAAGAAGCTGGCTCCACCCCCTGGATGCAGTAATAGAACATATGACCTAAGCTAAGCCAATCAGCCCACCCCACCTCACTACCCACTGATTGGTCTAGACATGGGCCAATCAGAGTTTATTGCATGTCTTCAGGTCCTGAGAAGAGCCTGGGACTCTTCTGATGCTCCTGGAGAGATGGAGAACATTGGAATGCAGAGCTGCCAACTCCATTTTTGAGGAAGAATCTATACATGGAACCAACCCCAAGGAAGTAAAGCTGAGAAGTGAAGAGACAGAAACTGGATGCTGGTGACATCATTCAAGCACCTAGACCAAGCTACACCTGAAGGTCTGATCATTGGCTATTCAAACACAGAGGCCAATACAGTCTCTTTTCTCTGCTACCTGCAATGGATAGACCTCTAACTGCAGGTTTGGTCCAGGGCCAAGAGGATGCTCAAACCAATGGTTGAGGGTAAATGAATTATGCAGTTGCTCATGCAAGTTCTAAGCTCTGATCTCGCATAGTGAGAATTTTCTAGCTCCACTTAAAGCTGTTAGTCTCTGTCTCCCTATCCACCAACCCATGCTTCGTTACAGAACCCACTCCTGGCAGTTATATAAGATTGTTTCTGAAGCCCCAGTGTTCCACCTGACCTTCCTCTGTGGGTCTACAGAACCTGTTTCATGAATATGTGGACCCCCCCCCCCCACAAACTCTATCATCCTCCATCTCCCTCTGCTCACGGCCCCCTCTCCCAATGTCATCTCCAAGGCTCTGCACAATCGGACCCCCTGACATCTCTGTGCTTTTCCTGCACCGTCCCCACCTCATCTTGGGATCCAGCCATCCAGGCAGCTTCCCAGGTTCGTGACTTTTCCCACACCGGGAACTTTGCAGATCCTGATTCCTCCGCCTGGAATTCCCATTTCTGCAGCTTTACCTAGTTGTCTTCTGTTCATCCCTTCAGTCTCGGCTGAAATGTCACGTTCCCAGGGAGTCCTCCGTGGCCTTTAATCTGGGTCAGGCCGGCCTGCCCTGCATTCCCATGACGCCTTGTGCTTTTTCTCTTGTAGCTAACTCTACACTTAGTCACTCCCCAAGGCCTGTCATGAAACCTAGTACACGGTCAGTTCTCAAAAACATCTGGATGGATGAGAGGAACCGGCACAGAGCCCAGCAGCGTGGGGAGCAGAGGTCCAGAGAGAGGCAGTCCTTGCCCAGGGTCACACAGCACACCTGCGGCAGTGTGGACACTTGAAGCACGACTGTTGTCAGATGCTCTTAAGGAGCCCCTGTGGTGGCCAGCCTTCCCTTTGTCTGCTGGTGACGTCTGTGTTTACGTCCTCAAAGACCTTTTTAGAGACTCTGTGGCTGCCAGCCATGTGCTGATGTCTATGGAGAGCCCAAGCTGGTGGCTGGTGGCTGGTGGCTCCCTGGGAGGCAGGATACAAGCCCTGCAGGAGATGTGGCTGTCATGGGGCCTGGCAGAGACAAGCCGGGTTAATGTTTATCTCATCCCCAGAGACTTGAGTCATCAGACCAGGATCAGGTACAAGGAGGGTGACTGTGTGGGAGACCCCATGTGCTATGGCCCTGATGTGGCTACAAGACCCAGAAGAAATAGAGGCGGAAGACCCTGGCTGCAATGATTTCTCCTCTCAATGCCCTGACGTGGCCAGTGGACACGCTGGGGCTCCAATCTAACCTCCGTCACTGGCCAGCTGTGACCTTGGGCAAGTCACCTCACAGTTCTTAGTTTCCCCTTGCTGTTCTGTGAAACGGAAATATTAATAGTAACAACCTCATAAAGTAGTAATGGGAATTAAATTAGAAAATAATCATGTGCTGATAGCAATGCCTGACCCAGGAGAGGTGCTCAAATTGCAGCCCCTAGGCAGTAGCTAATGTGCTTACCCAAAAAGCAATTCTAACGTTTATTGCTTTGTTTACTTTGTTATTGTCTGAACTCCCCCTGTGGACTGTGATCTCTGTCAGGGCAGATTCTTAATGAGTCATGTTCACTAGTGAATTCTTGCCATGGTACTGGGCACATAGGAGGCTCTTAGCAAATGTTGAATGGATGGGTGGATGGATGGATGGGTGGGTGGATGGATGGGTAGATGGGTGGATGGGTAGATGGTGGATGGGTAAAGAGTAAATGGAAGGATGGGTAGATGGATGATTGGCAGGTGGGATGGTATAGGTGGATGAGTTCATAGAAGGAATGTAAGCTTTGATTTCTGAAGACCTATGACCCTTCTGCTCCTGTCTGGAGTTCTCTTCCCTCCCTTGTCTCAGTGGCCATGGTACAGTTTCTGTGAATGTTAGGACAATAGGATAAGCACACAGCACCCTCCCAGTGGGTATTATTTTTAGTTTCCATGCGGCAGGGGTCAGAGTACCAAACAACAAAGAGAAGCCTTTTTTCTCTCAAGAAAAGACTCGGTCACATCTGCGTGGGCGGTGGTGGAAGAGGGTGTTTGTTTGGTTTAACGGCTATTTGACTCGACCTCCTGCCAGCAGGAGCGGGTGACCTTTTCTCCGAGCTCAGGCCCTGAGCCAAACTGGGGGAGGCAGCTCCCTCTGCTCCTGAGCTCTGTCAATGCCGCCGTGTCCTGCTGGGGTGCAGTTCCCACTGACTTCCCTGCTGCCACCGAGTGTGCCTCGGAGATCTCTGCAGAGAAGCATTAGCGGGCTGGGACAAGAGCAGGAGTGGGGACATGAAAAATGCCAGCCATACATATCCTGTTACATTAACTCCTTGGGATAGACCAATGTCCTAATAACCCCCCAGAAGGTCCCGTCACTCTGGGTCCACGATCCTTTGTAAACGTGCTTTTGTTGCTCTTGCTAACAAGACGTGGAGTCTATCTGTTCATCTTCTTGAATCTGTGACTTGCTTTGTAGCACAAGTGCTGCTCTGTGTATTTGAGGCTTTTATGAGACACTGAAGTTTCTCTTGCCCTTTTATTTATTTATTTATTTTTTTAAATTTTTTTTAATTTTTATTTTATTATTTTTTCTCTCTTGCCCTTTTAGAACTTTGGGACCATTAGGCTGTGCAGAAGCCCAGTCTTGCCTACTCATGGTTGAGAGGCCACATGGAGGACATCAGAGGTGGCCCCATAGATGGACAGCATCAACTGCCAGACATCAGTGGGGTCGTCTCAGACCCTCCAGCCCAGCCACATAGAGCCACGTGAATGAGCCCAGGCAAACTAGTAGAGAAAATGAAGAAGCAATGTGTCGGAGTGGAGGTTTACAGTGCGAGGTGCTGGTTTGGATCAGGTGGGCAGGGGAGCCCTCTCTAAGGAAGGAACTAAACTAAGACCTTGCTGCGGACGCTATTAGTTGCCTATCATCCACCATCCCCTTCTACCTGAGTAACAGCCACACTCTACTACTGGGGTCAGCAACATTCCTGACTATAAAAGCATATTTTCTAGATTTCCTTGCAGATAGGAGTGTATAATGAGATATAAATATAAGTAAAAGTTAGATAGAGAGCTTCCAAGAAAAGTCCTTAAAAAGAAGCAAACTTGATGAAGAGGTGAAAGTATAATAGTATTGCCTTTTCCTCTGTTTTTCTGCCTGTGATAGAGATGTGATGTCTGGTGCTCCAGCAACCCTTATGGATTATGAGATAAAGTGTTAAGAATGATAGAAAAAAAAAAAGCAAAACCAAACCATAAGGAGCCTGGGTCTTGTGTGAAGAGGCTTTATTGGCTATAAAAAGGAGAATACTCGTGGACTCAGGGGTTGCTAAAAGGGGCTCAAGAATCTACTTTCAGGAGCTGACTTTTCCCTTTTGGCGTTATGGTCTAGATTGAGGCTCCATGATCCTAAGTGCTTTCAGCCCTGTGTTCTTTCACTGCTGAGTGGGCAGATTGATCCTCCTGCTGCTGTCTTAAACTTCTATACCAATATTTGGCCCTGGACCTTCACAAGGGACGTGCACGCCAGTGAGAGCTCAGTCCCTTGTAACTAGTGCAGGTCCATGCAGGAGAAGCCGGCTTGGAAACTGATGCAAGGTGATTATGGTCACTAATACTGTATTATACTTCCAAGTTGCTAAGAGAGTATTTGAATGTCTTCACCACAAAAAAAAAAAAAAAAAAAGGAAAGTATGTGACCTTATAGAGGTGTTAACTAATGCTACCGTGGTAATCATTTTACAACATATGAGTGTCTTATACAATGTTATATATCAATTATATCTCAAAAAACCTGGGGAATAAAAACAAATAGCCCCTACCCCTTAAGGGGAAACGATCTTCTTCTCACTGGTGGCCAAGATGATATAGAAGCCAAGAGAGGATGTTTGTTGCCAGGCAACCAGGCTGGGTTTTGTGGGGGTTGGGGCGATAAGTTACATGCATGCACACCCGTGCCAGAATCTGTCATTCAAATCCATCTATGGGTATATTATACTGCCACTGTGATAGCTCCATTTAACTCTCTTGGCCCTCCATCCCCTTGCTTCCCCCAATTGTGGGGCCTGAAAGAATCACTCCAACTTGCCCAATCCAAAGAATTTTTCTTTGAGCCCAGAATGACCCCTTAGACTGAGTAACCATAGGTCTCAAAGATCAGGAAGAGGCCACTAAAGGTCAGCAGAGTTAGATTTGTGTAGCTCGTATAAGGCACTTATTTAATTCCTCTAAAGTCTGCAAGACACACAAAGGATCCTGGAGTCCGCTCATCTCCAGACCTTTGCCTGTGCTGGTCCTTCAGCCAAGAATAATCTTCCCCCAGATTCTTGAATGACTGGCTCTTTCTTAACCTTCAGATGTCAGATTAAATGTCGTCACTTCAAGTGATAAAAACAAGTCCCTACAAAAACTCTGCAGGGATGTTCTTTGTAGTGTTATTCATCATAGCCCAAAAGGAGCAATAACTCACCTGCCCATCAACTGATGAATGGATAAACCAGGGGTCCCCAAACTACGGCCCGCGGGCCACATGCGGCCCCCTGAAGCCATTTATCCGGCCCCCACCGCACTTCTGGAAGGGGCACCTCTTTCATTGGTGGTTAGTGAGAGGAGCATAGTTCCCATTGAAATACTGGTCAGTTGGTTGATTTAAATTTACTTGTTCTTTATTTTAAATATTGTATTTGTTCCCGTTTTGTTTTTTTTACTTTAAAATAAGATCTGTGCAGTATGCATAGGGATTTGTTCATAGTTTTTTTTATAGTCTGGCCCTCCAATGGTCTGAGGGACAGTGAACTGGCCCCCTGTGTAAAAAGTTTGGGGACCCCTGGGATAAACAGAATGCACTATACCATACAATGGAATATTATTTGGCGATAAAGCCAAGCGATGTACTGATAGATGCTACAATGTAGATGAGTCTTGGAAACATGATGCTAAGTGAAAGAAGCTATTCACAGAAGGTCACGTATTATATACTATGATCCCATTCACAATAAATGTCCAGAACAGACAAATCTGTAGAGATGGAAAAGTAGATTGGTGGTTGCCAGTGAAGAAGGGGAAGGGAGAAATGGGAAGTGGCTTTTTTGGGGGGGTGAAGAAATATTCAAAATTAGATTGTGATGATGATTGCACAAGTTTGCAAATATATTAAAAACCACTGAATTATATACATTGAAAGGGTGAATGCTATGGTATGTGAATTATAACCCATAAATCTGTTTAACAAAAAGACACCTCCTCTGGGTGCCATGATGGCCACAGAGTAGGCAGATGCACCAACTCCCACTTCCCAGAACCAAGGTGGATTACAACTTAAATCTGAGAACACTCATCATGAAAGACAAATTTTGGACTAAACTAAGAGGATTCTACAGCCAAGGACCACCAAAGAGCCCACACTGAGTCTGGTAGGAAAAGCGGAGATGCAGAAAAGGCTGCCTTGCTCCTGGGAATGGGGAGCAGGTAGCTGTGCCCAGGAGGAACTTTCGTGATGGGGAGGGCTGTCCAGTGAGTTGTAGGTTCTTATCCCCAAAACCGGAATCCCAGCCTAGAGCCCTGGAGCCTGGAAGGGGCTTATGGACTATATATGGCTGAGAAAAAAGCCTAGACACCATTTGAGAGGAGGCAGGACTCTCAGACCCAGGAATGCACAGAGAGCCTCACTCACAGCCACTTTCCCAGGGCTCCAGGAGGACACCCTAACCCTTGGGCTGAGTCACTCCCCAAATTTAAAGTGAACCAGCATCACCAGTAAAGGAAAGAAAGTGCCCCGTCCACTGGAGGCTCCCTTAGAACAAAGGCGCTTAGAGCCAGGCGCCATGTTAGGGACACAAATAGGGAGTGCAGAGGTCTAAGCTACACCACTCACTGCACTGCTGAGTGCTCACCCGGGGCAGACAGGCTGGAGGCAGCGAGGCGCGGCTGCGGAGGTTTGAGCGAGCACACGCAAGCTGGCCAGTGGAGCCCAGAACCACCATTGCCTCTGGGGAAGCCTGGGCTCACACACAGCCCTGCTCACTGAGTTGCCTGCCCTTGGTGGGTGTGGAGGCCCGAGCGTAGGCTGAGGGAAAACGCGCATGCGCATGTGTGCCACCAGCAACGGAGGAAGTCACGCCAGCTGCTGTAGGGATCCAGGTGGTGCACAAACCTGCCCTGGGCGGGGCGCACCCTCACCGGTGACCAGAGTGAGGGCAGATGCCCAAGTGTCACCTGAGGGAGAACACAAGCATCTCAGCCTGACAGCGACAGCGAAAGTCGCGCCCACTGCTGCAGGGGATCTGGGAGGTGCACAAACCTGCTCGGGTGCGCCCTCAGCAGCAACAAAAGCATGGGCAACCTCAGCGGCAATTGGAGAGGGTGTGCGCCACACCCCGCCCCCAGGCGGCTGCTGAGGTCTGAGCCAATTGAGGTGGCACCGGAAGTGGTCTGGACGAGTGCCGGGCACACACCAGCCTGACCAGGGCAGCTGGTGGTCATGGAGGCAGACTGGAGCCAGCAGCACCTGAGCCCAAAAGCCCCAGCAGCAACAGCAGAGGTGGCCTGGTAGACAGACCACACAATGGGAGCACAGGGGCCATACCCACTGGACCCCTGAGACTACACGCTACTGAACTGAAAAAGAACAAAAAAACAAAATAAAGAAAAGAAAATAAGTAAATAAAATGTTTGGATAGAATGACGCCTGAGGCTAAGGGGCAAACCACATCTAATACTGTACCTAATCACTGAATTACAGTATGGAGACCAACAAGTAGCCAGCAATAAGAGGCAACAGAAAGCAGATTTTAGGGGAACTTGAACTTTTAAAGGAACTTCTTCCAGGCCAAGAGTAGAGAAAAGCAAGCCTTGGAGTACAGCTGATATTTATAAGGGCACCTGCGCCCAGCAGAGGCAGTCACAAGATCTGGATAACCTGTCATTCCCAAAAGGTGGATAAAAACCAGTCACAGGCAGTGACCCTTACTGATCTGCCCCAGGCCCTGGCCAGGGAAGTCCAGGGCAACACAGACAAAATGAGAAGACAGAGAAGTGCAATCCAAACAAATCAACAAGAGAAACCCCCAGAAAATGAATTGAGTGAGACTGAAATAAGCAAACTACTGGATACAGAGTTTAAAATAATAATTATTAGAATGCTGAAAGATCTTAAAACAACAATGGATGGTCACAGTGAGCACATAAATAAAGAGATAACAAGTATTAAAAAGGACATTGAAATAATAAAGAAGAACCAGTCAGAAATGACAAATAAAATGAAGACTACACTAGAAGCAATTAAAAACAGGCTGGATGAAGCAGAGGATTGAATCAGCAATTTAGAAAACAAGAGAATGAAAACACAGAAGTGGAGCAGCAAAAAGAAAAAAGAATGAAAAATCTGAGGGAGCTCTGTGACAAACTAAAGAAACAACATCCGCATCATTGGAGTTCCTGAAGAAGAAGAGAAAGAACAAGGAACAGAGACCTTGTTGAATCAAATCATAGCTGAAAATCTCCCTAAATTGATGCAGGAAAAAGTCACACAAGTTCAAGAAGCACAGAGAACTCTATTAAAGAGAAACCTAAAGAAATCCACACCAAGACACATCATAATTAAAATACCAAAGCTAAGAGATAAAGAGAAAATATTAAAAGCTGCTAGAGAAAAAAAGGCTATTACCTACAAAGGAGCCCCCATAAAGATAACATCCGACTTCTCAACAGAAATACTTGAAGCCAGAAGGGAATGGCAAGAAATATTCAAAGTAATGCAGAACAAGAGCCTACAACCAAGACTACTTTATCCAGCAAGGCTATCATTTAAAATTGAAGGAGAAATAAAAAGCTTCCCAGACAAAAAAAAAACTCAAGGAAGTCATTACAACCAAACCAATACTGCAAGAAATGTTAAGGTGCCTGTTGTAAACAGAACAAAGGGGGAAAGAATATAGTAAAAGAGGAATATAGTTTTAAAGAATAAAATGGCAATAAACAACTACATATCAATAATAACCTTAAATGTAAATGGATTAAATGATCCAATCAAAAGACATAGGGTAGCTGCATGGATAAGAAAACAGGACCCATACATATGCTGTCTACAAGAGAAACACCTCAAAACAAAAGATACAGATAGACTAAAGGTAAAAGGATGGAAAAAAATATTTCATGCAAATGGAAATAAAAAAAAAAAAGCTGGGGTAGCAATACTTATATCAGACAAAATGGACTTTAAAACAAAGGCTATAGTAAGAGATAAAGAAGGTCACTACATAATGATAAAGGGAGCAATCCAACAGGAAGATATAACCATTATAAATTTCTATGTACCTAATATAAGAGCACCTAAATATATAAAGCAGATTTTGATGGATATAAAGGGCGAGATCAAAAGCAATACTACAATAGTAGGGGATTTCAATACCTGACTAACATCACTAGATAGATCCTCAAGAAAGAAAATTAACAAAGAAACAGCAGACATAAAGAACACACTAGATCAACTCAAATAGATATTTTCAGAACCTTTCACCCTAAAGCAGCAGAATATACATTTTTTTTCAAGTGCTCATGTTACATTCTCTAGGATAGATCACATGTTAGGGCATAAAAGTGGTCTAAACAAATTTAAGAAGATTGAAATCATATCAAGCATTTTCTCTGATCACAATGGCATGAAACTAGAAATCAACCACAACAGAAAAACTGAAAAATACTCAAACACATGAAAACTAAATAGCATGTTATTAAATAATGAATGGGTTAACAATGAGATCAAAGAAGAAATAAAAAATTTCTAGAAATGAATGATAATGAGCATACAACAACTCAAAATTTATGGGACACAGCAAAAGCAGTACTGAGAGGGAAGTTCATAGCACTACAGGCATAATTTAAGAAGCTAGAAAAAGCTGAAATAAACAACCTAACCCTGCATCTAAAAGAACTAGAAAAAGAACAGAAAGTAAAGCCCAGAGGTAGTAGAAGGAAGGAAATAATAAAGATTAGAGCAGAAATAAATGACATACAGGCTAAAGAAACAATACAGAGGATCAATGAAACCAAGAGCTGGTTCTTTGAAAGGGTAAAAAAGATTGATGAACCTTTAACCAGACTCACCAAGAAAAAAAGAGAGAGGACTCAAATAAATGAAATTAGAAATGAGAGTGGAGAAATAATAACTGACACAACAGAAATACAAAATATTGTAAGAAAATACTATGAAGAACTGTATGCCAAAAAATTAACCTAGGTGAAATGGACAAATTCCTTGAAACATATAATCTTCCAAAAATCAATCTGGAAGAATCAGAAAACCAAAACAGACCAATTACAACAAAGGAGATCGAAACAGTTATCAAAAAACTCCCAACAAACAAAAGCCCTGGGCCAGATGGCTTCACTGGTGAATTCTACCAAATATTCAAAGAAGAACTAACTCCTATCCTTCTCAAGCTATTTCAAAAAATTCAAGAGGAAGGAAGACTTTTAAGCTCCTTTTATAAGGTGAGCATAATTCTGTTTCCAAAACCAGGCAAAGGCAACACAAAGAAAGAAAATTATAGGCCAATATCCCTGATGAATTTAGATGCTAAAATCCTCAACAAAATATTAGCAAACCGGATACAGCAATACATGAAAAAAATCATACATCATGATCAAGTGAGATTTATTCTGGGGAGGCAAGGCTGATACAATATCCACAAATCAATCAATGTGATTCATCACATAAACAAAAGGAAGGAGAAAAACCACATGATAATTTCAGTAGATGCAGAAAAAGCATTTGATAAAATCCAGCACCCATTCATGATCAAAACTCTCAGCAAAGTGGGAATACAGGGAACATACCTCAATATGATAAAGGTCGTCTATGACAAACCCAAAGCCAACATAATAATTAATGGGCAAAAATTAAAAGCAATCCCCTTAAGATCAGGAATGAGGCAGGGGTGCCCCCTTTCACCACTCTTATTCAACATAGTATTGGAAGTCCTAGCTACAGCAATCAGACAAAAAGAAGAAATATAAGGCATTCAAATTGGAAAAAAAGAAGTAAAACTATCATTATTTGCAGATGATATGATACTGTATATAGAAAACCCTAAAGTCTCAGTCAAAAAACTACTGGACCTGATAAATGAATTCAGCAAGGTGGCAGGATATAAATTAGTACACAGAAATCAGAAGCATTTTTATACACCAACAATGAACTGTCAGAAAGAGAAATTAAGGAAACAATCTCCTTCACTATTGCAACAAAAAAAATAAAGTACTGAGGAGTAAATTTAACCAAGGAGGTTAAAGACTTGTACTTGGAAAATTACAGAACATTGATGAAAGAAATTAAGGAAGTTACAAACAAGTGGAAGCATATACCGTGTTCATGGTTAGAAAGAATAAACATCATTAAAATGTCTATATTACCCAAAGCAATCTATAAATTCAATGCAATACCAATTAAAATACCAATGACATACTTCAAAGATATAGAACACATATTCCAAAAATTTATATGGAACAAAAAAAGAACATGAATAGCCTCAGCAATCTTGAAAAAGAAGAATAAAGTGAGAGGTATCATACTTTCTGATATCAAGTTATACTAAAAAACCATTGTACTCAAAACAGCCTGGTACTGATATAAGAACAGGCATATAGATCAATGGAACAGAACAAGAACCCAGAAATAAACCCACACCTATATGGACAATTGATATTTGATAAAGGAGGTAAGAGCATACAATGGAGTAAAGATAGTCTCTTTAACAAATGGTGTTGGGAAAATTGGACAGCTACCTGTAAAAAAATGAAACTAGACCACCAACTTATACCATTCACTAAAATAAACTCAAAATGGATAAAGGACTTAAATATAAGTCATGAAACCATAAGCATCTTAGAAGAAAACATAGGCAGTGAGCTCACTGACATCTATCGCAGCAATATATTTGTTGATTTATCTACATGGGCAAGTGAAATAAAAGACAGGATAAACAAATGGGACTATATCAAACTAAACAGCGTTTGCACAGCTAAAGTCAATATGAACAGAATAAAAAGACAAACCAGCCTGACCAGGTGGTGGCGCAGTGGATAGAGCATCAGACTGGGATGCGGAAGGACCCAGGTTTGAGACCCCGAGGTCGCCAGCTTGAGCATGGGCTCATATGGTTTGAGCAAAAGCAAGGGGTTACTCCATCTGCTAAAGGCCCGTGGTCAAGGCACATATAAGAAAGCAATCAGTGAACAACTAAGGTGTCGCAGCGAAGAACTGATGATTGATGCTTCTCATCTCTCTGTTCCTGTCAGTCTGTCCCTGTCTGTCCCTCTCTCTGACTCTCTCTGTCCCTGTAAAAAAAAAAAAAAAAAAAGAAAGCTGTTAAAAAAAGACAAACTACATAATGGGAGAACATAAGGGGTTAATAACCAAAATTTATAAAGAACCTGTAAAACTCAACACCAGGAAGACAAACAATCCAATCAATAAATGGGCAAAAGAAATAAATAGACACTTTTGCAAAGAGGACATATAGATGGCCAAATAGACAGATGAAAAAATGTTCAACATCACTAATCATTAGAGAAATGCAAATTAAAACTACAATGAGATACCACCTCACACCAGTCAGAATGGCGCTCATTAACAAAACAACACAGGATAGGTACTGGTGAGGATGTGGAGAAAAGGGAACCCTCCTGCACTGCTGGTGGGAATGCAGACTGGTGCAGCCACCGTGGAAAATGGTATGGAGATTCTTCAAAAAATTAAAAATGGAACTGCCTTTTGACCCAGCCATTCCACTTATAGGAATATACCCCAAGAACACCACATCACTGACTCAAAAAAAGAAATGCGCCCTCATGTTTCTGGCAGCATTGTTCACAATAGAGAAGATCTGGAAACAGCCCAAGTGTCCATCAGTGGATGAGTGGATTAAAAAGCTGTGGTACATATATACAATGGAATACTATGGGGCCCATGAAAAAGAAGGTAATATTACCTTTTGCAACAACATGGATGGACCTGGAAACTATTATGTTAAGTGAAATAAGCCAGAGGAAGAAAAATATCATATGACCTCACTCATTTGAGGAATTCAAGGAACAATGTGAACTGAGGAACGGAATTAAACCTGAAGGGGAAGGGGGAGGGCGCTATCGGGAGGGGAGCAAGGGAGAAGTTGAGGGGAATATGGGGGAGGGGGGATGTGTTCAGGAGACACTAGAATCTATGTAAATGCAATAAATAAATAAATAAATAAATAAATAAATAAATGGCGCCTCCTCAAAGGAGTCCTCCGTGTGGTACCCCTGATGCTTTTTGAAACTCTTCCCCTGCCTCTTTCAGTCCCTCATCCCATTGGCCACTGCCTATGATTATTTTGATCTGTTTGTGTGTAGATGGCATGTGTGGGATCATGTGTGTGCAAGGTTCTCCCTCTCTAGGAGCGAGCTCTGTGAGAACAAGGGCCATGTCTGCCCCATCAGAGCTTTGTCTCTAGAATTGGGACAGGACGGAATGTCGATTGAATATGTGTTGGTCGATCTTGGCCCACCCGAGCTAGGAAGGAACTGAGTGCTCATCTAATCCTCCTTGTTTACAGATGTGAAGGCTGAACGTTGGGTGAGGGGCTCTCTCAACATCGCAGTTTGCCATGGCTGTACTACAATTTCCCTCAGCAGTTGTCATCCAAAGATTTAGAAGTCCCACAACCACAACCCTAGCGGAATAGACAGACTGTTCTCGACTTAGCAGTTAAATGACAAAGATAAATGATGTTAGGGGGTCCCAGTTGAACTAACAGACACACGACCCCATTTATGGCAATAGGTGGCATGTGTCCTTATTATCTATAAATGTCACCTGTGTCGCTGCAAGGATCCTGCTGCTGCCAAGATGCTGTCAGATGCTGCCACAGGGAACGGGGGCTTCAGCCAACTCTGGTCTTGCTGTGGGAGTTGGGTGACAGGGTACAGTAGCCAGGCCATGCCCCGTCACAGCAAATCGCTCCTCGGTGAGCCAGCTGGCTCCTGGCCTGTGGAGCCGTAGGGTCCTTTGTGCCTTGAAGCAATTAATTATGCCATATGGCAAGGAAACACAACAAGATTTATAGCAGAGTCAGCGACAGATGGCCCTGAGAGAGAAACAGAGATCTGTGCAGAGATGTCGAAACGCCAGCGTCCCAGACCGTGAGCGATGGTGTGTGTGTGTGTGTGTGTAGCGAGGAGGGAAAGGACACTTGGCTGGGGTCTGAGGTTCTGCCACTTTTTAGAGACAGTCCATCAGAAAGCAGATACTAGTTCCCGTGTGGGATTTTTGTATTTACCCCTCCTGGTGCAGGGGAGGGACGGAGGTCTGGCTTTCAGGACGCCTGTGCAGGAGGAGGGAGAAATGCCAACCGAGAGACACAGAAAAGGGTGTGAAAATACTGGAGAGCGCGGGATGGTGTTTCCACAGGCCCCCTTCCGGCTTCAGCTCTCCAAGTCTCCTGTGTTTTGATCTGATGAGTGATCCACCCCCACTAGCCTCCCCTGCAGCATCATTTTTTTCTAAGATTTTATTTATTGATTTTATAGGGATAGGAGGGGGGCAGTGAGAAGTATCAACTCATAGTTGCTTCACTTTAGCTGTTCATTGCTTGTTGCTTGTCATCTGTGCCTTGACCAGGCAAGCCCAGGGTTTTGAACTGGCAACCTCAGCATTCCAGGTCAACAGTCTGTCCACTGCACCACCACAGGCCAAGTATCCCCTTTAGCATCTTAAGCTCAACGGGACTCATCCTCTCTCCCTCACCCAGCTCTAACTCTGGCCTCTCCTCTACCCAGCATCCCAAGTCCTCCTAGAATGCAAATCTGACCAGTCATCCCACGTCTCTGTTTAATACCCTCCCCAGCCCCATCCCTGGGTCTGAGGATAATGTTGGGCTTCTCTGCAGGGCATCCAAGTTCCTCTACAATCCATAGCTCCGAGGTTCATCTCTCATTGTTCCTGGCCACCACCTACACCATACCTGCCGTTTTCTGTACTCAACATCCTATTGCAAGCCTCCATGCCTTTGTCGCTGCTGTTCCTTCTTGGTTTGCCTTTCCTTGCCTTGCTCGCCTGGAAAATCCTCATTCATCTCAGCTCACATACCTCTCCTGTGGCCCCTTCTCTAATGAATGTGAATAGATTTCCTTGTGCTCTCCTTGGGGCTGCCAGGAAAGGTTAGGCATTGCTCATTTGTGGTGCTTCTCGGTTTTTACGTGTGTGCCTCTCCCACTAGACTTGAGGGAGGGGGTCTCTCTTTATATTTCCTTATCTCCAAGCACAATACATGCCTGGTGCATAGTGGGCACTCTTGGAATTCTCCTCAGTGGTGGGTCTTGTGTAATAAATATTTGCACACTAGAAAGATAAAAGAGTAAATAAGGTTCTAACTCTGGGGCCAAGGTTGGCAGTCAAAGGAAGAACCTAATGGAATTTCTTCCTTGATGTTGGCTATGGATTGATTACATTATGACTCAATTCAGGGTATCTCTATACTCACACCCTTTGAAATGATGACTTGAAGCTCCTCCCATCAAGAAGTAATGTCTGTTTTCCCGCTCCTTGAATCTGGGCTGCTCGTGTGACTTGCTGGGACCAGTAGAATATGGTGGAAGTGATGGTGCACAAGTTCCAACCCCAGTCTTCCTCTTAATCTCTTAGACCAGCTGCCATATGAATAAGCCCAAACTAGGCTGCTGGACAATGAAAGACATGTGGAGCAAAGACAATCTGTCCTTGTGCCATTACAGAGCAGCCAAATCTAGCCAATCTGCTGCTCAAGTTTAGGTGATCACAGATAAACAAACCATTGGGCATACCTTCAAATTTGTGAGCTGAATAAATCCTATTGTTTTGAGACATTGATTTTGGGGGATGTTTTGTTACACAGCCATAACTAACTAATACATTTGCCAACATGAGCAGAAACACATCATGTTGTCATTTAGTAATAAACTGTGAAGCTTACTTGGGAAAGAGGTTCCGAAGGGCATAGTAGTGCTAAGGCTTTTAATTTTCTTCCTGATAAAATCAGAAAGGTGGGAATAGAGAGAGATTTATTATTTCACCTATTCAAGCTCTTGTATGTGCCGTGACCAGGGATTGAACCTGCAACCTTGATACACTGGATGGGGGTTGGGGGAAATACCATAACCAACTGAGCTACCCAGCAACAATGTCCTCTTGACTTGCATTGAGAATATTTTACTCATAGGAGCTTTTGCAAAATTCATCATGTGCAATTTTTAAGACCTAAGTGTAAAGTTTTATATTTATCCCTTATAAATGTTATCTTTTAGGAGTTGCCTCCTAACTTCCGCTTGGAATCTGATTCTGAAATCCTTCATATTTTCAGTTGCTTGTAGAACTCTGCCTATATCACATGGTTTAGCATGTGGCCTTTGTAGCAGTTATGTGACATTCTTGCTACCCAGCAACTCTTGTAATAACAGCACCATTTTCCCCTTGGACATCCCTTTCTTGCTCCCCAGTAAGGACTTCAGGTGGAGTTGACTCCACCTCCGTCCCAAGATGAGCACATGACTAAGGCCTGACCAATCAGTGTGATACCCCTCCCCATCACTGATTGGTTAATGGGGAGACACATGATGAATATTAATGGACAATAATTTCTTAATTTAGGCTAGGGGGCTGGGAAAGGAGACAGGAACGCCTCATTTTTTACTAGCTGTTGACAGCCATCTGGCCATCACATGGGGATCTAACTAAAAGTGCAGCCAACACGGGGAGATTGGAAGAGAGACAAATATAGAGAGGCAGTCAGGACATCATGATGTCTTTGGACCAGTGAATGTTCAGAATAGGTAGTATGACCCCCAAGGAGGAGTTTGGGAAGCTGTCCAATGTTTGTTGGTTGTTTCAAGAATGGGGACCAACTGGAACTCTTTGGGAAGCAGTTCGGCACTTTCTTTTAAGGCTGAACACATACGTCTACCCTGTGAACCAGCAATTCCAGCCCAATGTATATGCCCAACAAATGCCTGTGTATGTTCACCAACAACCTGAACAAGAATGTTCATGGTAGCTCTATTCTCCAATAGCAGGAAAAGAAAAAAGAAAAGAAAAGAAAAGAAAAAAGGCTCTTGCCTGGTAGCTCTGTTGATTAGAGCATCATCCTGATACATCAAAGTTGTGAGTTCAATCCCCAGTCAGGGCACATGCAAGAATCAACCAGTAAATGCGTAAATAAGTGGAACAATAAATCAATGTCTCTCTCTCTTTCCCTTTCCTCTCTCTCTAAAATCAATAAATAAAATAAAAAAACCCCAAAATATGAACAAATCACATGTCCCTTAGTAATAGAATGGGTCGTAAAATTGTGGAGTTTCCGTAGAACAACATACATGAATCACACAAACATTTCTCTGGCTGTTTGAAATTTCTTTCTTTGTCTTTAGTTTCCAGGGATTTAATTATGATGTGCCTTTGGTGCTCAGCTTCTTGAACCTGTGTGTTTTGACAAATTTGGGAAGTCTTCAGTCATTATTTCTCTGAGTATGTTTTCATTATGCCCTCTTTCTCCTCTCCTCCAGGACTCTGATAACGTGACTATTAGATAGTTTGTTACAGTCCCAGAGGTCCCAGAGTCTCTGTTTATTAATTTTTTTTCAGTCTATTGTCTCTCTGTTGCTCAGATTAGGTCATTTCTACTGTGCTATATTTCAGTTCACTGATTCTTTCCTCTGTCCCCTCCATCCTGCTGTTAGGTGGTCCACTGAGCTTTTTATTTCAGTTATATTTTTTAATTCTAAAATTTCCACCTGTCGCCCTGGCTGGATGGCTCAGCAGATGAAGCATTGTCCTGGCGTGCTGAGGTCCTGGGTTCGATCCTGTCAGGGCACAAGGAGAAGTAACCAATGAGTGTACAACTGGATGAGACAACTAAGTGAAATGAGTTGATGCTTCTCTGCCCCACCCCTTAATCATTGGAAAAATTTAAAATATAAAATGAAATTCCCATCTGTTTCAATTTTCTAGCTTCCATTTCTTTGCCGAGTCTTTCTATTTTTTCACTCAGTTCAAGCATGCTCATAATTGCTCACTGAAGCATCTTTCTGATGGTTCCTTTGAAATCACTGTGAGATAATTCTAACATCTCTGCTATCTTGCTGTTGACATCTGTTCATTATCTTATTTTATTCGGTTTGAGATCTTTCTGCTTCGTGCAATGACAGCTGATTTTTGATTGACACCTGGACTTTATTTTTATTGTTGTATTATATTATGAGACCAAATCTTATTTAAGCCTTGGGTCTTAACTGCCTTTCTCTGTGGCTGTCCTGGCAGGTGACAAGTGGTAGGAATGTCAGCTGACTGCCACCAGAAGGAGATGGAAGTCTGCATTTCCCACCATTGACACCCAAAGGGTTATGACTACTGGGTGGGCAGTTCCTGCTTCACACGTGGTATCCGCGGCACTGAGGTGGGGCAGCCTCATCACCGCTGGGCAGTGGTGAAATTGCTGACTCTTCTAGGCTTCCTCTACCATCACTCCAGTGGCAAGTAGGAGGGACTCCACATTACCAACCAGTTGGAGGTGGAAGTGCCAGAGGGACTCGTTACTGATTGGAGGGCTGAAGGTCCTGGGTTTTCTCTTGAACTTCCCTGACACCATCTCAGCAGGAGTATGGGGGCCCCTCACTACAGCTTTGAGAGGGTTGAAGTCTAGGCTCCCTCCCTCTGTCTTGGCCAGTGTGAGTTGGTGTGGGACTACGGATTTTTCTGTGTTTAGATGCAGTAGCTCATTTATTATCTAAGTCTTCTGTCCTGCTTTTTGTTTTGTTTTGTTCTCTTTTGTTGTCTGAACCTGTTAGTGTTTTTTGGGTGGCCAGCTTCAGAGTTCTGGGTGATAGAAATCCCAGACTACTCACTTGTGTGTCTTTTCCCAAGTCTGAGGTCCCTATCCTGTCTCCCTTCTCCTCTCTACCTTTCACTCTTCTGTTTTATGTTTGGTTTTATGGGTTTTTTAAAAAAATTATATATAACATCCAGGGTCTCCAGCTGTACTTGGTAGAAGGAATAGGAAAAAGTCCATCTATTTCACCTTCCCAGAACTGGAAATCTTAGTTCCCATTATTTTATTTATTTATTTGTATTGATTGAGTTTAGAGAGAGAGGAAGGGAGAGAGAGAGAAACTTTGATTTGTTGTTCTGTTTATCCTCGGCACTGCGCTGGCCACCTTACCAGCTCATTTTATTTTCAAGGAAGGTTATCCTCATTATGCAATAAAATTACAGAAGCACAGAGAAATTAAGTAATGCCCTTATAATGCACAGCAAATCAGGGATCCAAACCTAGGCTGACTACCATGACAAGCAAAAGATGCATCGAAACACGAAAGGACAGAGAACATGACCATTATCGCGGGGTGGAGGGGAGAAGAAGCCCTTCCAACTCCTCTCAGGCGACGGGGAAATCCCTCCTCCAGTTCTCCTGTGGCCCTGGGTTCTAGCACACGAATGCCGGTGCCCTTTCTTGCTGTCCTGCCTATCACTTCACTAATCACCATTTGAATTCTGCTCTCCTTGAAAGCAGCAGGTCAACTTGGCAATCAGAAATCCTGCCAGCTGGACTCTGTTCAAGTTCAGTTGCGTCTCCCTGACCAGGCAAACCCATCCATCCATGTGGAAATACTCCACCGATAACAGCCGAGGGGATGAGGCCAGCACAGGAAAACAGATTGCTAAAAGATTGACTTGCTTGACCTCCAACTTGGATAATATGTGAGCGGTGACGTAAAACAAATGGGGCCTTGGCTGGGTCATTTCACATCCTCCTGGGGGCCTTTCCCCTTCGACCAAGAGTCCTTGGGGTTGTCACTTCACAACCTGCAGATCAAAAAACAAAACACAAAAAATGTAAATTGTATATTTGTAAATTTCTAGAAATATTACCCAATGGTCTTGAAGATACTAATGCCCTGTGACATGTTAACATCATTTTCATGATGGAGGTGTTGAGTGTAGATTCTGTACCTATTTATTTACATAGAAGCCAATGCAGCCGAATATTTTTAATTTTTCATGATTCTGGTAAAACATTGACAGAGCTGTTTATGTTTATCTCAGAGATGGAGATAAATTTCCTCCCACTGGAGAGATAAATGGGTGAGTTATCAGGTTTAAGAGGAGGAAAATCTTATAAAATGTCTCCATGCTTTAATAATTCCTCTTCCTATTTCTTTTACCCTTCTTTCTTTCTTCCCTCCCTCCCTCCCTCTCTCCCTTTTTTCCTTCCTTCCTCCCTTCCTTCCTTCCTTCCTTCCTTCCTTCCTTCCTTCCTTCCTTCCTTCCTTCCTTCCTTCCTTCTTTCCTTCCTCCTTCTTTCCCTCCTTTTGTTTGTTCTGTTTTTTTTTGTATCTTGTGATAATTTTAAGAGTTTAAAGATTTGAAAATCGGTCCTAAGGCTGTCACTCAGACTATCTTCTCAGAATTGCTGTTGCATATTTGGGGGACCCTTTAAAGTTTAAGGGTCAAATAAACATTTAAAATCTAAAAGGCAAGGAGGAACAGTGAAAACTCACTCATCTCAAACCCTAGAACCTGGGGTTCCACTAAGAAGGAGAAGGATTTTCAAGTACATCTATGGCTCTTAATACTTTTGGGGGTTCCTGGACTCTTGAGAATTTCATGAAAGTTTTGCATACCCTCTCTCCATAAAAGTGGGCCCATAAGGCCCTGGCCGGTTGGCTCAGCAGTAGAGCGTCGGCCTGGCGTGCGGGGGGACCCGGGTTCGATTCCCGGCCAGGGCACATAGGAGAAGCGCCCATTTGCTTCTCCACCTCCCCCTCCTTCCTCTCTGTCTCTCTCTTCCCCTCCCGCAGCCAAGGCTCCATTGGAGCAAAGATGGCCCGGGCGCTGAGGATGGCTCCTTGGCCTCTGCCCCCAGGCGCTAGAGTGGCTTTGGTTGCCGCAGAGCGACGCCCCGGAGGGGCAGAGCATCGCCCCCTGGTGGGCAGAGCATCGCCCCTGGTGGGCGTGCCGGGATCCCGGTCGGGCGCATGCGGGAGTCTGTCTGACTGTCTCTCCCCATTTCCAGCTTCAGAAAAATACAAAAAAAAAAAAAGTGGGCCCATAATATTAAAATGAATACCCAATATAAGGCACATATTTCAGGTGTATGAGTCAGCTATAGCTGAAATTATGCTGCATAACAAATCATCCCTCAATTCAATGGCTGACAATAGCAAGCACCTAGTTTTCATGTGTTTATGGTCAGATCTGATGTTTCCATTTCCGATTATGGGTTGTCAGTGCTTGGCTCTAGGTTTTGGGACAGTTCAGCTCTGCTCCATGTGTTTGATTCTGGAGCCTAGGCTGAAGGAACAATGGCTCTTTTCTTTTTGTGTTGATGGCAAAAGCTCAAGAGACAAGGCACAGTGTGCCAACATGATTCAAGGTTCTATCACATCCTGTCTGTTCACATTCTACTAAAGTAAATTAAATGGTCTAGTTCAAGTCAATGAAGCAGAAAAGTATATACTTCCCCAAAGGGGAGAGGAGAGGGAGTGAACGTATATTGAATGATACTCCGGTTTATTAGTAGGTCATGGACTCTTGGAAGGCTGCCCATGAATCAGTTTGAGAACTGGATTGGAACCTGAGCCTTGTATGGTGATTCGCAAACCTCAGCCAGGGTGGAGAAAATATCCAGGGAAATCTGGTTCAATGTGTGGAACCGAGACTACCCTCCTCCAGACACTGGGGTTCAGGGCATTTGGGTGGGGCTGCTGATCTGCATTTCAAGCGGCCACTCCCAGGGGAGATGCCGATGCTGATGATCCAGGGCCCATAATTAGAAAACCCCTGGCAAAATGGTTCTTATAATGTGCTTGGGGCTCAGAGAGATGAGTTCAAATCCCAGATCCTCCTGGCTTTGACCTTGGTGAGTGGCTTTGCTTTTCAGAGCCTCCGTTTTTGCCTCTGAAGAATGGAAATAATAGTCACACCTCTCATAGAGTTGTTAGGAGGATTCAGAGATGAAGTTGATAAAACAACTAGCATAGTGCCTGGAACATATTAAACCAAGGTAGATGTTACTTTGCTGCTCTGTTATCATCACCCCATGTCATCATCATCTTCTTCATCATCATCCATCATTGTCATCGTCGTCGTCGTCATCATCATCATCATCATATCATCATCATCATTCCAGCTCTAATTCCACAGTACTTGACCCTGTCTTTTGACTATAAGTCTTATCTCCTCAGATAATAAGCTCTTTTCATTCTTTTACTGAATACCTATGTTGGGAAACTTTCTGCTTATGAGCTGGTTCTGTGTCCAAGTTTAATTTTACCCACCCCTTCAGGCCATGTTCTAGACTGCCCACGGCAAGTCAGAGATTAATTTCCACCAGTTAGAACCGAGTTGACCTTAGTCTCTGAGTGCTTGAGGATTGAGAATAGCTTCAGACCTGTGAACACCGTCTGACCAACGTTGCAAAGGGAAACAATGCAAGGGAATTATCTACTCCGCAGCTCCCAGCTCAAAATGCATCCTTCTCATTTTCTGACTTCCTCTCTTACCCTTCTTCCCTCTCTTTCTGTATCTCTGTATGTCCCCCTTACTGCTGGCTTTTCCTCCGCTTGTGTTTCCCTCTCTTTGTCATTCCCTTCTCTCCCATCTCTGTGCCTTTCTCATTGTTCCACGTGCTCTGCTCTCCTTAATGTTCTGTGCGCCCACCTCTTCCGCCACGCGGTGGCCTGTCTGATGGCTCAGCATAGTGGGTGCTTGATGAATGTATGAGGGAAGGAAGTGTATGGGTGAATGAAAGAGAAACCTTCCCCATCTGAACACCAGCCCCCCTTTCTCGGACTCCAGCATGTCCTATGGCTGGGCTTCTTCCCCTGAAGGATTAAGCATTGAAGAGCTGAGTGAACAGCAACAACATCCCCTTCAAAATCAGCCCCGCATCTGGCCCAAACCCTTGCCTTTTAACAATGTCTTCCCCTAGCCAAAGAAACTGCTCCCAGCTTGCTTGACCTCCACATCAGAAGGGTTTTTATTTCATTTCTTTTTTTGGCCTGGGCTGAGTCTTTGGCCAAATTTTGAACCCCTTTTCCTTTCATCTACCCTCCTCTTACAAAGGCCATTGCTAAGCTCCCCTGACCCTGCTAACGCTGGAACACGCCTGGCTGTCTCCAGCACTTTCCACTAGTACTTCTCTGCCCCCTTTGTATTTCTAGTTCTGGGCTTAGCAAATATTTTCTTTTCTTTCTTTCTTTCTTTCTTTCTTTCTTTCTTTCTTTCTTTCTTTCTTTCTTTCTTTCTTTCTTTCTTTCTTTCTTTCTTTTTAGCAAGAGAGAGAAAGACAGAGAGGGACAGAGAGAGGGTCAGACAGGCAGGAAGGGAGAGAGATGAGAAGCATCAGTTCTTTCTCATATGTGCCTTGAACTAGGGGCTTCAGCAGAGCAAGTGATCCCTTGCTCAAGCCAGCGATCTTAGGCTTCAAGCCAGTGACCTTTTGGCTAACGCCATCGACCATGGGGTCCTATCTATAATCCCACTCTCAAACCGGCAACCTCATGCTCAAGCTGGTGACCTTGGAGTTTCAAACCTGGATCTTCTGCATCCTAGTCCAGTGCTCTGCCCACTGCGCCACCTCCTGGTCAGACTGGCAAACTTTTCCTTTAAAGGGTCTGACAGTCAACAGGCTTTGTAAACTCTCAGCCTCTATTCCATTCTGCCAATGTGAGTGGATGCCTGGAGGTGTGTACCATGGAGTTTGGCAAATAACTACTCAGTTGCTACTACCTGTTCCCTAAAATTGGACTCCTAAAAATATTGACTTGGTCAAGCTTTAGTGAGCAACTATTATGTGCAGACTCTGCTTTCCATAGAGATCTGGATTGCTCGAACTGGAAAGACTTTAAAGATCACCTAGTCCAGAGGCTAAAAATGGGCAATGTGTTCTCTGATCTTACCCGCAGAGGATTCTGTTCTTCACTCATCACCTGTGTGACTCTGGGCAAGTTACTCAATGTCTCTGTGCTTCTGCTTTTTCATTTGTAAAGTGGAGCTAGAACCCACCTCCTAGGAGTGTCATGAGAAGCACATGAGTGAATATATGTACAATGTTTAAGATAGTGTCTGGTATGGCACGTGATCAATTGTGTTAACTAGTATCACTAACTAACTAATATTACTATTATTTGTGTTATCATTGCTATTATTGCTGGCATTCTTTTAGGTGGGACATGCGCTCTCTGGTTTACCTAAATTCTCCGTCCCACACTCTGGAGTCATATACTTTACCTGCCTCACCTCTAAAGTCACCGGATGCTTCCACCCCTGGTTAAGCCCACTCCCCCACCCCACCCCCCATATCAGAACGGGAGTGACTTGCCTAAATCCCAGCAGCCAATCAAGGGTAAAACTCACTTCGGTTCCTGGTATTTACTTCCTCACTGTCGGGTGCACACAGCTCCTTTCAGCCGCAAGCCACACGTGTCTCAAGCCGAAATCCTCCTCCTGTGTGTGTTTCCACACTGGTTACCAAGGAGCCGGAGCCGACTTCTCTCTAAGACACTCTGAGCCAAAGCCTGAAAGCTGCGAATGAGGCTCCCAGCCACACCGGTGGGAGAGACTAGGTTACGTGAATTTCTACCCCAGGTACTTAGTTGGGCTCACTGAGCTTAACGGAATATAATTTAAAGGGTGGAAAATCAGGCTACAAGGAAAACTCATGTTGCTCATTTGTATGACCAGTGAGGGTCCAGAGAGACCCCTCTACCTGGCTTACTAATAAACTGCTTCCGCCAGAAAGCCATTGAACATCCACTGTGGATTAAAAGTCAATCGGGTGTGGTGTGAGAAGGGCGTCCTTGTGGTCGCAGGAAAACCGACAAGCTCAGCTCGGTTTAGTTGAGTAAGTGGCAGAGGCATGAGTTGCCTTAACATTACAGGGACCATTAAAAAAATCACTTTTCTGGGCACTCAATTTATCTCCATAAGGGCAGATGGCTTTTATTCAAAATAT
This sequence comes from Saccopteryx leptura, assembly GCF_036850995.1. Lineage (NCBI taxonomy): Eukaryota > Metazoa > Chordata > Mammalia > Chiroptera > Emballonuridae > Saccopteryx > Saccopteryx leptura. Next base: position 235,344,290 of record NC_089504.1, on the reverse strand, counting down.
CTTTGATATTAATGGACCTTATTGTTCGTTTCTGCTGGGTTGCTTTTACAGACCCTGCTGAGAGCTATTTCCTGAAGGAGAGAGATAGAAGGTCTTCGCAGAGGTAAGCCAGTAATGAACCGAGGAGGCAGTGTGCCTGCAGTAGGGTGCATATGTACACCCTTAATTAGCTTATGTCGAACCTTCCATCAATAGCAATGTCCACATTGGAAACACAGGATTTAACCAATTGTCAAAACAGCGTGAAACTGCCCTGTAATTGGCTCATGATATGTACATCCAGCAGCTTAGCACAGTAGTAAATGTACGATGTTATTGACCGTCAACACTCAAAGCCACCCTGTAAATGGACATTTGGCAAAGGTGCCAAATGACTTGGTTGTTGTAAGTTCATGTAATGCAAAGCCAGCAGGATGGAGGAGAGGAAAGAGTGGAGTCCAGGCCAATTCAGTATTGACTGTGTGAGCTGGAAGAGTGTCAGGGGGGATTGAGAATATCATAGGATTTTTGTTGGGCAGAGAAACAAGACCCAGCATTTCTATGACCCAACACCCCACTATTCCTGGGGTACCGTTCAGGGCTGTGATCCAGCTATATCTGTGGCTTCTGACCACCTTGTGCTTTCCAAGTTCAGAGAGATAAGTGTGGTAGTGGATAGAGATCATGGAGTTTGGGTTCTATCAGTACTGGGTTGGAACATCAGCTCCATCTCCTAATTGCTGGGTGACACTGGTTAAGTTACTGAACCTCTCTGAGCCTCACAGAATTTGTCATATGGTTGTGGAAGCTAGCAGACACAGAGAGAGATAGTCTACTTAAGGTGCCTGGCATACCCTACCTAGGTCAGGGTTGGGAACCTTTTTGGCTGAGAGAGCTGTGAACGCCACATATTTTAAAATATAATTCCATGAGAGCCATACAACGACCCGTAAGTTACGCATTATCCAATAAAAATTTGGTGTTGTCCCGGAGGACAGCTGTGATTGGCTCCAGCCACCTGCAACCATGAACATGAGCAGTAGGAAATGAATGGATTGTAATACATGAGAATGTTTTATATTTTTAACATTATTTTTTTTTATTAAAGATTTGTTTGTGAGCCAAATGCAGCCATCAAAAGAGCCACATCTGGCTCACGAGCCATAGGTTCCTGACCCCTGCCCTAGGTGCTTGATAAATGTTAGCCACTCTCCAGTGATGTGGTAAATGTTTATCAGTTGGTTCTCAAAAAAAAAAAAGTACTCTAACTTAACAACTGCCAATTTTCATGATGTGAATACTTCCATATCATAGAACTTGGAGTTGGGAAGAGAATAGTGTAAAAATGGTTCTCATAAAAACTGATATATACTGCTTTTAGCACACCACTTGTTCCTTCTCTCTACCTGATTCTCTTTCCTCCCCCCATTCCACTCCAAAATCCTAAGTGGAATCCTAGATTGCAAGTCAGCAAGGAACTCACTTGTGTTTAATTTGTCTTGTTAAATAGTTGAGTAAACTGTCCCTTGGTTTAAAGTCACACAGCCAATTAGCGGCAAAGCTGGGACTAAGATATAGCCTCCTGACTCCCAGTCCAGGGCGCTGTCCACGCCATACTGCTCTGGAGATATACCATCAGACTGCCCTTCCAGGCAGAATGGCCTCATAATGAGATTTTTAAGCATTTGCTAAAATCAAGAAGTCCTTTTAACTAGGACCTAGTCAGTCTACCTTGTTTTGGGTTATCTATTGAATAGGATCACATTGAAGAACTCCAATATGCTTGGACTCTGTTGATAGTGAGATTAACCCATTTTCTAGCCTGGGCACTCACCCTTCCCTCCACCACCTGGATTACTTGTTAACAGATCGATAAAATTTTTTTAGAAAATAAAGTTTCTAAGTTTTAATGTCCTCCAGGGTCTGGTCCCAGAAAATAAATAAACTCCCATTGGTCTGTAGTGGAAATTGACCTGGGCAAGATGGAATAGACCACAGCCAGCACCACCAGCAAGGCAACCGTGGGCCCTTGCCTCAGTGTTGATCTTGCATGGCCTTCTGTTTCCAGGGACTTTTGGATGGTGTTACCAGAGATGGTTCCAAGATCAGATTCAAGGTCATAGGAGTAAGACCATCATTAAGAATCCTTTGCTTGCACACCTAGTACCTCAGTTTACTGTAACCCAGTAAGTGTGTGTAGAATATTTACTATGTGCACAGCTCTGGATAGATTTTGGAGTCTCAGGAGGAGTATAAGATATGGTTTCTGCCCTGGCATAACTTTCACCAAGAATAGCTATGTCTAAATCAATCAATCATCTATCTGTTATCTATGTATCAATCTATCATCTGTCTATGTATGTATGTATGTAGGCATGTAGGCATGCAAGAGCTGAGGTTCTATGAAGCCAATGGGAGAAAGAGGCAATCAAGTGTGGGATTTACTTATTTATTACTGTGAATGGGGCCCCACTGATACCCACCGACTGCTGAGGTGTGGGTTGGGCTAGTGCCAGAGTGTGATGAGAAGAGAAGACATCCAGCCATGTGTTTTAAAAATCCAATTCACATTTATGGAGCACCAACTATGAACTAGGCAATGGGGTTACAGACAGGAATGATATAATCACCATCTATTGAAGCCAGCGAGACAACTGAGATTGCAGCTCAGTGCGATGAAGGCTTTGATGGTAATAATACTGATAATCCCTGAATTGATCGATATGACCAGCAGTGGTCATGAGATCTCAGCTGGTTCAGTCAGGGTGAATTTTAGAGCTCATTGCTTTAGAACAAAAGCCTGTTCTTTCTTGGTCTGGGTAAGGAATTGATATGAGGCAGGGAGCTCTGGGATCATGTTCTTGCCAGCTAGAAATCTGTTCAAAGGACAGACAAAACCAACAAAGGAACTGCAAATGGAGCTGAGCCCCAGTGATAGCATGAACCCCTGGATCAAACTATGCCTGAAGCCCACATTCTTTCTTGACTCTCCATTTATATAAACCAACATTTTTTCTTTAGTGCTTATACCAGTTTGAGTTGGGTTTGCTACCACTTGCAGTGAAAGCATCTTTTAACACAGAAGAGAGAGATAGTGGGAAATTCAGGTCCTTAAAGGCTATCAAATGCCCTGGGCACAAAGTTGAGGAATTGTAACTCTTTCTTCAAGGTCATGGGGGAGTTTTCAAAATGAGAATGAACTATTAGATTCTGATATCTTAAATACCTTCCCAGCCCCAGAATGGAAGCTGGAATGAAGTATAACAATTATGAAAACATGGGGACAGTAAGGTGATAGAGGGGAGGGTGTACAATTGTCCAGGTGATAAGTGGTGACAGCTAAGACAGAATACAAATTTCGAGGGGACATAAACTTTCAGCTCATAACATACACCCTGTCATGTACCCGCACAAAATAAATGTATTAAGTGCCTGTTGTGCGTGTCTTCAAGTGTAGGGGTCCGGCCCTCCGGGCTTCCAGACTAGGTCCCTGAATGATCCAAACCGTCCCAGCTTCAGAGTCCCCCAGGAAGCCAGTGCTAATGCCGACTCTCAGGCCCCAACCCAGTCATTCTACAGTAGGGTCCCTGGGGTGGGCCCTAAAACTCTGCATTTGAAACCAATGCTTCTCACCTCCACCTGCCTGTGCAGAGGATTCTAGTAGCTTCCAAATCTTGAGAATTGCCACACTGTTTCTGCATCCTCTGGAGAGTTGGGGGACCTGATTTCTCTCCTTAAAGCTGACGTTTCTGTAATGACATGAAAACCGAAGCTGTGTGATACGACAAAAGCTGAGTTGGGTGTGGGCTGTGCTGCCTCCCCACCCCCAGCTTTATTGAGCTATAATTGACAAGTGAAATTGCAAGATATTAAAAGTGTACATCATGATGATTTAGGATATGTATACATTGTGAAAGATTCCTCCCACCTAGTAAATGAACATATCCATCACCACACACACACACACACACACACACACACACACACACACACACACACACACACAGATAGATAGACATAGATTTGGTGAGAACATTTAAGTTCTCTTCACAACTGTCAATTATACAATACAGTGTTATCAACTATAGTCACTGTGTTTTACATTAGCTCCTCAGTCCTTATTCATTATTTTTTAATTTTTAAAATTTTATTGATTTTAGAGAGGGAGGAAGTAGAAAGAGAGAGAGAGACATCAGTTTGTTGTTCCACTTATTTATGCATTTGCTGGTTGATTCTTGTATGTGCCCTGACTAGGGATTGAACATGCAACCTTGGTTAGGATGATGCTCTAACCAACTTAGCTACTCAGCCAGGGGCAGACATTATTCATCTTATAGCTGAAAATGTGTACCTTTTTACCAGCCTCGTTCTATTTTCCCCACGAACTCCAGCTCCTAGCAACCACTTTTTGACTCTGTTTCTATAAATTTGACTTTTTTTTAGATTCCACATATGTATAAGCGATATGATATAGTACTTCTCTGTCTCTGCCTGACATTTCACTTAGCATGATGCCATCAAGGTCTATCCATGTTGTTACAAAGGCAGGATTTCCTCTTTGTCATGGCTGAGTAATATTCCACTGTATACACCTTCTTTATCCATGCATCCATTGACAAATGCGTAAGTGGTTTCCATATCTTGGCTACTGTAAATAATGCTGCAATGAACACAGGAGTGCAAACACCGCTTCATGATCCTGTTTTCATTCTGGAATGTATCTTCTGAAAACAGCAGTATTTGGAACAGAGGTTTCATGAGCTACTATTTCAGTGTGTGGAGGAAAGAAGAGACATGCATTATAATCCAGGTAGACCAGGATTTTTGAAAACTGGGTTTCTGTTTGAAAAGGGAGAGAGACTTTGCTTCTCTGAAAACTAGAGGTTGTTTTAGATCAAATGCATGACTCCTAGTGTCTTCATGGTTGGTGACCACTTACTATTCCCTCTTGGAGGTGACGCCTCCTATTTGTGAAATAAGATGGATAGGGCTCTTCTGCAAGGCATTCTTTAATATCAATAGTATTAATTACTATTAATAATTCAGTATTAATATTTAAAAACTCAAGTGCTGCAATCACTTTTCATCTATGGCCCCTCTCTCCCTTTTTAAATTTTATTTGTATAATAATAGTGTTATATAAATGCCAACTTCAGATTTTAGTGTCCCTTGGACTTCAGTGTTGTAGTTCTATAAATTCTTGCCAAAGAGAAGACAGATGTGCTGGGAAAGTGATCTTTAGGTTTTGTTTTCTGAACTATAGAGAATGTCACATTTTGTGGTCTCAGGATCCACTTAGCTGAGGAGAACCCTCTCTTCTCTTCAAGAAGATGTGTTACATGGAACTATTTTGGCCATTTTGTCACTGTGATAAATGTGAGTTTGAAAGCTAAGCCATCATGTGAGAGAAGGCAGAACCAGGACAACTGCAGAGAAATGGAGTCAGCACCTTGATCAAGCTGTTCCTGAAGCCGGTATTGACCAAGTTTCTTTCATATAAGTCAACAAATTTCTTTCATTCTCCATACCATCTAAACCTGGGGTTCTGTTTCTTGCAATGAAACTCTAACTGGTACATTGATCATTATGCTTAACAGTTTAAATATGAACAGGTCCTAATGGAGACCTCTGTTCTCACTGTGAGCCCCCCTGGAAGCCAACTCAGCACTTAGGGTCATTTTTAAAAAGCAAACAAACCAAGGGCTAACAGCACACTATGTTAATGGGAAATGAGTATTTTACTAAAATTATTATGAAAACTCTGAGGAGGGAATATATGAGGCATAAGAAAAAGCAAAAAACTTGAGGATTCTTCATCACTCATCCCCATAGAACCGTAGTGCTGACACTCATCTCGTTTTTCCTCTTTCCCCTCACCCTACAGCTTCTAATATCCTTTTAGTAATTCCACTCTCATGCTACACTGATGCTCAGTACTCTGCAAAAAAAAACAACTACATACAACAAAACAAAGCAAAAAGAACCACCCACCATCTGTCCCTCCATTTGTTTCGAACCCCAGCCCAAGGAACTCATTGAGGTCTCTGTCTGATAAAACCAAGGCGGCTCTTCAACTGTTGAGAAAGCCATACTTTTCCATATTGTTATCCACTGTGTTACGGAAACACACAAGGAACGCTCTGATGCTGTCCTCTCATCTTGGCAGCCACTACCACAAGAAAGAGGACAAATCGTTACATCCTTCAGTGAGACTTGAGTTATGCTAATCTCCAACTCATTCCCTTGGGGAGTTTGGAGGAGAGAAATCACAGGGGAATCTGAACATGACAAACTTAACCTTCTGAGGGATGTGAGAATAATGATCAAGCAGTGATGTCTTTCAAATCTATTTTTCTAAAACCACAGCCAGTGAAAAAGGACTTTTTTGTATGCCAGAATCTGAAACCCGAGTTCCAAACGTATCACTTGTGCATACAATCTGTGGACATCAGTATTGTATTTCTGATGTAATCCTCATACATTTATGATAAACCTGCCAAAGAAGCTCTACTGTATATCTTTTCTCATAGTGGCTGGAGAGAAGATGAAAACATTCTTGACAAAACTGGAAATCGTGGTATGTATCAAGGATAAAGGTCACAGCAGTGCGAGGGGTAGAAACTGTGTTGTTTTACACCCAACGACCATTCTAAGTTTCTAGAAAAGAATCACAAGGAACCAAGATTATCGCTTGGAAAATGACGACACACCTTACATGGTGAAATTGTAACAAAGATGGTCAGCGAGATTTCTGGGTAATTAATATAGGAGTTTTACAGCCACAATAACAAGCTAAGAAACCATTCTTTCCTCCCTCCCAGTTTCTCCTCCCTGTCCCTTAAAAGACCTTCCCTGATTTATTTTTATAAACATTTTAAACATTCTTAAGATTCAGACTCTTTTTTTTTTTTGTAATTTTCTGAAGTTGGAAATGGGGAGGCAGTCAGACAGACTCCCGCATGCGCCCGACCGGGATCCACCTGGCATGCTCACCAGGGGGCGATGCTCTGCCCATCTGGGGCATCGCTCTGCTGCAACCAGAGTCACTCTAGCACCTGAGGCAGAGGCCACAGAGCCATCCTCAGCGCCCAGGCCATCTTTGCTCCAATGGAGCCTCGGCTGCGGGAGGGGAAGAGAGAGAGAGAGGAAGGAGAGGGGGAAGGGTGGAGAAGCAGATGGGTGCTTCTCCTGTGTGCCCTGGCCGGGAATCGAAACCAGGACTCCGCACACCAGGCCGACGCTCTACCACTGAGCCAACCAGGGCCAGGATTCAGACTCTTTGAAATTAGACAAGCTCTTCCAGTTCAGACACATCTATGCTTATCATTTAAATGGTTTGTGAACAGAGAAGTTTCTATTGATTCTTGCTCTGTGTCAGGCATTGTGGTGGATGATAAGGGCACAAAGGGGGCTGAGATACAGGCATTCCCATCATATATTGATAATAAGTGGGTATATAGTTTTCTCGTCATATCTCTGTCTGGCTTTGGTATCTGTGTAACACTGGCCTCATGGAATGAATCAGAAAGTGTTCCCTCCTCTTCTATTTATTAGAAGAGTTTGGGAAGGATTGGTCTTTTTTTTTTTTTTTAAATAAATTTTTATTTTAATGGGGTGACATCAATAAATCAGAGTACATACATTCAAAGAAAACATTTCCAGGTTATCTTGTCATTTAGTTCTCTGTTGCATACCCATCACCCGAAGAGAGATCATCCTCCACCACCCTCCATCCAGTTCTCTCTGTACCCCTCCCCCTCCCCCTCTCCCTCCTTCCCTCCCCCCACCCCCCATAACCACCACACTCCCGTCCATGCCTCTTAGTCTCGCTTCTATGTCCCACCAATGTATGGAATCCTGCAGTTCCTGTTTTATTCTGATTCGCCCATTTCACCCCACACAATGCTACCAAGACTCCACCATTCCGCTGCAAGTGATCCGATGTCATCATTTCTCCTAGCTGAATAGTATACCATGGTGTATATGTGCCCCATCTTCTTCATCCAGTTCTCTATTTTTTTTACAGTGATTAAAAGCCTTTAAGCAAACTCTTGGCCAATACAGCAAGAATCCCTAAAAGAGTAGTGTCCTTAACATGTTCACCAAGTCCAAGTTGACCCCATCACCATGCCAAATCCCTGAAAAATGCAACCCAACCACAGTTCAGTCTGTTAGGAGCTGTCACAGGGAGCAGGAGTCCAGGAAAGTTCCCCACAGGAAAAGTCCGCATGGCACTGGAATTGTTGTCACCATTTTATACTTTGCAGCTCATGTCCAAGTCCCAATGACCGCTGCTTCTAGCTGGTAATGATTCAGGTAGACTGGAAAAAGCCATTTGCAGCATGCATGGATATGGAGCTTCTGTTCTTCTCTGCCTGGAGAGTTGAGACCAGGTTGCTTTTCCCTGGAGCTCTGTGACTGTGGCCTGGTAAAGAGAACCTTGGGATACACTAAGCTGGGTGGCAAAGGTAAATTCATAATATAAGTTGGCAAAAGGAGGAAAGAGAGCTCTAAATTAGGAGTAGGTCCCAGCCTGAAATATGAGTGGGGCATTGAGGTAGGAGGGATAAAGGAAACACTATATATTAAGCAAAGCAGCAGAAAATAGGACTATCAACACCCACAACAGAGATCTTTGAGGGAAGAATAAAAAACCTGACTATTCAGGCAAAACATAGTTAAGTGGCCCTTGTGCGAATGAGATCAGTTTACCTGCTTCTTGGAAGAAATACCCTAGGCTCGTCCACAGTGTCGTAGATGGGGCCGACGGCCCTGGGCACCTTCAGCCTTCAGTGGCAAACCCCAGCTTTCTGGGCAAGGTTAGGTCATAGGTGGCTGGAGCAGGGCTGGAAGAGACTGAACCCTCCCTTAGAGGAGCGAGGGGGAAGCCCACCTTCCAGTGTCCCTGTTTCCTCACAGCAGAGGCGTGTAAGCCTGGCAGGCTTTAGCTCAATGACCTTCCTTTCCACTATTGAAGCAGGACCCAGATGGCATCCTATGAGACCCCTTTGGGGTGTTGGAGCCTTTAAGGGTGTATCCTAAAAGCTGGTAGTTCCTCTGATCTCTATTGGGCTTTTTCTGCCTCTAGGTATCTTAAAAGCCATTCTCAGAAGATCTCGCTGAGGGGTTTGAGGATCCCCATCCGCTTATATAAATCTTTTCCATATATCTGGAGCTATTTGGAAAAAAGACAGAACAGTGTTATTAGCTAGATCTAATAAAGAAGGTAGTAGTTTGCAGGCGAAAAAGATTTGGTGTCTCCTGTTCATCAGCATTCAAAAAAAATGTAAATTTTTTTTTTTTTAAGTAAAAAGCATGATATGGTAGACCCATCGGAGTCATTGGCCTGGTGTGCAGGATTCCTGGGTTCGATTCCTGGCCAGAGCACACAGGAGAAGCGTCCATCTACCTCTCCACCCCTCCCCCTCTTCTTCCTCTTCGTCTCTCTCCTCCCGCCCGCAGCCAAGGCTCCACTGGAGCAAAGCCACCTTGGGCACTAAAGATGGCCCCATGGCCTCCGCCCCAGTCGCTAGAATGGCTCCGGTTGTAAAAAGGATTGGTCTTGATTCTTCTTTAAATATTTGTGCCCTGGTTGGGTGCCTCTGTTGGTTAGAGCATTGTCCCAATATGCCAGGGTTGCGGGTTCGATCCCCTATGAGGGCAGACACAAAAATCTACTAATGAATGCATGGGTGGGTGGAGCAACAGATATCTCTCTGCCTCTCTTCTCCTCTCCCCATCTCCCTCTCTCCTCCTCTCCTCTTCCCTTCTTCTCTTTCCAAAACCAATAATATATATATTTTTTAATTTGTAGAACTCACCAATGAAAACATTTGGTTCCTGGCTTTTCTTTGTTGAGAGGTTTTTGATTGCTGATTTAATCTCTTACCACATAACAAGGTCTATTCAGATATTCTATTTCTTCTCGAGTCTTGGTAGTTAGTCTGTGCATAGCTAGGAATTTGACCATTTCATGTAGGTCATCTAATTTGTTGGCTTGAATTATTCAGAGTAAAAGGTAGGTATTGAACTGTTCCCTGTGATGAAAGGTAAATACTAAAATAAAGCCTAATAACAGTGTAATGTAAGCATAGAGGAGGGAAGAAGTCTTTTGGGTGTGGACATGAGAGGAAATCCACAGGAGGGCGCTGTATGATGAGTAAGAGTTGGTTAGGTAGCGATGTGTAAGAGGGGTATTCGAGATAAGGAATCACCATGAGCAAGGACAGAGAGGAATAAAAACGTGTGGTGACAGAACAGAAAGTGGGAAGAGCAGAAAGGGGATCTATGGACCAGCAAACCATGAGGTTGGGACAAGAATGTGAAAGGTGCTAATACCATGCTAAGGATGTTGGATTTCGTCCCTTGATTGACAGGAAGCTAATGACAATTTTTAAGCAGGGGTTTAAGAATAGCAGGTTTGTGATTTCCTAGAAAGATCGTTTTGGTGGCTGTATTGGAAGGGAAAGACTGTTGGCAGGGGCTGAGGCGTCTGCTACCATCCATTATAAAAGATGCTGCCTGACCAGGTGTTGGTGCGGTGAATAGAGCTTTAGCCTGGGATGCAGAAGACCCAGGTTCAAAACCTGAGGTTGCCGGCTTCAGTGCAGGCTCACAAGCTTGAGCATGGGGTCGCTGGCTTGAGTGTGGGATCATAGACATGACCTCATGGTTGCTGGCTTGAGACCAAAGGTTGCTGGCTTGAAGCCCAAGGTCACTGGCTTGAGCAAGGAATCATTTGCTCTGCTGTAGCCTGCCAGTCAAGGCACATATGAGAAAGCAATCAATGAACAACTAAGGTGGCACAATGAAGAATTGATGCTTCTCATCTCTCTCCCTTCCTGTCTGTTCATCCATCTCTCTGTCTCTCTCACAAAAAAAAAAAAAAAAAAGAAAAAAGAAAAAAAAGATGCTGGTAGAGTGTTGGTCTGGCATGTGGAAGTCCCAGGTTCAATTCCTGGTCAGGGCACACAGGAGAAGAGACTATCTGCTTCTCTACCCTCCCTCTCCCTCTTCTCTCTCTCTCTCTCTCTCTTTCTCTTTTTTTCTTCCCCTACCGCAGCTATGGCTCAATTGGTTTGAGCACATCAGCCCAGGTGCTGAGTATGGCTCCTTGGAGCCTTACCTCAGGTGCTAAAAATAGCTCAGTTGCAAGTACTGCCCCAGATGGGGGTTGCCAGGTGGATCCCAGTCCAGGTACATGTGGGAGTCTGTCACTCTGCCTCCCCGCTTGTCATTTAAGGAAAAAAAGAAAAAAGAAAAAAAAAAGATGCTAGTAGAGGAATGAATGCGGCAAGTTTGGCAAGAGGGTAGGGCTGGATCCCTGAGACCCTGAGCGGTGGAACCACTAGGACCGAGACAGCCAGCAATGAGGCACGAGAGTGGAAGAGCACTCGATGACGAGGTCAGAGCAACCAGCCCGGACCGTGCCAGTCCTCCAGGGCAGTGAGCAAGTTCACTCCTGATGCTTCCTACATTCTGTTGGTGTGTCTCTGGAGGGAAGTTACAGACACTGGTGAGTTTGTGTTCACGTTCATTATAAAAACGCTAAGGGGGAAAAAAATCCCAAAGAGAATAGAGATTTTCTGAAAAGCATTCCTGTCTCAAGGAAGCTGCATGCAAATGGAAAAACCTTGACATTTAATTGATTTCAGTAATCGTGAGGACATTGTGTTTTCATTCAGGCTGTGCAGTGGGGCTTTGAAACTGGGAAATTGACAGACAGGCCCTTGTTAGAAGAAATTAAAATGGTTCCAAGTTGCAAGGTTGAGTCTTTTTCTTTTCATAGGAAAAAGAAATACCCTATCATTTATAATAGTCTGAATGACACTTAGCATTATTTCTGTCCTTTGGAAGATATAATCTAAGCTTTTCCAGATAATAAAAAGCAGTCTGAGAAGAGTGGATGACACATTTAAAAATACTAATATCTGAAAATATCCTGTTTTGTGGATTTGACTTGCGAACCATGTAAATTTCTTTTATAATTATGAAAAGTCAAAATGAAAATGAAAACTCATACATATCAATCAAATGCAAATGTGTGGACCTTGTTTAAATTCTAATTCGGTCCTGGCTGGTTGGTTTAAGCGTTGGCCCAGCGCGTGGGTGTCCTGGGTTGGATTCCCACTCAGGGCACACAGGAGAAGCGACCATCTGTTTCTCTACACCCCACCCCACCCTGCTCCTTCTCTCTCTCTGTCTCTTTTCCTCTCCTGCAGCCAAGGCTCAAATGGTGATTGGTTCGAGTGCACGGGCCTGGGGCACTGAGGATGGCTCCGTGGAGCCTCCATCTCATGGGCTAAAAGTAGCTCAGTTGCAGGCATGGCCCCAGATGGGGGTTGCTGGGTGAATCCCATCCAGGGTACATGCGAGAGTCTGTCTCTCTATCTCCCCTCCTCTCACTTGGAAAGAAAAGGGGAAAAAATCTTAACTCAATCAAATTAACTGTAAAGTATATATGTTTGTAGGTCATGGAGGCAACCAGGAGAATTTGAACCCTGACTGAGTTTTTGATAATATTAATGAATTATTGTTAAGTGTTTACTAGTGATTCTGCTACTGTGGTTATGTGTTTAAAAAGAAAGAGGATCTCTCTGTTTTAAAGATACATACTCTACTGTACATGGATAGAGTGATAGAGTGTCTGGAACTTGCTTTAAATAATCCAGTGTAGGGAGGGAACTAGGTAGGTATAGATGAAACAAAAATGACATGTATAGTGGTTGTTGAATCTCTATGGATGGGTAGGTATATGAAGGTATTATTTTTTCTGCTTTTGTGTGTATTTGAAATTTTCTGTAATAAAACACTTATGAATAAGAAACACCAGTATGGTGATTGTCATTTAGTGATGTGTCCTATGACAGACCTATCAGGGTTCTTCTTTAAACCTGAGACCCCGAAGCTGCATGGCTACTTCAAACTCCTCAGTGGTGATGTTCCCTAAGAAATCAGGACTTGGACATGAACCTACTTTGAATGGGCTGGTCTTATTTGAATAGCAATAAATAGAGATTTGCACTTGAGACCTTCCTGTTCAATTGCCTATCAACTTCCCTTCTTGGATTTCTTGCAGGTATCAACCTGCAATTCAGCCTATCTAAAACGGAGTTCACCAACTCCCTCTCAGATTAACAAAGAGATCACTTCTCCCCTCAGTGTTCCCTAAGAGAGTGGCACCGCCAGTCACCCTGTTTCCTGAGAAGAAATCTGGAGTAGCCTTTAGCATTTCCTTTGTCTTAGTTCCCTCCACCCCCCAGGACCCACCCTGCCCTATTGATTTCACGCCAATGTGCCTTTTGAATGACCCTCACCCAGTCAGGTCACCGTCATATTTTTCCTAGACTCCTGCAATAGCCTTTGTATTGATTCCTCATGACTTAAAAGCTTTTCTGTGGATACCTGTGATTTCAGAACAAAGTCAAACTCCTCACTATGGGATGCTTTATATCTTCCCCCACAGGACCCCCTGGCATGTAGTAGGTGCTCAATAAACAGATGAGATGGTGACATAAGGATCACTGAGACATAATTTTGTCCAAAGGGACCTCTCTCACCAAGCTGTCAGTGTCTCTACACCCAACACTAGCTCTTCATTTCCAACCCCAGCCCTTCATTCCAGGTGTCCACTTTAAAAATAGATGTAATACAGAAATTAAAAAAAAAAAAGACTGTGGAAACCCAGAACATATGCTTGCAGCTGAGGGCTGCTACCTACCAGCTGTGTGATTCAGTTAAGCTCCTTGTCTTCCCCTCTGCAAATTGGGAACAGTCAAACTAATTTTATAAGGGGGCAGAGGGGATCATTTTTGTGAAGTGTCTCTTCTGTTTAACACATGATGGCTACTCTATGAATATCTCCACGTTAGATGATTAAGAACTTTAAGGAAAAGATGGAATGAGTGAGAAACAGAAGTAGTCAATGCAAAACCTGTGACAAGTTCTTGAGCAGCCCAAGGTGTAAATTTTCTAGGTAGGATCAACACTTCTTCCCCTCTGGTTGTCTGTTTTTGGAGGGACACTGCCCACCCCCGCTGAGGCAAATAAAACACAGAAGGAGAAACATGGGTGGCCCCCAGATGTTTTGGTAATACTCCCTTGTGGTCAGCTGTAGTTGTGCGATAGGGCATAGCAACCCTCCCATCTCAGTGGTTTGCAACAAACAACGTTTACTCCCCCCCACCCGGGTCTGGGTATTAGTCAAGGTTCACTGGGCTGGGACCCAGGGCAGTGCCATGTGTCTCTCATGCTGAGACCAGGATGAAGGAGCAGTGGCCACCTGGAGCGAGGCCAAGGCACGACACACGAGTGTATTTAAAGCCTCTGCTTACGTCACCTCTGTTCACAGGCCATCGGCCAAAGCCAATTGCAGGGTCATGCCTCAGTGGAGTCTGGAGTCCACTCGGTCTACAGTGAAGCTGTAGCAGGAAGCTACGGAGGGAAGAAAGAGTCGTGAGCAAACAGCACGGGCTACCACTCCAACATGACTTGCATATTCATACATCTATCTCCACGGTTATTAAATTTATTTTGTATTTCCAGCATGCACAGCCTATTAGGAGCAATGACTCCCTTATGAATCATGGGTTAGGAAAGTAGAATTTTCCCAATTGAATTTTCCCTACTGAAGAACAGAAGTTCATTACTTCTAGCAGATTTACCATGCTAATGTAAGACATCGTTCATGTGAATGAGAGGGAAAACTGGGTGGTGGATGAGAACTCTCTGTACTTGCCTCACAATTTATCCTTAAATCTATTCTCAAATAGAAAGTTTATTTGAAAAATAGTAGAACATAATTCAGAAAGATATATACACCCTTGTATTCATTGCAGCATTACTAGTAATAGGTAAGGTATGCCAAGATATGAGAGCAACCTAGATGTCCATCAATAGATGAATGGATAAAGGAGATGTGATTTTATATATATAATGGAATATTACTCAGATATAAAAATGAATGAAATCTTGCCATTTGTGATAACATGGCTGAAACTAGAGGGAATTATTCTACATGAAATAAGTCAAACAGAGAAAGATAAGTGTTGCATGATTTCATGTATGATGTGTAGGATCTAAAAAACCCCAAAAGAATAAACAAAACAGAAACAGACCCACAGGTATGGAGAACAGCTCATGGTTGCCAGAAGGGAGGGAGCTGGGGATTGAGAATAAAAAAAGAAAATTAAGCCCTGGCTGGTTGGCTCAGCGGTAGAGCATCGGCCTAGCGTGCGGAGGACCCGGGTTCGATTCCCGGCCAGGGCACACAGGAGAAGCACCCATTTGCTTCTCCACCCCTCTGCTGCGCTTTCCACTCTGTCTCTCTCTTCCCCTCCCGCAGCCAAGGCTCCATTGGAGCAAAGATGGCCCGGGCGCTGGGGATGGCTCTGTGGCCTCTGCCTCAGGCACTAGAGTGGCTCTGGTCGCAACATGGCGACGCCCAGGATGGGCAGATTATCGCCCCCTGGTGGGCAGAGCGTTGCCCCCTGGTGGGCGTTCCGGGTGGATCCCGGTCGGGCGCATGCGGGAGTCTGTCTGACTATCTCTCCCCGTTTCCAGCTTCAGAAAAGTGAAAAGAAAAAAAAAGAAAAGAAAATTAAGCAAATAAAAAACCAAGTAATACCCCCCCCAAATAAAAGGTTTATTAAAAAATAATAATAACAGAACAGGGGCATCCTTTGAGGATAAAGACAGAAGTTTAAGCATAGATTTTTGTCACATGGCTTCACATTTATTAGTTGTGTGACCCTGGGGAAGTCACTTAACTTTCCAGCGTTTCAACTTCCTCACTTATGAAATATAACTACCATAGTTTCTTTCTCATGGGTTGAGGAAAAGAGGTAACAATCCCATACCTAAGCCAGGGGGCATAGGGCAAACAATTATGGCAGGGGTCAGGAACCTATGGCTGGCGAGCCAGATGTGGCTCTTTTGATGGCTGCATCTGGCTCACAGACAAATCTTTAATAAAAAAATAATAACGTTAAAAATATAAAATATTCTCATGTATTACAATCCATTCATTTCCTACCGCTCATGTTCATGGTTGCGGGTGGCTGGAGCCAATCACAGCTGTCCTCCGGGACAACACCAAATTTTTATTGGATAATGCGTAAGGTACACGGGTTGTTGTATGGCTCTCAAGGAATTACATTTTAAAATATGTGGCATTCATGGCTCTCTCAGCCAAAAAGGTTCCCGATCCCTGAATTATGGTGATCGTCATCATTGTTTATTAAGTGGTTGATTTCATCACATACCCAAAGTATTCTCGATGGATTCTACATGATCACTTTTAAAATCAAATAAAAAAATGTAATCAGGAAATGTTAAATGATATTGAAAGAGATGACCTTCCGATACTACTTTAAGTTCTAAAACATAAAGTAGTTGAGCCCAGGATGAATTCCTAATACTTCAAGTGTTTACGGTAATCTAGACATAGAAATATGTTTATCTTGACAACTGAAGAGAGTGTAATTATTTGGTGACTTCAGGCAAAAAGATTATGAATGTTCCATTAAAAAAAAATTACAGCTCTTTCCATGCATGAGCAAAGCCCCTCCATGGCTTCCTGTGGCTCTTAACAGGTTCTACAAGATTGTACTACCTGACTCCTGCCCATCTCTCTGACCTTATAAGCTGTCCCCAGCCATCACCATCAGCTCACTGAACTTTAAGTTCTCAGAGCCTGTTCCTGCCCCAGGACTTTTGCACTTGTGATTCTCTTTGCCTAGAGTGCTCTTCTAATGGCTTCTCCTCTTTCTGGCATCCACGCAGGTCTCAATTCCTCTTCAAAGAGACCTCCCTTGACCACCAGTTTGGTGTTCTTTCCAAATCACCATGCGGTTCCTTCACAGCGGTGTTGACAATCTAACAGTATCTGGTTCATTAATCACTTGCTATTTTCTGCCTCCTGTTAGAATGAGAATTCTTCGAGGGCAGGGCCCTTGCCCATTCTGGTGCCCCAGGGCCTGACACAGGCTGGCAAAGTTGTCAGAACCTTAGGAGCCAAATGGAGGCAGCGATGTTGTCATGGGGGAGAGGTGGGGAAATAATTACCAGTTCACCAGGAGGGAGGATAGTGTGAAGGGGTGTGGGGACAGGCGGCTGCTTAGGAACTGTTACTCGAGGTGTTCATAGAGCATTTATTTTTACATTTCTCTATGGTTGCACTGCTGCTCTCTTTTAAAATAATTTTTTTCTTTTTTAATTACAGTGGGCCTGCAATATTATATTAGTTTTAGGTGTACAATCCTGTGATTAGACCTTTATATACCTAGGGTGATTGTCCCCAATAAATCTAGTATCCACCTGACACCACCCATAGTTATTACAATATTATTTCTAAAAGGAATTGGTGTGTGTGTGTCTCACACACACACAAAGACAAAAGAAGAGAAGCACATTCATCCAAAGAATAATAGAACTGACATGGAAGCTTCATGTCTTATCACTTAACTCTGCCAGGTATTTTGGGGTCTGTGCTGTCTCGCAGCCTCTCCTCCAGGTCACAGTCTGAGGACCCCCTTGGGGGAACCAAAGGTCCCCTGGACCATTGCAGTTTAGCATGACCACTTCTTTCCACATCCCTGTTGTGAGCTGGGAATGAGATAGTTCCTTTAATTTCAGAAAAAATGAAAATGTTGGGCCCTGGCCAGTTGGCTCAGCGGTAGAGCATCGGCCTGGCATGCGGGGGACCCGGGTTCGATTCCCGGCCAGGGCACATAGGGGAAGTGCCCATTTGCTTCTCCACACCCCCCTCCTTCCTCTCTGTCTCTCTCTTCCCCTCCCGCAGCCAAGGCTCCATTGGAGCAAAGATGGCCCGGACGCTGGGGATGGCTCCTTGGCCTCTGCCCCAGGTGCTAGAGTGGCTCTGGTCGTGGCAGAGCGACACCCTGGAGGGGCAGAGCATCGCCCCCTGGTGTGCAGAGCTTCGCCCCTGGTGGGCGTGCCGGGTGGATCCCGGTCGGGCGCATGCGGGAGTCTGTCTGACTGTCTCTCCCTGTTTCTAGCTTCAGAAAAATACAAAAAAAAAAAAAAAAAGAAAGAAAATGTTTTCTTGGGGGGGGGGAGCTGTTGGGTAATGTTCACCCCCACCACCACTGCTGCCAGCCCAGATCCACATGCCCCTATTTTCAGGGGACCCTTCTCAATCAAAATACTGTTATTGAATGTAAATCTCAAAGCAGAAATTCAGAAAAATGACTCTCCGGCAGCCGTATCTTTCTCTTTGTTTGTTTGTTAACCAACACCAGAATATAAAGTCAAAATCCATCTTCCTCTTCCTTATGTTTTCTCTCTTTTCCTGGCAGAGAAGGAAGAATGTAGGTGCTTCTCCTAGGGCTTGATTCTCAGGAAGGTCATGTCACACCGGGGTATAGCGTCAGCACCTGCTCATGGTGTGCCCATGTCCGGTCCTTATGAACTGAAAGGTCTGTGGCTGTGGAGACGGAGCTGACACCGCAGTGGTTGGACAGCAAGGGAGGCTGGAGTTTTCATTTCCTTTCATTTATTTATTTTTGTTTGTTTGTTTGTTTGATGTTCAATAGTTGAATATTTTCCTACTGTAGCTGATGAACCAGCCTCTACAAACTTGGTTCCTGTTGCTGCCGTGTTGCCATGGTTTTAAATGTCCCCTCTTGTCCTGGCTGGGTAGCTCTGTGGGTTGGAGTGCCACCGATGTGCTGGGTTGTAGGTTCGGTGCCTGGTGGGGGTACACGTGGGAGTCAACCAATAAATGTATGAATTGGTGGAACAACAAATCCATGTCTCTCTTTCTTTCCCAAATCAATTAAAAAAAAATTTAGGCCCTTACCAGTTGGCTCAGTGGTAGAGTATTGGCCCAGTGTGTGGATGTCTTGGGTTTGATTCCCAGTCAGGGCACACAGGAAAAGCAACTGTCTGCTTCTCGACCCTTCCCCTCCTCTTTTTCTCTCTCTCTTCCCCTCCTACAGTATGGCTCAATTGGTTCAAGCACATCAGCCCTGGGTGCTGAGGATGGCTCTGTGGAGCCTCTGCCTCAGGCACTAAAAATAGCTCGGTGTGAGCATGGCCCCAGATGGGGAGAGCATCAGCCCCAGATGTGGGTCACCAGGTGGATGCTGTTCAGAGTGCATGCTGGAGTCTCTCTATCTCCCCTCCTTTTACTTGGAAAAGAAGAACAAAAATTATTTTAAATGTCCCCTTTTGTCTGTCATCTCAGGGCTACTTATCCATCTTTGCTGGTTCGTTTTGTTGCTTCAGTTTTGGATCATGAATGGAAAAAGAGGTGACCCTCCATGTTTCACGGAGAAGCCAGGGCCCAGAAATAGTAAATATTTGCTCCACAAGTGATTGATTACCCTTCATGCCATGATTAAAGTTTAACTTTCATTGAACAACTGCACCACCTGTAGAGATAAAAATAAATACTTGAGGATGTCTGTGACAGTCCTTTCACTGGACTCCCCATAGTCTCTCTGGATCTCCCAATCATCTATTCTCTTCACGGCACTTTGGTTTGAAAACAAAAATATGGAGACACCACGTGCCTATGTAACACATTCAATGGCTCCCTCGTGCCCTCAGGATTCAGCCCACACTCCTTATCCAGGCTTTACGGTCCTGCAGGGTCTGGCTGTTCATGGATGTCTCCAGTTGCATCTTATACTGCTGCTTTTGAGGCTGGGGGGCCGGAGGCTGGGTGAGTCACTGTGGCTCCAGTCACAAAAGCAGAACCACACGGTATTGTGGATTAAGGACTATGTTATACGACTCAGAACATACATATTCGTGCAAGAAGCTGGGGAAGAAACAGTCCATAAAGGGGTGCTAAGGATGAAGAGAATGCCTGAACAAGTGTGGCTGCAGGTAAATGAGCTGGAGCTTGTAGACACATCTGGAAGCTCGGTGCTTCCCGCTGATGTGGCAGTCTACAGAAGTTTGCAGCTGCCGCCTGTGTGAATTCACAGCTAAGTGTCTAGAGATGGGCTTGGCGTCACTGCTGCCCGGCAGAACCAGGGAGAAGCGGATATGGTGTAGGTAAGAAAAAAAGCAAACCGGGAGCTGCCTCTGTGTCTGCCTGCCTCTCCCTGCTGCTCAGCAAGGACAACCTTCCCGGTGCGATGGCTGCTGCTCCTCTGGGGTCTCCCTGCGCCTTCACACCTTCACCTTCCCAACTCGAACCCACAACCACGCAGAGAAGGGCGGTCTGAGAAATGTGGTTCCCAGTGTAAGCAAGTTGCCAACAAAATCCAGCAGAGTGGGATGGGATGAAGAATAAGAAAGACATGGCATGCTGATAGGCAAAGGTTGCAGGTTCAATCCCCAGTCAGGGCACATACCAGACAGAGCGATGTTTCTCTCTCTCTCTCAGTTTCTGTCTATCTGTCTCTCTCTCTTCCTCTGTCTCTAAAATCAATAAATAAAAGTAAAAGAAAAATAAAGACATGGTCCCTGTACTCAAGGAACAGGCAGAAAAAAGAAGAGAGGTCCAAATCTGAGTTTTGCAGTGTGATGTGTGATGTAATTCCCTCCTCCATATCTCCACCAAATCTTCAGTAAAACCCACACCCCTTGGCCATATGTTCAAGTTGGCTTTGCTTCTTTCCTTCCCCTCCTGCCCTCTCTCTCTCTCTCTTTTTCTTCCCTTCTTTCTTGTAGATGTCTTGTGTCTGATCTGAAGTTGGCCTAGCAACAGCAAAGACTGCAAAAATGGTTCAAGCACATATATATAGTTTCCATTTTATTAGAAGGGGACATGAATGTCCAACATTGAGAAATCATAATGTAGCCTAACTCTCTCCTTTTATGTTAACTTTAAATCACATTCCAATAAGCAACACCTCCTAATTGTAAAGCAACACAGAAGTATAAAAAAGCAAAAAGTAAATGTTATGTCTCCCCCACTGCCTCCCAGCCCTCTTACTCCTTGTGTTATCATAAAAGATGCAAAAGCCCAGAGAGGTTAAGTGGCTTGCTCCAAATCACACAGCACTCACTTTGGCCTTATGAAGGAGCCTCTAATGAGTGACCCATCTCTTAAAAGGGCACACTCTCAAACCTGTTCTCTAAAGTGCTGACTACCCAACCCAAGAGATCTGAGAGCCTTTTCACTTAAAACAATTTGTATTGGTCATTATGGTTGCAACTTCCCGTTTTCCATTAAAGTTGGCAGAGTGAGGTGACTGTCAAACACCACAGGCAGAGCTTCCTTTGGATGGTTATATCTTGGTCAGAACAATCACGGCTTAGGGACTGGCCTCTATTTTAGGGACTCAATTTTAGAGTTCACTTGAGTGAAATCAACTTATTATCTTATTTTGGCAATAACCAGAACGTTTGTGGATACATTACCTGGCGTGGGGACTTTCAAAGTCTTTGATCGTGGCCCACAGTAAGAAGTACATTTTAGGCCCTGGCCAGATAGCTCAGTTGGTTAGAGCATCAACCCCACACACCAAGGTTGAAGGTTTGATCCCGGATCAGGGCACATACAAGAATCAACCAATGAATGCATAAATAAGTGGAATAACAAATCAATGTTTCTCTGTCTCTCTCCCTCTAAAAACAACTTTTAAAAAAGTAAAGTACATTTTATAAAGCAGTCCAGTGCGCGCGCGCACACACACACACACACACATACGCGCGCGCATGAGACAAATATTTCACAAAACAAGATTTTAATTATGTGGCTCGCTGTCTGATGATTTTTACTCCATTCCGTTTTACTTCATTGTTTTACAATGCTGCTTACATCTTTCTAAATGTTATTTCCTGACCTACTAATCGGCCTTGAGTGGTAGCCTAAAAAAATGCTGATCTAGGGAATTTCTTCTTGCAATCAAGTAATCTCAGAAGGACACAAACTTAATCATAACATAGTCCCTTGTTACCTCAAATCAGAGCTGAGAGCATCAGAGCAGTTTAAAGCCAAGTTCAACAAGGCTGCCGTAGGTCTGCCTGGGTGACTTCGCTTCACTGTAGGGCTTGCTTCTCTAGTGACCATAATGCTCATGTTTGCCAAGGAGTGCTAATTGCTCCCATTTGCTGAGTGCTTACAGTGTGCTAAGCGATGGAGAGTTAAAAAAAACAACAACAACAAAAACACGATCTAATACTATGGTAGAGATGATTAGATAGATGTGAGGGAGAGCAGCCCTCTGCCAAAGGTCCCGCCCAGAGGCAAGAATAATGAACACTGAGTTGTTTTAACACCTGCTGGTATCAGTGAGACGTGGAAGAGAAAACATCTGCCACTGACATCATTGTGGTCACAGAGCATGATCCAGTTTGCACACCCTTGGAAGAAAAGTAGCAACAGGGATTTTACTAGGAAGGGCTACTCAGGTTCTAAATATGGGGGCTCAGGATACCAAACCTCCCCGGTTACTGTTACAAGATAATGAGAGGCAGCGGACATGCAGACCTCAGAGGGTCCTGGTAGGGTGTTGCGGGCAGGGTCCACCACAGCGGGGAGAGAGAGCAGAGGAAGACAGGCTTTTATGTTTTGCATTTGAGAACTCCAGGCAGGATGCAGGTTGTACTTCTCTGTCTGCCTCTGATCAAGGGCACATTGATGGTAAACCACATCATTTCATGCCCGTGTTGCCTCCCTGGTCAATATCAGTGTGTGGGGGAAAACTTGGGCTTGGAAGAGACAGATATTCCGTCCCTTCTGATGCCCAGGTTAGGACAATCAAGGCAGTCTGGTGTCCGATAACCAAGAAGGGTTAGAATCTAGGATTGACAGCACTGTGATGGTATTTACTTAAATCAAGCCAATAACAACTACATCGACCTCTACATAGTATATATAGCTCTTTCTTCCTGCTCCCAGTCAATGCCTATCAAAGATGACTGCGATCCTCATCACTAACAGCATTGATTAGTTTTGTCTGTTTTGCAGTTGCATATAAGTGGTCTTCTATACGTATTTTTTGGAGGTCTGGCTTCTGTAACTCAACAGCATATAATTTCCCCATGTTCCTGCTTGCCACAGTGGTTTCTGCTATTTCACTGATGTATAGTATTTCATCAAACGACAATGCAACATTTTATCATTCAATAGTTGGTAGATATCTGGGTTGTTTCTGTTTTGGCTATGAACAAAGTAGGTGTGAACATTTGTGTACAGGTTTTTTTTTTAGGTATACATAAGCACTCATTTCTGTAGGAGATATATATATATATCTCCTACATATATATATATATCTACATATTTACTCCTATATATATATATCCTGGAGTAAAATTCCTTGGTCATATGATCAACATATATTTAGCATTAGTGGGTACTGCCAAATAATTTTCCAAAATGTTCAAATCAATTCACACTAACACCAACAGTGTATAAGAGATTCATTCACTCCATATCCTTGTCAACATTTGGTTTTGTTTGTATTTTTTATTTTAGCTATTCTACCGTAAAACACTGTCCTAGACATCATTATATGTTATGATATATAGATGATCTCAAATCGTCATGACAAGCTTATTATTGTTCCCATTTTCTGAGTAAACCATCAGAGGCCTTGGGAGGTCAAGCTGCTTGCGTGAGGCCCTTTGGCAAAGATTCAAACTGTACATTTAACAGCCTGGGTCTTGTTTCCTGGTTCCAGATGGATACGCTATCCCATGACCAGTTGTTAGTCTGTCACCTCCGAGCAAGTGTTTAGGGTCACAGTCCCCATGCAGTTCATCCCCATGTGTGACTGTATTATAGTATTTTATTAAGTATCACCTCTGGGACTGGGCACATACCCTAACTCAATGCTATACTCCCTTGTGCATTGTGTTGATAGAACTTGTGCAGTGTGTTGATAGAACTAGTTCTTTTTTACTTTTCAAAGTATAAATTTTGGCCAAACCATACAGTTTTAAAAAAAATAAATAGCAAGTTATTTGAACCAGTGACCAAGGATTTCATTCTTTTCAATGGAGGAAAGATTTCTAAAGTGGCAGTGGACAGACTCAGAAGCACAAGGCATGGGGCTATGATCCCGCCTCCTGGTGGTTATGTTCTTGTGTCATCTCCTCTCCTGGAGTCTGGGTGGGACCTGAGACTGGCATTTTTTTTTCTTGTATTTTTCTGAAGTGAGACACAGGGAGGCAGAGAGACAGACTCCCACATGTGCTCGACCAAGATCCAACCAGCATGCCCACCAGGGGGTGATGCTCTGCCCATCGGGGCCATTGATCTATTGCAACAGGAGCCACTCTAGCACATGAGGCGGAAGCCATGGAGCCATCCTCAGCACCTGGGCCAACTTTGCTCCAATGGAGCCTTGGCTGCAGGAGGCGAAGAAAGAGATAGAGAGAAGGGAGAGGGAGAAGGTTGGAGAAGCAGATGGGCGCTTCCCCTGCGTGCCCTGGCTGGAAATCAAACCCAGTACTTCCACATGCTGGGCCGACGGTCTACCACTGCATCCAGCCAGGGCCTGAGACTGGCTTTTAACCAGTACAATATGCAAAGGGCATGATTATAATGCCCATCTTTGATGAAGTGAGTAGCTGTGTTGGGAAGGCCCGTATGGCTAGGATTTGAGTGCAGCTTCTAGGAGCTGAGGACAACTTCTGGCTAACAGCAAGAATCTGAGGTTCTAAATCCAACAGGCCATGAGGTACTAAATGTTGGCAGTACCTACATAACATTGGCGGCAGACCCTTTCCCAGTTGAGCCTCAGTTGATACTGCAGTCCCTGCTGACCCTTGACTGCAGCCCTGTGAGACCCTGAACAGAGGACCCCATTAAGCCATACTCAGACTCCTAACCCATGGGAACTCAGAAATGCAAAATGTGTGTTGTTTTAAGCTGCTAAATTTGTGGTCATACAATTACATAACAAAAACGAATACTAAAGCCTTTTCTCTGTATGGAGATGCAGAATGCAATCAAGAAATCTGATTTGACTAGCCTACTGCTCTCACCCCGTTAGCGTGCTGGTCATAGACAACCACCATTAGAAAACTCCCTGTGGGGCTGCTTACATCCTATGACCAGCAGCAGGTGAAGGCTTTTGGAGCCAAGCAACCCATGATTTCTGGACTGTAATCCCATAGTCTTGGGAAACCACTCTCTCTCTTGCCTATTTGTTGGGTTCTAAGTGCGATTATAATAGTTCCAATGACTCCCCAGTGGGCTGTTTAGTTGCAGCAACATTTCTTGAGCAAGGGTTCAGCTGAAGGAGTTTCCTAACCTTGTGCTGGTTTCAACGTGGAAGGTAGTTAGACTGATGGATCAACACAGATGGGCAGCCATAGGGGAGAGGTCAGATACCGGCAAATACAGTCCTATTGAATAGCACCCAGATCCTGCAGTGACCCAGGAGAAGAACCGTTGTTGCCACCCCAACAAGCTAGTGTTTGCATGGGTCATCTATTTGCATAGTACACACTGGTCCCTGGCACTTCCAAGGAGGAGGCAAAACAGGCATTTCTGTTCAAGGCCTCAAGGGTGGAAACACTTTGGCCTAATGTTGCTCCTCATTCTTGTTTGTTTAGAAAAATGAAGGCCTGAATGGACAGAGGTACTATTTGTTTGCTTCCTCTCATTCCTATTTAAAGCACTTTATAAAGAATGTCCTCCGGAAAAATCCAGCCCCCTCCCTCAATACCTCCTGTTCAGTGCAGTCCTTGGCTTCTCATTGCTTGCAGGACAAAACCCCAGCTTTTCAGTGTGGGCTCCGTGGCCCTGACTTCCTTGTTCTCCAGCCACGCCCCTCCTGCTCAGGGCTTCTCCCTAGGCTGTACCCTCCACCTGGAAGCCTGTTTCCTTCCCCTTTCTGCTTATCCCTCAGTTCTCAACTTCAATGTCACCTCCTCAGAGAGGCCCTCCTGGATCCATACCTGATTGGGAGGTGCCCTGTTGTAAGCACTCGCAGACATCTATAACCTTTTGGCACACAGCACATTTAAAAATGATTTTTTTTCCATTGATTTGAGAAAGAGAAGCATCAACTCATTGTTCCACTTAGTTGTTGCTTTTAGTTGTGCACTCACTGGTTGCTTCTCATATGTGCCTTGACGGGGGATCGAACTTGCCACTTGGCATGCCAGGATGACATTATCCACTGGGCCACCAGGCCAGGGCCAGCACATAGTACAACTTTAGTTAAATGATCGATTGACTGTCAGTGAAGACCCCCTGCTCAGATGTTATTCTGTGAAGGTAGGGGGTGTCTACCTTGCTCCCACTGTCATTCCAGTGCCTGCCACACAGTAGGTCCACAGTAAATATTTGCTAAATAAATGATTGATGAAATGATGGAATCTGTGAATAAATGAATGAATGGAGATTAATGTAATTTTTAGAATCTGAGACCTTACTTGTCCCCTGGCAAGATGGGGAGGAGAGTCTTTGTCATAATTCCATAATTATCACTCCGCTTTGGGGTTACGGTGGCCAGACTATGATTCCCTCCAGGGGACCAACCTCTGCTCTCGGAGAGGTCGGGTTTGGTGATGCTGGCACGGCAGGGGTGACATGGGCTGGTCACTGTGACAGAAAGAGCTTCAGGACTGGAGTGGTTCCAATCCCCAGCTAATTCGTAAATGCTTCAAAATTGGTCTCAAGAATGTGATTCTCTGAAGAAGAGCCAGGATTCCAGGACTTTCTGTGGCCTCCAGTTGAATTCCATGCTCAGTTCTTTCCGGAAGCCATTATGTACCATAGTGACGCTGGGAGCATCTGAGGGTGTCCCTGAGTCCAGGCACAGGGTTGGTCATACCTGACTGCACCCATATGGACATCACTCATTCAAACCAATTGAGCTTTAACTGTGTGCCTTAATTATCTCATTTAATCCTCATAATCCTCATTTAATCCTCATAATTGTTAATTACCCTTAGTTATAGAGAAGACAACTGAGATTAGCTTAAGTGACTTAGTCTAAGATCATACAGGTAACGTGTAAAGTGAAATTCAAATTGAGACCTCCATCAGTGGTCATTCCCTTTCCTCTCAACTATGCCACAACCCCCAAATTGCTCTAGTCCACTGAGGTCAGCTGAATGACGCCTGGGGTTAAAACAACTGCTCTACCTAACACATCACACACAGGCACACAAACAATCCTGGTCATGAAATGCTTGTAAGAAGGGAAAAGCCTATGGTTTTTTTTGTTTGTTTGTTTGTTTGTTTGTTTTTGTATTTTTCCGAAGCTAGAAACGGGGAGAGACAGTCAGACAGACTCCTGCATGTGCCCGACCGGGATCCACCCGGCACGCCCACTAGGGGGCGACGCTCTGCCCACCAGGGGGCGATGCTATGCCCCTCCGGGGCATCACTCTGTTGCGACCAGAGCCACTCTAGCGCCTGGGGCAGAGGCCAAGGAGCCATCCCCAGCGCCCGGGCCATCTCTGCTCCAATGGAAGCGCAGATGGGCGCTTCTCCTATGTGCCCTGGCCGGGAATCGAACCCGGGACTTCTGCACGCTAGGCCAACGCTCTACCACTGAGCCAACCGGCCATGGCAAGCCTATGGTTTTATAATGAAGTGTATGGTTTAAAGATCAGACATTTCTGGGAAAGGTGACCTACCAACAAATTCACACTAAGGTGTAAATGACTGATTGGAGATCTTTCTCATGACAGCCACTTTTGATGAAGGAGGAGGGCATGGAGAAGAGAGAGGCATTAGTGCCTAAAGGGCTAGAGGAACAAGGGGAGAGGAAAAGCAAAAATAGAAAGAAAAGCAAAAAGGGTTTAGGAAATAGAGCTTCCTTCACAGCGCAATTCAATCCTTCACAGTCTTGCATTATTGCTTGGGATAGCATTGGAGCAGAGACTCGAATGAGGAAAGACCAGGAAAAGAACTTGAAGGAGAGTATTCCAGGCCAAGGCACGAGGGGTGAGAGCCTCCAAAATTAGAGTTAACTTGACCAGTGTGATCCCAGGCTCAGTGAGTAGGCTTGTGTGTAGGAGATGAGCTGATAAGATCATTTTAATGGGAATTTTACAACTTATTGCACTTTGAGTGTGTGCTATGCTAACTTGCTTGACCCAGAATCCCCGTGATTTTTAGAAGACAGGAATTAGGGAAACAAACTCTGGGCTCAGACTGCCTGGGTTCAAATCTCATTAATTTAGTTATTATGCTTGTTTTTTGTTTTTTTTTTCATTTTTCCGAAGCTGGAAACAGGGAGGCAGTCAGACAGACTCTCGCATGTGCCCGACTGGGATCCATCCGGCATGCCCACCAGGGGGCGATGCTCTGCCCCTCTGGGGTGTCGCTCTGTTGCATCCAGAGCCACTCTAGTGCCTGAGGCAGAAGCCATAGAGCCATCCTCAGTGCCCAGGCCATCTTTGCTCCAATGGAGCCTTGACTGTGGGAGGGGAAGAGAGAGACAGAGAGGAAGGAGAGGGGGAGGGGTGGAGAAGCTGATGGGCGCTTCTCCTGTGTGCCCTGGCCGGGAATTGAACCCGGGACTCCCGCACACCAGGCTGACGCTCTACTGCTGATCCAACCGGCCAGGGCTTAAGCTTGTTTTGAAATGACATTAATCTCATGTTTATTTTATTTTATTTATTGATTTTTAGAGAGAGAGGGAGAGACAGGGAAACATTTTGTTTATCCACTTATTCATGCTGTCATTGGTTAATTCTTTTTTAAAAACTTTTATTTATTGATTTAGAGAGTGAGAAAGGGGGAGAGAGAGAGAGAGAGAGAGAGAGCAACACCAGTCTTTTCCTATATGTGTCCTGACTGGGGATCAAACCAGCAACATCATAACCTCATATTTAAATTGAGACTAATCCGCTCCATTACTGGAGTTCAGGGAAGATTTAATGAATAACCACACAATGGGTTGAACGTGATAGTTGGCACACAGTAAGCACGTAATACATGTTACCTATTATTATTATTTCTATTCTATATAGCCAAAGTGACTCATTATAATTATAAATCTCCTGGGATTGACTGTCTTGGCAAATAAATGATTTCTTTTTGTGTGTCTGCTATGTTGATGGTACTCAGTAAATCTTTGTTGAGTAAATAAGAGCATGAACTACTGTGGCATGCATGGATCAGGCAGAAATAGAAGGCAGAGCATAGAAAGGTGGAGGGAGAGTTAGAAGATAATTTGGTAGGTAATGGAGAGCTATGGAAGGTTCTTGAGGAGGGGGCAATAAAGTGTCAGATGAACTGGAAGGAGGGTTTAAACATAGGATGAAGAGTTGGCGAGCTGTGGGCATCTTGGGATGATGAATAAGGAAGACTTGTTCTGGAGGTTGTAGGGAAATGAGAAGGAAGGCTTTCCTTTCGTACTTACTGCTGCCTTGGAGGCCTACAAATCACCGTGGACAACTCCCCCCCCCCCCCCACCTTGGCACACCTAATGCTCCTCTACATGTGATGTGCTGGTCTGCCTACTACAGTCTCTTCATCCAGGCCTCTGGGGCTCTCCCTCATTCACCTCTCCTGTATCTCCAGCCAGCAGAGGCTTATCAAAAATCACATCTGATGTCATCCCTCTTCTCTTTGAAACCTGCTGCTGGTTTCCCACTGCTCCAACGATAGCTTCAATTTCCCTCCCAGACCCTGCATATTCTCATCCTGCAGACCTCTCCAACCTGTCCTTCTTTTTTCTGCAGGGGCTGCCCACTCGGACTCAGCTGATCCGACCCGTTTCTAATCTGGAATCCTCCCACGTGCCCACTGCCTGAACTATTTCAAGGCCTGAACTGAAGCTTCTAGGGTGGCCTAGTGGAAGGCTTCTCACACTTTCATGTGCCCGGAAATCGCTTGGGTATCTTGTCACAGTGCGGATGCTGCTTCCCTGGGTTGGGGGTGGGGACTAAGATCCCAATGTTTCAGCGGAGGCACCATCCGGAGCTCGTGAGAAATGCAGAGTCCTCGGCCTGGCCTCAGCTCTCTGAGTCTGAATTTGAATCTGCATGTTGGCAATTTCAGCACAGGGTCTGGGAGTTCTGGTTTAGAGCACCTCTTTGGGGCGTGCAAGCAACTTTCTAGTGGTTCCTGGGGTTCTGTTGGTTCCACCAGGCCCTGTCCAGACACCGTGATTTTATTACTGAGTCTGACCTGTTGGACTCTCTACCCATGATCTCAGACAGAATGAGGCCAGTTCAGGAGCTATTACCCCCAACCGAGAGAGCAGAAACAGAACTGGCTGAGACTAGAACAAATGGTAGGTGCAGGAAGGTGGGGGGTAGCTTGCAGTCACTGGCCCTTGCGGCATGCCTCCAAATGACTTGCACTTGTAAGTGTGGCATGGGAGCTCTAGAAGACTTTTCTTAGCAGACCGGGGAGGCCTTTCTTGGGATATAATTTCCCAGCTGAGTGGCATGTGCCCTTTCAGATAGAATCTTGGAGGAAAGGCCATCAGGTTAAGGTAACTTGGCGATACAGAAAAATTCTGGCCTTTTGTGAGTTGTATATCCAGGGGTCATCTTCTCACTCCTTGAGAGGGAGACAGGTGGGCTTTCCAATCCCATGGGAAAGCCAAGGCCCGCCCCGGGCATCTGGGGGCTCAGGGGGCCCACTTTCCCAATGTCATTGCTGGTCACGATGTCCTGCCTCTGCTGAGTTCTTGTTCTCTAAGTGTTAGAGCTGCTCCTTTATCCCAGTGTGCGTTCTGGCTCCCCACTGCCCGTGCAACCTGCCACCAAAGCCCCCACAAATACAAACCATAATGTGGTAGGGGTCACCAGAAAGGAATGACATTTGTGTGCCGATCAGCAAACTTAAAATGGCCCAGAAGACAGAAGAGCAGACTTCCTATTCCTGAAGGTTCTCTGGACCACCTCACCGTCCAGGGGTTTTCACTGGCTACCCATCCCACGGAGTGCCTGGCCTTGGGCCATCTCACTGGTCTCTCTTATTCACATTCTCCAAGTCTCCTGTTGGGCAAAGGCATTCTGCTCTCTTCATCCCGAGGTCTGAAGATCCCAGACCGACCTTTACATAGCCCAAGTACATCATGGTTCTCAGCTGCTGGAGAGCCTTCTAGGCCATTAGTGGCAGCAAGGACCAGCAGGGACTGGGTGGTTAGGATGCACTCTTTTTAGTGGGCACTTGTGGTTTTCAACAGCATTTCCCCCGCTCTTTAGATTAGCTTCCGATAGAAGACTGTGTCTTTGAGGCAAACGATCAACAATCTTTTATGTCATTTGTTCATTTATTCACTTACTCATTCAATACATATTTACAGAGCAAGGTCAGTGTGGCATCCGCTGCAGGGATGAATACAAACGTGCTTGTTTCCGGAAGCTTGCTGATGGGTTGCTCACTTCACCTGGGACTGTGGTGTCAGGGAGAATTATGAATACTCTAGGTCTTGCCTAATACAGTAAAAACTGAAACTCACAAGCTGTTATTGAGGGGTGTGCGTATTCTTCAGCTTGCCAAGGGATTCACTCCCGGATTAAATAAAGCCAGAGGATTTTAGAATTTGAAGGGACCTCGGAGACCAGCTCATTCAATCTGATTAGGTAGCGGTGGAAAGGGGAATTTAAAAAGCTTAAGAGACTTGTTTATAATGACCCAGCAATGCCAGAGCCAACCAGTCACATCCAGGTCTGCTTTTCCATTCCCAGGACTGGCTTCTTTCCATCATGCTGTGCATCCTGTAGAGATCCTCCAGTTACAATAAGGATAATGTATGTTTTTCTTTTTTTCTTATCAAGTGAGAGGCAGGGAGGTGGAGAGACAGACTCCCTCATGCACACCGTCCAGGATCCACCAGCGACCCTGTCTGGGGCTGATGCTCTGTTGCTGGGCAACCAAGCTATTTTAGCGCCTGAGGTGAGGCTATGGAGCCATCCTCAGCACCTGAGGCCAACTTGTTCATTCGAGCCATGACTATGGGAAGAGAAGAGAAAAGAGAGAGAGAGAGAGAGAGAGAGAGAGAGAGAATGGGAGGGAGAGGGAGTGGAGAAGCTGATGATCGCTTCTCCTGTGTGTCCTGACCAGGAATCAAACCCAGAACTTCCACACATGGGGCCGAGTTCTACCACTGAGCCAAACAGCCAGGGCCAGGATAATAATTATAATAATTTTTTTGGAGTGCTTTCTATGTCCTCAACACTGTTCTAAGTGCTTTCATAAGTTACATTATTCTCATAGAAATCCCATTAGTGTCATTGATAGAGTGTTGAAGCACAGAGAGATTAAGTAACCTGTCTAAGGTCACACAGCACAGAAGTACTGACATTGGGATTCTAATTCAGGCCATCTGGTTTCCGAACTCACACTCTGAATCACAACTCTCTACATCTTCTCTTTGGAGGGGCGACTCCCTGACCAGGAGCTCCTGTAGAGAAATTTGTTTCCACCCACATATTTAAAGGAAGTTACTTCTGCCTTGAACATAATTTCAGTGCCATCTAAATCAAAGTTTGGATTCCTACCTTTCAGCAGATCTTTTACAGTTTTGAGTTGCTATGTATAGAGCCTCCTTTAAAGTAAAGCTTTGCTGTTAAAAGAGCAGAAAAGCAGTCCATATGATGTGTGTGACAATAGCAGAAATTGATCAAAAGATACAGGTGAAATGGGACAGTGACCCCAGCGCATTAGAAATACCTGCTGACTTTTCAGAGTGAGATGCTTGGAAATCAACTCATTCAAACCCCAATTGTGTGTGATCTTCTTGAGAAGTAATTAGATTTTAGGGGACTGCTTACTACAAAAATCAAGTGTCTCTTAGCAGGGATTGGATTAAATATTGTGCTATTAAGGTCAAGCATAGTCACTGGTCAAAAATCTTCTAATTGAAGTCTTAGAGTTGACTTTTTTTCATGTGTGCTTGACTAATTTCCAGAGTAACTGCCACTCCCCCATCCCAGCTTTGATTATCCAGGGATTTCTCACTGTGAGTAGGCAGTCCCAGTACAACCCAGAATCTCTAGTTAGTTCTCTAGTTAGCTTCTTCCCTTTGAAGCTGCTATCAAATTATACAAATTAATACTGGAGAGTATAAACTTGAATGCATCTATCTCAGCAACACCTCCCCTAATGAAGGGAAGTCCTAGAAAAGGGAAAAAGGGAACATTAGATGTCTGGAGTTTTATCTATTATCACAAACAGCGTGAGCCCAAAGTCATTTACATTGTCCAGAGGAGGGGGAGGAAGAGGGAGGAAACTTATTTGCAAGGAAGCATTATTGGCTGCTGATAAATGGGAGGCTATTTACTTTTTCTCTTCCTTGTAATGGTTGTAATGATTACAGGCTGGTGATGGTGTTTAGCAACAGGACCCAGCAGGTCAGTTATGACAACTTCATCACTGTCATTAGTGCTTTTTGTTTGTAGCGAACATAAAAGTGTTCAGCCTGAAGAGAGTCCAGGAAAAGAAAGAGAAGAGCGGGATGGAGAAAGTGAGAGAGCAAAGGGGAGAGCCAGGGAACTGAGGTTGGCACACTGTTAATACCAAGTAAAGATACCCCTGGGGGATCCAGTCAGCTGACTTCATGGGTGGAGGGGATCCAATTCTGAACTCCCTGTTCTTTCTTCTAAAAGAGCAATTGCTTATGTTTACAAAGGCTAATCATTTTTGCCCATTTTGGTTCCTAGAAAGCCCCAGGGAGATGTTATTTTTGGTAAGGGGTCTTCCTGCTTCAAGTGTAAAGACAATGTGAACAGTTTCAGCATCTAGCATGTTAGAGTAAAAGAAAGCAAATAAACAGAGAAAGTGCAGTCATCTTTGTTGGAGACCTACTGGGTGTCAGGCAAGGTGCATGTTTACATGTTTTATTTGATGATCTGATCATGAGATCATGTATTTATTTGATGATCTGATCATGAGAAAGCTTGAATGATATAAAGACATTGAAAGACATTGTATTAATTAAATCATTAAATGTGTTAGGCTTTTTGGGGAACTTACCTCTCCTCCTGGTGGGGACCTTTGACAAAACATTCTGTGTTTCTATTTTTAGGGAAAAAAATAAGTGGATGGGAGATGAAAGTTTGATATTTGGCTGATGCAAATCTTGGTCTCATTCCTGTATTTTTTTTTGCCCACAGGTCATTTTAGAGTTTCTGCTGTTCAATCAAACTCCTTCAACTTGTCTCCTACTTCTTACACCCCCTCTTGTCCTTTTCTGGACAACTTGACGAATGTCATGTTGTGGATCTTGAGAAATGTCTGGTAAACCGGCCAATTGCGATGGCAGGCACAAAGGGAACAGATCCGGGGACGGGGGAGGCGGGGGGCGTTGGTGTGGTGACAGAGGGAGAGAGAGAGAGAACAAAAGAGGGCAGGGTTCTTGTGATAACCAAATCAGGCTGCTTCTGCTGTGACTTTACATGTAATGTACAACATTCAACCTTAACCATTTCCGGTCAACTCTGTTAACCCTGTAAACAATTGACAGAATCTTGACTCAAATCCTAGTAAAATCTAGGCTGGTGTTGCAATATAGTCAAGGCAGATGACTTAAAAGGATTAAAAAAAAATTTCCAGCTCAATATCAGGTCTTCTGAAGACTTCTGGGTATCCCTTAACAACCGCTCCAGTTTGCCGCATGGTCTCTGAACGTGTACTAGGGTGTGTATCACTGCAGAAAAGTAAGAAGCGCATGAAACCCCCAGGCCCACGTGGGAGTGCTGACCAGACACAGGCTGTGAGGAGCAGGAAGCTGGAAATTCCCTCTTGCCGTAGTGTTTCAGCTTCTAGCTTTTCCACTTCCCTAAATCACCCTTGTGGTTGGTCTGCGTGCACAGTAGGTGCTCTCTGATTATCTCTTGAACTGATAACCACAAGAGCAGGAATACTAATTCTCATTCTCACAGATCATTTTAGTACCCTAACTCAAACCTCCCGCCTGATGGCCACGGAGCGGTGACCACCTTGAGCAGACAGCTCCTCCATCCGTGGGATCCCTAAAGGCGGCTCGGCCCAGAGGGGGAGCTTTCACCCCACTTTGACCGGCTTGGCATGAGACATAACTTTCTCCAGCTATTGGGTTTCTCTTTGCTGAGTTTACAGAGGGGATGTTCAGGGTTAGGAGGAGGTTTGGAGGCGCTGTTGAAGGGCAACCTTGACCGCGCCTTCAGCATCATCAGCGGGGAGGAACATCGCTGGGGCCACCCCAGACCTCCTGAAGGAATGCTGATTGAACTCTTCTTATTGAAAACTACTGTGTCTAGGGCACGGTGACCTCTTGGGTGGTGGGTGTCGGATCCCGTGCAAGTCCGACTTGCAGTGGTCCTGGGGGGAAAAAGGGGCGTGAGAGCGAAGATCTGGGGGCGGGAAGTCGGGAGCAGGAAAAGGAGAGGAAGTCCCTCGTGGCCACCCCGAGCGGAGGGCGGGACGGTGCTGGCGGGGACTCGGTCAGGAGGCCAGGGGTGGGAGGGCCTGGCTGGTCAGTCCGAGCGCGTAGGAGCACTGACCACTGCAGCCCCTCTCTCCGCGCCGACCCCTCGCGGAAGGGGCGGGGACGGGGGCGCGTGCGCGGGGCCGCGGACGGCGCGCGCGGGGGCGGGGCGGGGCGCGGTGACCCCGGCGGGCGCGAGAGTGCAGCGCGCGCCGGGCACTAAGTGGGGCGCGGGGGGCGCGTGCGCGAAGGGGCGCGCGCGGGCGGGAGCGCGCGGGGGGGGGGGCTGCCCCGGGGCGGCCCCCCCACGTCGGGGCGCGGCGGGCGGGCGGCGGCGGCGGGAGCGCGTCCCGTCCCGGTCCCGAGGAGCCGCCGCCGCCGCCGCCGCCGCCGCTCGCCAACATGGCGGACCTAGAGGCCGTGCTGGCCGATGTCAGCTACCTGATGGCGATGGAAAAGAGCAAGGCGACCCCGGCCGCCCGCGCCAGCAAGAGGATCGTCCTGCCTGAGCCCAGGTACCAGCTCCGCGGGTCCGCGCCGCGGTCCCCCTCGGCCGCCAGCGACCCCCTGCGTCCGGGAGGGTCGGGCGCTCGGCGACTTAGGGGAGTGGGCGCTGCGGGGCGGGTGGTAGTTCCCGTCTCAGAAGCGGGGCAGCGGAGAGGGCTTTCGGGGGGACTCTGGGAGAGAGCGCCGCAAAGTGACCCGCGCGGCGAGGGGCTGGTAGGATGTGTTATGACTTCGCTGGGTCAGCTCTACACTTGTCGCCCCCTCCTGTCCCATCTCTGTCTCTCAGTCCAGACCCATCGCTGTCCGTCCTAGTCTTATCAGTGCCCCTCCCTGTTCCATTGCTGTGGTTCCCACCTGCCCCATCCCTGTCCTTGTTGCCCCATCTCTGTCACCCCTTCTGCTCCATCCTTACCCTTCCCATCCAGCCCCATCCTTAATAGACCCCTTCCGCCCCATTCCTGTCATTCTCATGTGCTCTATCCTGGTCGTCCCTTCCCTGGTTCCTGCTGTCACCCTTTCCAACTCCATCCTCTCCTCAGTTCCCCTCTGGACTCCTTAGCGGGGGAGTGC
Source organism: Saccopteryx leptura (assembly GCF_036850995.1). Lineage (NCBI taxonomy): Eukaryota > Metazoa > Chordata > Mammalia > Chiroptera > Emballonuridae > Saccopteryx > Saccopteryx leptura. Next base: position 235,307,976 of record NC_089504.1, on the reverse strand, counting down.
AGGCGTAGTGTCTTTTGTCCCAGGTACTTAAGCTGCAGTTTTCAGTGCTTGCTCCCCTTTAGGTCCAATAGTCTAGTCAGCTTCCTACCCACCTTTTCCACTCCTCTGTGTCCCCAGGCAGTAATTGGATTGTGAGCCACTCAGTTTTCTTTTTGGTGCTGAGTGTGTCACCTGAGCTGCTTCTCTCAACTTGCAGATCTACTGGTGGCACTTTGTTAAAACATTGAAATAGGACTCAATTAAAAATGCACATTGAATGAGTGATTCCAGCCCGGACTTTGTTGTTGAAACGACCAGAGAAGGGCACCCATGGAATTGGCAAGGGGTTTGGTGAGGCCAAACCAAGTTATACTTTTATCTTGAAAATGATTTATTATTGATGAGCTAATAAAAGACTTCACTAGTTCATATCCTTAGCACACCCTCAGAAAAGGTTCTTCATCAGATTAATAGTGAGTTTCAAATAGTGTGTCAAAGCAAAAGGGTTGCCCCCCTGCCCCCCCCCCCCCGTTTCTTTCCTAATTAACACTATCATGTGTTGTACAGTGAAAGTGGCTTCTTGACGCTAAATAGCTCTTGGTGGAATTAATGATAAAAAGAGGCATCTTTTTTTATGGTGAATTTGAAGCCATGCAATTTTGTAAAATACTGGAACCTGCACCAAGCTTAGAAAGCATCAGTCCTTGAAGTTTTAGACACCCAAGATTGCTTACCTTGACATAAGAAAAGAAAAAAAAATTTTTTTTTGAAATCTTTCTTTTGATGCTAAGTGATCACCAGATTGTTTTCACAGGTCCATTTATGAGACCAAGCTCTATGCTATAGAAAATATCAGCCTCTTTGAGTTATTTGTTGTGGAGAGCCAAATTGTGTAAATGAACACGTTTGATTATTTTTGGTTTGCAGGCCCTTCTTAGCCCATGCATCTTGTTGGTTTTGCAGGGAGTGCTTTTTGATAAGCAATGCCAAGCAGTAAAAATCAGGGAAGAGTGCAGACCTTCCGGAGTGTTGTGAAATTAATACTCCTGTTCCAGACTTGAATGGTAGTCAGTGCTGTTTAAAATTTCCGGCAAATGGGAAACTAAGTAAAGCAAAAACCTCTTCCCTCCCCAAATCAAACCTGAATTTCATTAAAAGAAACTGCGTTTCTATAAGCATTGTATAAAATGCTTGCTTTTTCTCCTGCCTTTCCTCTTCTTCCTAAAGGGCAGAGAGTCCTAAATATATAATTTCTATATATGAATTCAGTAAATCTTAATTCAAGTGCAGTTTTTTGGGTGTGTGTGTGTGTGTGTGTGTGTGTGATGTATAATATTACTAAAATTAGGAACTTCTGTTCATTTTTTTTCTTGGTGTTTCGAACTTAGTATGACTTCTGCTTTTTGGTGTCCTTAAAAACATACGTACTTTAGTGCTTAGGGTATTCACTTCCTTGTATAAATGCCTTTATTTTAGGTGGTATTCTTTAGTAAGGTTTTTTACTTTTCAGGCAGAATTAGTCACTGCAAGCTTATTTCTTAGGACATTTTAGAAATGAGAAATATCAACAGGAGAGCAGTTTTAGGAAACAGCTCTTTAGTAATTGATATTCTGTTGCTATTTTTAAAATAGATTCTTGAATTAGGCCATTGGAACCTCCTCCAGGGATCCTAATTTGTTTTGTATTTATCTCAGTGGCTTTGGCTTGAGTTTTGTAATATGACTATTTACATAGTAACCACCACTCCTTGAGCTGTGTTAGGATTCTTTTACATTGAGATTATCAGGCAAAACATCTTGCAAGTTTTTTTCTACCACTGGATGGCAGTTAGTGGCCTACCTGCTGGATTTCGGGGATACAAGGTTGGGGGATTTCTACGTATCGTTAAGAAAGTTAATTTCATGCTAAAATGCCTCAGCATAGTGACTCAAAAAGACTAGTTTAGTTTCACTCTTTTGGTAAAGGTAACTGCTGGTCAAATGTTTTCTGATGAGAGTTTCTACTTCATTTTGGAGTGGTCCCTGTGATCACCAGTCTTTGGTATTCTTGTAAAAGAGCTTTAGATGAGTAATTTTAGTATCTAAATGACAAACGTAAAACCAGTCCCTGGCCTGTCACACTAGTGACTTTATTTCCAGCTAATTATTTGAAGTCACTATAGTCTTCTCTGTGCTTCCTGATTTTAGTTCCTTTGCCTTTTCCACCGTTTTAAACAGAAAAGCAAGAGAACGAAACCAGATCTGGCTGGGACTGCAGTCCCCTGTGCTATTAGGGGGAAGAATCTCAGAAAAATGGAACGTTCGGCCCAGGGGGGATGTTACCTCTCTGAGATAGCAAGAGGCAACCATTTTGTTATGTTGACACATTATTCAATTAACAAACCAATGGGTGTAAATCCTGTGAAAGCTGACTATTTGTTCAAATTATAGAGCTGCTGTAGTTTACCGAAACATTTGTTGAGCTAATGAAGCTGATAATGGGATATATTGGGAAGAGTAAACTGATTCAAGGACTCCCTGTGCAGACCCAGTTAAAAACATCATTCCGACATGTGTGTCAGTCGTCTTAGGACATGTGAGAAGGGAAATACTTTTGTTTAATAGGGTCTAATTCATAAGCCAAAGCCTAGAGAGGCTTAACATTTTAAGTAAGGCCTGGGGTGATCAAGACAGCTTTTACTCTTTTAACCTTTTTCAAACAATGAAGTTTGGTCAGCTTCCACAACCATGGTTGAAAGAGGTTGAGTAACACGAAACTGCCCTTTCCCCTGGGGTGTCATTTCTGCTTACATGGACCTTGCAAATTTTGGATCATCAATTGCAAAGCTTGGCCTTTCAGGGTAGCCGTACAAGACGATAGTAAGGTCTGAAAACAGCATTTTAAAGATCCATTTTTCACTTCCTTGGGACATTTAGACAGTCCTCAAGGAGACTTGTGATATTATTTATTTTGGTTGATTGAGTGCGTGATTGTAGAGCTGTCTCTCTGAGCCACTCAAAAGGGAGTCTCTGAGGAACCTGACCCAGACCACAGCCCCTTCCTGCAGCGGGTTTACAGTCGCGTGGGAATCACACAAAGAGCTGAGCCGAGAAAGGGGCTTACTTCAAAGTGTAGTTGCTTGAAGGCTTTGTTTAACAGAGGACAAGCAGCATTTGGATGACTTTTATTAGTCTGTATTCAGAGAACACATTATATTTGCTGATTGTTTTACAATAAATTGTTGCTTATTCCCTTTGAAGAGCTGTCTAGCCTTACTCTACATAGTAATATAATACTATGAGTTTGAATCATTCTATTTGTAAAACTCTGATATGGAATTAATCTCGAGAAGTATCTCAGTTTTCTTCTTTCGTGGAAATGGAGTTTCGTCAGTCATTTCCCGAACTCCATTGAGTGATCGGTGGATAACTTGAAACAGTCTTCTCTCTTCCGGTGGTAAGGGTATTCTAAGCCTGCACTCTCTGTACACCCAGCTGAACTTTGAACTGAAAAGTCAATGTTGAAAGAAAGAATAGCCTTCAGGAATAAAGGACCTTTTCTTGTTGATGGGAGGGTTTCTATGTATAAAACAGTGGTGATGTTCTTGCTTCTCTTTCACTAAAGGCACAGATACAAAATGTAATTTGTTCTGAACTTTCAGTTATTATTTCATTCTTGATCAAAGCTAATTTGTGTCAGGGACTTACTTGAAGGTGGAAGGGCTGTGAGTAGCTGTCACTTCTTAGAAATAGATGTTCCAGTGCAATCAATTTAGGACCTAGAATCTGCCCAAGTCAAGCACTGTGCAATGCTTTGAATTATCAGCCCATTTAGACCTCCTTGAGTTCTAGGCAGCCCCATCTGTTATATGCAGTGTCTTAGAGACAGCCTCTTGAAAGTGCCTCCACGCACACTGAATTTGGCTTTGCCAAACATCTGTTTGGACAAGGGTGGGAACGTCTGGATCAAGTACCAAGGTTGCAAAAGGGAAGTGTAGGTCTTCTTCATCAGTAAGTGGCTGGCTGGCAGAGTTGGAAATTCAGAATCGTAGAGAACAGGACACTGGGGTCCCTATAGCCCTGACAAGGGAAAGAGAACTTTAACTTCCATGAAGTAGCAATATAATAACTTACCCTTTCTTGGGAGCTCACCCTCCACCGGGCAGTTTATAGAATTAGTTCATTTGTTCCCCAGTGTTATTACAGAGGTAGCATCAGCCTCATTTTACTGAAGGAACAGGTGCTCAGGGAGGTTAAGGAACTCTGCCCAGGTGACAGCTGAACTTGGCCAAGGTTTCCCCGAATCCAGGTTCTTTCTGCCTTGCTGTGCTGGCTCACAAAATAAATAACGAACACCCTCCCCGCTTATTTTGCCAGCAACAGACAGAATAGCGATAATTTTTTGTTTGGGGAGACATTGGCCGCTGTCTCCATCGGCGAGCAGTGCAGCATTAGAAAAGTCAGGATGGTCCTTGGAGACTGAGAGAGAGCAGCCCTCCCCCCCGGGACCCACGAAAACAGTAATTATGACTAAGTGAATAAGCAGTTTGTTCCTTATTTCCCATGAGGAGCTTGAGGGTTAAATGTCTGTTCTGTTTAACACAGACGTGCAATCTTGCTTCTCTTGATGAGAAATTGTATAATAGGCCTCTTCTGCCTCCTCCCCCCACCCTCAGCCTGCAAACAGTATTTCAACAGTTAAGAAAAAGGGCATCTCAGGCTACCTCCCTCTCCCCCCTCCCCCCTCCCCCAGAAATATCCATTTCTGGGAAAAAGGTAAAAGGGCAAAACAATATTTGGGGCTTTATTTGCAGTAAAAATCACTTCCCATTCACACAACCTTCCTTGGCTAATGAAACTGTGTATTTGAAGGATATTGTCGATGAAAATGTGTTCTGTGTGCACCATGGTCTTGCTTGGCCTCATTCTCTGGGCATTGGTAATGGGGAAATGGAAATTGATTAAGTTAGCAACTTCTACTTGTTATTAAGTCGTTTGTATGGTAAGTAATTTGCATGCTAATGAGGCTGGATGTCCCAGACCTGCCTCTGCTCCTTCTATTTCTCCCTTCTTCTTCACTGTTTTTGTCATTGATTGGAAGTTAGAACCCCTGGGCCTTTTTTGATTGCTGTAGGGGTCTAAAATGCCAGAGAAGTAATAGCTCGGCTCCTTGCTTATTTCCTGCAAATGTTTCTTCTAACTGGGGAAGTCTTCTTTTAGGTCATGGTGCTTCAGCCTTAGGGCAGAGCACGAACGTGTTCTACTACTTTGTGCAGGACAGGATAGGAAAAGCCCATCAGAGAACACGGTGGAAAGATGTTTGCACTCTATATATATACTTTGTGATGGGTGATTTGTAACAGTCAGCCCTGACCCAGCCTTGGGCTCCTACTCTTGTTTGTTACCATTTCCTTCTTCCAGGGTCTCAGGGGCAGGAGAGGGTGATTATATGGAAGTAGCTAGGACAAACCTTCACCCTTTAGTGAACTTGAAGGCCAGCTCTTATCGTTGGTCCCTTGTTTTCCTGTGCTCTCCCTGTTATACTATATCATACTATAATAAAAGAGAAAGTTCTAGATTAGGAACCAGGAAACATGGACCTGATTCCACTGACAACTTGCCACGGGTCCTCAGTAAGTTACTTAAATTTCTCTGTATTCAAATTCCTGTCTGTACAATGTGATATCTATTCATTTCTGATCCTGAACTGTCCCAATAAAAATCTCAGTCTCTTGTGAGCATTTTCTATCCATGCAGTATATTTGTAAACAGCAGGGGACACTAATTTCAAACACAGCTCAAGAGAAAATGATTGGAAGAAATATTAAAAGGTAATTTTGTTTAATTGTACCATGGGTGGTGGTTGTTGGGATTATATGCAGTACAAGACGTCACACCTTTAGAAAGCACAAAATAGTAGCAGGTATAAGGCAGTGTTTTGCAGAGACCCTTGTGCCATGTGTTCTCTGGGACAGGTTCAGGAGGCAGGACTTATGAAAAGTTGAATTGTTAATGGGGCAAGGAAGAGCAAATGTTGACCTTAGACCCATAAGTAGGTGATTTTCCCAGATTTTTTCCTCTAGCTGTATTGTGCCTGTTTGTCTACACATGGTGCCTGTGGCTGCGTGTCTACTCTTGGTGCCTCACTTGGTTCCTGTTCTTTCTTCCCTTCCTCTCCTCATTTCTTTTTCTCCCCTTCACCCTTACCATCCACCCATCCATCCATCCATCTATCCATCCATTTATTCATCCATTTTTATTCATCCATCCATCCATTTATTCATTCATTTTTTCATCCATTCATCCATCCATCCATCCATCCATCCATTTATTCATCTATCCATCCTGCTCTGGGCTCTGTTGGCTTCAGTATGAGTTCACAAGCATGCTGCTGTTAAATATAGACAAGTAAGCAATTAGGAGTGTTGACTCATCCTTTAGAGGTGTTTGCTTCAGTAAAACGAACTGAAAATTCTGATCTAAAAGCAGCAGGCTTCAATGTATTGAGCATAAGGCGATTCATTCCAGTCTTCCTTATACATCAACAGATTGCATGTGACTAACCTAACATTGTAGTATATTATGCTTGACAAGATCTCGGAAGACATCCAATGTAGTCAAGCATTGGATGGGTGACCTCTCTCTAACATCTAGGGTCGTTTTTGCGGAGCATCTTTGCAAGTTCTGTGGTGTGAGAAAGTTCTCTTATAAATCATTCTGTGCACCAATCTCTTACTGTCATTTTGTGGGCATGCAAAACAGGTTTAATCTCCCTAAAAAGGTAGAGCTCTTCAAATAGCCTTTTGTAGGAAGTTGTGATCAGTTCCATCAGTCATTCCTCATGCTGAACTTTGCACACTGCCTTGGAATCCGCTCATCTGTCTGAATGTTACCTGGCTCAGTAAGAGTATTAAAATTTATGAAGACTAAAAAGATATCTGTAAAATTACCTAATATATTTAGTGATAGCAAAACTGGTAATGAATCCTATTTCCGGTGTGTGGCTGAGTCCCTGTAAAGTTCCATTATAGGGAGAAACTTTCTGGTTCCTCAAAGGATTTAAAATTCATTACTGCAGTTTGATTAGGGTAATAATGTTTCCCTTAGTCAGAATCTGGAAGCTAGTCATGGGCTCCATGTGTATTATGACAACAGCTGACGTTTGCTGAGTACTAAGAAGTGCTAGGCATGTGTACTTTTTAGACAATTATGAGCTAAAATATTTTAGGAAGAGCCCTGGCTGGATAGCTCAATTGGTTAGTGCATGGTCCTGGTACACTAAGGTTGTGGGTTTGATCTCCGGTCAGGGCACATACAATAATCAACCAATGAATGCATACATAAGTGGAATAACAAATTGATGTATCTCTCCCTTCCTCTCTCTCTAAAGTCAATAAAATAAAAAATTTAAAATTATAAAAAATATTTTAGGAAAAAAGCAAGCAAGCTTTGTGTTGAAGTCTTCTTGCGAGGATTTCAGGGTGTATGTTTCATATATTCAAAAAATGGTGCTCTGTTAGCTGGGAAGGCAGCTGTTTTCTTCATTTTCAGTAACACAGCTTTCCTGAATAATAAGCTCTTGGTTTGTGTGTTGTGTAATTAAGTAAGTCCAGTGCTCTCCGTTATCTTATCTAGAAAGATAACTGGTTATATTTTCAGGTTATTTCTTCTTAGTTTTCTGTATTGGTATTGCTTTTGATAAGGGTCTAAGTTAAAAATGAACTAGAAGTTACACTGGAAGGCATTTACACAGCTGTGAAATACTGCAGACTTTCTTCTTGCCTTGTGACTGTCTGAGGCTGCGATGACATTTTAGATGTATCTTTTAAAAATATGAGGCTTTGGCTGTGTGGTGGGGGGGCGGGGCACTTTGTATTCCAGTTAATAATGGAATGAATCCTAGTGGGCGAGGTCATGGCACTTCAATACACGTTTTTTAATGGGTCCCACTTTTTCACCCACATTTGCTATTTCTTTTCTTATAACTGGGAAAGGACTTATGCAGTGACCCTTGTCATGACATGTTAAGTATGGAGTGTCAAGTTTTTGTGGCCTTTGTTTTCCATCTAGAACTTGTTAGTGGCAGTGGGGGAAAGCTCATTACTTATGCAAAACATCTCAACTAGAATTGGTCTAGAAGGGAAAGGTGTTCTCTGCACAATAGCAATTTTAAGCAATGAATGAGAAGATACTATGTCAGTGTCCCCCTCCCAACCCCCCCAAAAAACAAAAAAGTTTTTGTGGTCAGGGATTTCTTAGAGTTTAATAATTTGATTGATTTTTTTTTTAATTTCAAGTGGAAAAACAGCTAGTATCTTTGTGTTTCTGTCCTTGAAATCAAGTGACCTGCTTTATGGGGGATTGATGTTTTAAATTATTTTTAAAAATCGGGTTACTTTGTATATAAGGATTGTTTTTCTCTGGTCATTTTATCCTGGAAAAGTTGAATGAAGTAGATGGTGGAGATTCCTTCATATGAGATGAGCTTCAGGTTTAGCATTACAGCTTATGGTTAGCTCATGACTATGTGAGGTGGGATGTATGGATCGCAAGCCAGCCAGCCAAAGCAAGACTCTTCAGAAGTGGCTCTATCCTGTGCAGACTCTTTCTCCTGCCCTTAGGAAACTTTCTTGAGAACTGGGGTAGAACTTGGATCAGTACTGAAATGATCCTGATGGGAAGTCAACGTGTTGGACTTAACACTTAGTTCCGCATGTGTATATAACTTACTGAACTGAGGGATGTCTGATACCTTTGTATTTATGCGATGGATTTGAATTGAGAGCAAAAAGAAAAGAATGTTGATTCTTTTTAGTACTTATAATTCTCTGTAGGAAGAAGAAGTTTACAAAAGAAAAAAATTATTCTAGACTTGTCGACATGGAGATATTGAGAGCTGTGCTTTGTTAATTGGGGGGGAAACTAGCTCTCTCCTTAGACACTAGTGTCTTTCCTGTGGTCCTGGAGAAGGCCCGCAGCCTTTCTAACTCAGAGGCTAGACCTTCTCGCTGTCCCGAGCATGTCTCTGGCTCTTACTGTGAAATTCACGTCAATCAGCCAAGTCGGCCTGACCAGCCTATTCTCTTCTTGGAGGCTGGTGGTTCTTATTTTAAAATTAAAGACCCTTTTGAGAATCTTATAAAGCTAGAGGCTCCCACTCCCCAGAACACATCAACTCACCTATTAGATTATCTGAAAAGCCAAACTATAACTAAAATGTAAAATTTGCTGTTTTACACTCAACACTCTCTCTCCCAAGAGCCTAGATGCCCGAAGTCTGAGTGGGCAGAGCACTCTGTCCCGCAGGTTGCCCTGGAGGTGGGAATGCCCTGCCAGTGAGCGGCTTTGGTGACAACATGTCTTTTTGCATTTCCTTGCTTCCTGTTCTCACGGGTGGACAAATCCTGTACTGGGTTTGAAGCCACACTCGCCAGCTCTGCAGTCTGGCATATCTCTCCCCTTTGTATTATGTGGTGATTTAAAATTTTTATTTTCAGAGGGCAAGTTTTTTTTTTTCTTCTAATTTTCAGATTCTGGGAAATATCACCACAATACTCATCATCTCTATTTAGAAGGGGGAAGTTCAGGTTCTGAGAGAAGCTAATTGCTCAAGGTCGCATTGACAGCAAAGGGTACAATTGGGCCTCAGTGCAAATTCTGTGCATTTTATTTTATTGAGAGCTGTGCTTTGTTAATTGGGGGGGAGACCCCCATATATTAATTGATTGGCTTATTAATTAATAAATTAATAATAATTGTTAATTTATTAGAGACTTACAGACTACCTTTTGCCACATAAATCATCTTAGAGAAGGAGGTGCTTAGATTTGGGTAGAAGAACATTGCCAGTTTCAAACATGACTAATACAATTGGAAAGTGCATTGTCCTCAGTCAACCAAGGGTTATCAACTCAGGCACCCGAAGAGGTGCTCCAGTAGCTTACATGTAATTTCCCTGGTGACACTGATTTAGTAACAAATATATGGGTGATTCCTTAAGAGATAAGATGTCAGAAGTTTCATGTTAAGTAATAGGGTAGTAATCAATAGTGATGGCAATGTTATAAATTGAGAAAGGCTTCATGTCAAGGGTTCTTAATATTTCCCTACCCCAAACATTGTTTTGTAATTTCACATGCACCCATATCTTGAAAAACAAATTAAAGTTCCATTTTCTTCCTGTCCCTAAGTAAATGGGTATCCTTGGCTCGAACATACTCGCCAGTGACTCTCAATACATAAAGGATTTTCTTATGTTGAACTTGATAATGTTAGTGGTACATTCTGAACTGTGATAGAAAATTAATGAAACAGGTCACATGTTTAACCTTTACGCACAAAGGTGGTTGAGATGTAGAGGGGTAGAGCTCTGTTTGTTGGGAGCACATCAGCGAGCCCATGTGTGACTTGTCTTCTTTACCTAGTGCTGTGTGTTCAGCTATGCCATGTTAGCGTGTGCAGGTGAATCTCAGCCTTTTGAATTGCTGCTTGATGTGCCGTCAGATCATTTTGTACCTAACCCTGTGTTCAGAATCACAAGTGCCATCGCAGTGAATGTGCTTACCTGTGTGTCTTAGGACCTGTGGGTTCTATAGAATAGACCCCCATAGGAGAAAACATGGGCATTTTTCGTTTTGCTAGATGATCCCAAGGGGTCTTCTGTACTTTTCAGGGTAAAGAGAGCTGCATTCAGCAGTCTTAATGTTGTTATTTAAAATTATTTCACATAGACTATATAAATATAGCTGGATAGTAAGAATTAAGATTTTAACTGTAAATGAAGAGATACATGAGTATAAGACAAGAGCTAAGTAAAAACCCTGTAAGGTTATATTTGCATTGGAAAGTCATTTTAAATCGTTATTTGCTTTTTCTTTTCAAATATATGTATGTATCATCTCTAGCCATGGAAAAGCCCAAGAAATAACTGTAGTCTCATCTCAGTGGGCACCTGACTCAAGGTGTGGTCAGGGATTGGGCAAGAAGGCTGGGACCTCTGTTTCCTGTTGGATCAGAAAGGAGCCATTCAGGAGTTGGGGTAGGCAGCACGTTTAACAGATGCAGAGGCCAGAAGAAGGGATTCTCCTGGCCAAAGGTGGGATAATTTGAACATCAAAAAAATATGGCTGCCATTGATTAAAACACTCTGTGTCTGTTCAGACCCTTGTGGTCAGGAGAATAATGGCCCCCTAAAATGTCCATGCCCTTTTCTTCAGGACCTGTGAATATGTTATGGTACATGGCAAGAAGGTAGGTAGCAGATGGAATGAGAGTCCCTAATGTGCTGACTTGAGGAAAAAGAGATTGTCCCGGGTTTCCGGGTGGGCCCAGTGTATTACAAGGAAGGCGGGAGAGCCGATGTTAGAGTGACAGAGCATCAGAAGGAGTCACCCTGCCAGTGCTGGTGCTGAGGACAGAATGAGGGCCATGGGCCAAGGAACGTGGGCAGTTTCTAGAAGGCAACAAGGGAAAGGAGATGGCTTCTCCCCCAGAGCCTCTACTGCATGCACAGCGCTGCTGACACTTTGATCCTAGCCCAGTGAGGCCCATTTTAGGCTTCCGGCCTCCACAACTGTCAGATAATTAAGTTCTGTTCTAAGCCACCAAGTTTGCAGTAAAATGTCATATCAGCAATAGGAAGCAAATATACACATGCTCCCGTCGTAGAGATCCCCAAACAAACAGGAAAGGGAAACTTCCCTTTGCTCACCACTGGCGGTAAAAATAGGGCACCAGCTCTGTCTCTGAATAGTGACACTCAGCCAGGTCAAGAATTGAGGATGTCTCTTGCCTGTCCTTTAAGAACTATATTTTAGCATAACCGAAAAGTCCTGGTTGGTTTTCCTCTATCATCTTCTGTAGAAGAATTAACACCAATGAATTTCTGCAGCAATTTTCACATCACTAAGAAAAAACTCGTGCCTCCTTAGGTAAGGCAGTGAGAAGTACCTAGACCATCTAGGGGGAGTTCCTGCCCCCAAAAGGTGGACTTGGATCGGATCAAGTCTTTAGAGGTCACTTTCAGCTGACAGGAAGTTTGGAGGTAGAGGAACAAAGGAGGAAGCACACAGGTAAATCCATAGTGGGAGACATTGCAGGGATAGATGGCCATCTTGGTCCCTGGTGTGATGATAAAAAGTGGGTGCTCTAGGTTAAAGCAGATTTAAGGGATATAACAATCAGATGAATGTGTGATCTTGATTATATCCTGGTTCAAACCCACTATCTGCGTGTAATGAGAGAATCATGGAAATTGGGTATAAAGTGGGTATTGTTATTTCCAAGGTGGGGCTGGGAGGGACCGTGAATTTGGTTTGTATAAAAAAAAATCCATAATTTTTAGAAATGCAAATGGAAGTAGTAAGGATAAAAGGACATGTAGCCTGAGATTTGCTTTTAAAAATGGGGCAAAGTTGGGGGGAAGATAAAAGTAGCAGACTAAAATCTTAATAACTCTTATGATGTGTTGAATGACAATTGTGGGGGTTTGCTATACTCTACTCTTTTGTGCAATCTTTAAACACAATAGAGCAGGCTCTGGCTGGGTTGCCTAATGGATAGAGCATTGTCTTGGAGTGCTGAGTTGCATGTTTAATCCCTGGTGATGGTATGTACAAGAAGCAACCCATTGCACAACTAAATGGAACAACTCAGTGGAACAAAGAATTGATGCTTCTTTCTCTTTCCTTTTCCCTCTCTCCCTTCCTTTCTCTCTCAAATCAATGGAAAAATAAAAAATAAATGAGAAACAGTAGAGCAGATGGATAGGTGTGAGGATCAACTATATTCTTGCAGGGCTGATGAAAACCTGAGTTGTCCCAATGTCATGTGTAAGCGCACCAGTGACTTAGGATATAAATTCCTAAGACAGTTTCGTACACAGATGCAAAACGTACCACAGTTCCAACAACTTAGACCGAAGGGTGGATGTTGTGCTTTTTGAGAAAGCATCAAATGACTCAGAAACAGGCTCCATGAGAGAAATTGCAAAGCCGTGGGGAGAGTTTTTATTTGCAACCAGAGTCCTGACTAATCCGAGTAGTGCAGACAGATTTACAACCTCTTGCCCCCAAGACTTCTTATAGAAAGTTGAGAAGATGCAAGTAGGCCTTATAAGAGAGAAAGCATAGTGAGACAGGAAACTTTAGAAAATCATATTCGTTTATTCTGAGTAATGAACTTCGCTGAACTTATTCAGTGATGAGTATCATTAAATCATAGCTCTGATGTTTAAATTAAGCAGGAAAAAAATAATAACCCATGCTATGTAAGATGATCTACCCCTCTGAGCATGTTTCCATGCCTAGTGAAGTGATGCCACGTCAGTCTCTCTCACTAAAATTACTTGCACAGCTTTCTATTTTTAAATTATTTGGATATTAATTTGTCAAAACATTTCAAAATAAGTACTTTAAAGTAAGTGTTTTCTAATGTGTTGCTCCAAACCAGAGCTCACTGACTGATTACCAAGTAGACCAGTATGAAGAAAGACAAAACTTGGTTAAGAGAAGTCTGAGAAAGCCTGGGTTCGCGGGGAGCTCTGAGGTAGTTCTAGATAGGAGGGCTCCATGCTGGGAAGATGTCAAGGCGCCTCAGATTAACCTGTAAACCCAAGGCAACCCCAGTCAGGATCCAAAGGAGAATTTTAAAGAACCTGACAAGCAGATCCTCATTCATCTAGAAGAGAAAAGTGGGCAAAAGTAACCATTAACATCTTTCTGAAATGAAACAATGGAGATCTCCACCAAATATACAACATTGCTATAGCATTTAAAACGGGGGAATTGGTGCAGGCGCTGGCATGTAAGTGGTACAGCGTGCAAAGTCATAGGTATGCATCTGTTTATATTCATGTATAATATAATTTGAGTTTGGTTTATGTATAAAGTGGCATTTTGAATCTGGGCTGGAGGGGGAGGACAGTGTGTGAAAGCTGGCCATCTAATCAAGTCATAACCCCTCCACACTGTATACAGAAATAAATTTCAGAGTGTTTAATGAGGGAGTCATAAAAATATTGATATTAAGAATAGAAGAACAAGAGAGAATATGTTTTTATTACTGCAGAGTCTAAAGGGGTCTACCAAGCAAACCCAGACCTGCAAACCTATGGAGATTATTACTGGGTACATAGCACAAGCTAAACGTTCTTGTGTGAGTAAAGGTATGAACCAAGTTAAAAGACAAGGCATAAAGAAATTCCATTGGATGCTCTGGTATGGAGCCTAGTTTAGTTTGTGAGTCTGTTTGCCTGGATGATGCGCATTTACTGAGGTTCTGGACTGGTTCATGTTGTCTTAGGAAACACCTGGGGAGCAGGAGGCCTGGACTCTGGTGGGGGCAGGGAAGTATGGAGATTGGCACCCAACAAGTCAGCATTTTCACAGGTCGTAGAAAGAAAATGTCATGTGTCAGTTTTTCAGGGGAAATGTTTGCTTTACACAAGCCACAAAAGGCTCAGTATTAATCTCATGGGTGGTCATTTAGGTATTCTTCCCCCAGAGTTAGAAACAAGTGAGTCTAAAGCTGTACGTAGACTGCTTGTGGGCTGCCATTTTCCTCTGTGTATTTTTTTAAAAATTTTTATTTCCTTTGTCTATTTCATTTGGTTATTTGGTGCCAGCTGACTTACAAGGTCCTTCACTAGTGTTCCCATGCTTTCTCTCTCACTTTATTTTTGCCAGTGGCCCCTCGGGTCTGTAGTTAGTCCTACTGAATGGGGTCTGTAGCCCCTGGAGTTGCTCCTGTAGAATCATGCTTGTCACACTGTATTGGGGCTTCTTGCTTGCTCCACCGGTACCCCGCTAGACAAGGGCTCCTTCGTGGCAGAGACTTGGTGGGACGGGACTTGCTGCGTACTCCTACTGTTGCGTACGGAGCCCAGCTCAAAGGAAGGATACAGCACGTGTTTTGAAAGAATGGATGATTAAATGCTTTTTTTCAGGTTTCACATACTTATCCATCAGTGTAAACCCCAACCCAGTGCACCAACACGATTTTCTGCTATGAGAGTGGAAATATTTCCTGGTGAAGTGGGAAATTGTGCAGATGGCTCCTGGAAGACCTTCAGTCTTTCCAGCTTTATTCTGAAACTTTATTTACAACTGTGGACCTTCTTTCTTCACTCCGCTGTGATCTCCATTCACAGAGCAGCACTGGTGTCGATCCCTGGGACCCAGTCTGCTCCAGGGCTCTGGGTTATTCCTTCTGTCCCAGCTGACATCTGAGATGTGCATATGTATATATTTACAATATATATTTATATGTACATGTAAAATATACCTGCTACATATTTATATGTAAATATCACATAGTTATTATATAAGGCATGTACGTTTGCAGTGCGTTGTAGAAAATGATCCAGCAGGGCCCTGGGACGTGCCGTGGAAACTGATGCGAGAAGACTCACTTGTGCAGGAGTTGGGAAGGCATCCTAGCATTAGTGATCCCTACCTGGATCCTGGAAGATGTGTGGGAGGTTTTCATGGAAAGAGAAGCATTAGAGAGAATAATACTTACAGGCTTACTGGGCAGTGAAAAAAATCAAGTGTGGCTGCTGTGTGAGAAAGAGTGGCAGGATGTGGTTGATGAGGGGTAGGGGTCCCTTTGGAAATACTCCCTATAATGTGCTAAGGAGTTTGGCCCTTGAAATCTTTGAAATGAAATAAGTATGTGCAGAATGGCTCTTGGAAGAGAGCAGGATGCTCCAGGCTCTCCTGGGGACTCTCCTTGCCTGGGGTTCTTTTCCTCCCTGAGTGCTAATGTCACACAGACAACAGCACAGCAGTAGAATGAAGCTGCTTATGTATTTGTTGCCAATTCAGTAGTGTTTTGATAATAAGTGAGTGGATTCTTCTAAAATGATTATTGTAACCAATTTGAAGGGACAGTTTTGATCAGGAAGGTTTAGTAGCTTTGATTTAGGTCAACTGATACATTTGTTCGCCCTTCAGATTGCATCTGTTCAGGGATGACTTGTATATGATGATGGGTCTTTTTGGCCAGTGAAATTCAAGTACGTTCCATGTCACTTTAATATCGGGTAATATGTTGCCAAGAAAAAGGCACTAAAAACATGATGTGGATTGTCAAAATGTTGTAGGAAAAAAACCACAAAGGAATTCACATTTAGCTTAATTGGGTTGTGATCTTCTGAATGTAAATTGTCTCATGCTGAATTGCCCAATGCTATGTAAATTATATGCAATACTTTTCTGCCAAAGATCTGTTGAACCCAGGAAACTTGAGAGGAGTCCACATTAAACTGAACTAGATACTTTTACAGACTCTTCAGGCAGTCTTATCTGGCAGAGTTTGATGGTTTTGAATGCAGTGGTGAAGTTTCTTATTGTGACTTGGATAACATAACTCTCTGATGTGTGTTTAATGAATAGTTAGCGGAAAATATTTAGTACCTGAAAATGAAAAATGCAACTTCCTTTTGGAGGAATTGACTCTTGGTATGACTGCTTAGTCATCTTATCTTTTAAAACAATCTGCCTTGGGGTTCCTTGGTGGTCGGTAATGATGACAACTCTCATTTGTGTGGTGCTTCTAATAAGCTCTCTTACCATCTTGCTTGGTCTTCGCAACTGTTTTATGAGCCACTATATTTTTAGTATGACATATAACATGTTGTATGTTATTTGAAACGTTTGTCTAATTGCATTTTATTCTGGATATTAGAAAAAAACAAAATTCATAAAAAATATAGAGGCTTTTAATAACAGGAGCTATCTACGGTAACTAGGTCATATATAGTTTCTCTGCTTGTAAGGTGTGAAAGTACAACTCAGCTTGCCTATTCTTTGGCCAGTAGAGAGCAGATACCTGGTAGCTAGTCTTTCAACCACAGTAGTAGTAGAAAAAATTAAAAATTAAAAAATTATTTTGTGTTTATGTAACAGGACCGGTTATGTAGCAGGTCATGAGAGCTAGAATTGATCTATCTCCAGCTAGTTGATAGTAAATGAAAAAAAGCCCCCACACTCGACCTCTCCAGTCACTACAGGGAGTCCTTGGGTTACAACAGTCTCAACCTATGATGTTTAGAGTTTATGACGCTCACTCCCATAAAAACATTAAAAAATTGAGACGTGAGTGATTTGACTTTTGCCGTTAGTGTCACGCTTAACGGACTATGTGGGCAAAGTAGTTTGGTTGCGGGCGGTGGAAGAATACGCAGTAATGCGACGTACGAGTGCAGGAGTTGGCACCCCCCCCCCCCCAGTACGCTCACCTACGCCATTTTAGACTGTTAAAAGCACAAGTGTTTGGCTTGTGTTAGGATAGGGTGTGTTTTGACTTACACCAAAATTTGGGTTATGTCACTGTCATAGGAACGTAACTGTTGTAACCCGAGGACTCCCTGTATTTGCGTAAGGACAGATATAAATGTCAATGCAACAGGTTAGTTCAGAAATAGACCTACCCCTACTTAGTATTGAATCTGCTAAAATGCCAAGGTAGTTCAATGGGGAAAGAATGATTTTTTCAACACTGATGCTGGAACAATTAAGTATTATAAGGAGAAAAAGAACTTCAGTCTCACCTTGTATCATACACAGAAATTGGATCTTAGACCTGAACACAAAAGCTAAAACTTAAACATTTCTCAAGGAAAATGTAGGTTAAAATCTCCACGACCTTGGGATGTGAAAGATTTCTGAGCACAGAGTGTCCTCCAGAAAAAGAAGTTAAACCAGAACTCGTTTATTCCATACTTCTGTTCTTAGAACTTCATGAAGAAAATAAAGACACAATGTGCAGACTGGGAGAAACTATTATCACATACGCTGATATAGAACTTGTTTCCAGACTATGTAAAGAAATTTTACAACTGAGTTATAAGACAAATAACTCAATTAAAAGATAGACAAAAGATTTCATCACACACATCATAAAAGAAGATACACGTATTCCGATAATCGTGTTCAAACATCCTCAACATCATTATTCATTAGGGAAATGCGAATTCAAGTACAGATCAATATAAGATGCCACTACACACCCAACAGAGCAGCTAAATCGAAAAAGACTGACAACCAAAGTCGTGGCAAGGAATGTAGACCAACTAGAGCTTCATCCATTGTTGAAGGGGATGTAACAGTGCGTAACCAGTTTGGAATCTAGTTCAGCACTTTTTCATAATGTTAAGTATATTTTACCATATAACTAATAGTTTCACTTCTAGATATTTACCCATGAAAAATGAGAACATGTGCTCATAAAAAAAGACTCACACACAAATATTTAAAGTGGCTTTATTCATAATAGCCCTAACTTGAAAACAACCCATATGTCTGTCAACATGTGAATGGGTAAATGAATGGTGAAATACAATGCCATACTACTTGGCAATACAAGAGAACTAAGTACTTATGCACACAGCAATATGGATGAAGCTTGCTTATGCCCAGAGGAAGAAGCCAGACCAAAGACAATATGTTGTATGATTTTGTTTATATTAAATTCTCAAACTGGGGCAGGTAACCTGTATTAAAAGAATGGAGATCAGTGGTTGCCTGGATCCCAGTAGAAGGGGAGATTGACTGCAAAGAGGCACCTTTTGGGGTGATAGAAATATTTGATATCTCCATTGGGATAGTGGTTTACAAGTGAGAACTCATTTAATGGTGCACTTGAACATACATTTAATTATATTTATATATAAATGATGCCTCAATTAGTTTGTTTTAAAAAGTGAAAAAAAGCAATGCTTAAATTGCTGCCCATCAATGGATGATAGTGTCAATTTCTACACTTTCCATTTGGATAATCTCTTTTGGGTTCACTTACTGAATGATCCTTCCTTTCCTGACTTTTCTGCTTTGCTACTTCTACTATATAGCAGAGTTCCATGGCACATGCGGTCAGTTTATGTGCTTTCTATTCCATTTCATTGATCAACTTGTTTATCCTGTCTTAATTCTTTTAGCCTCATAACGAGCCCTATTATTGTCCTTCTCTTTAGTCAGAAATGTTTTGGCTGTTCTTTTTTTAAATTGAATTTATTGGGGTGACTCTAGTTAATATAATTATGTTTTTGCTATTCTCAAGCCTGTGTTGTGTTGTATACATTTCATAAAAAGTGGCTATGCTCCTGTGCTCCATAAAGAAGTCTCCTGGGATATTGATGAGGGACTATATATAGATTTTATCGATAAATTTGGGTAGACTTTGAAATTTGGAATATTAAATCTTTTTGTTCATAACCACTGTATATCTTTTTACTTATTAAGCTCTTCAGTAATGTCTCTTTATGTATATGTCTCTTTTTGTAATTTTCTCTATAAAGTTTCTGTACTACTTTGAATTTATTTCAAGACATTTGATGTTTTCTATTTTCTCATAAGTGAAATATTTCTTCTAATTATGTTTTCTTGCACGTTTTTTTTTGGTGGTTGTTGCTGTGCAGAGATGTGATTTTAAAAAAATATTAATCATATATCCAGAGAACTTGAACTCTTGTTTCAAAAAGCTCATTAACTGATGAACAGCCTTAGTTACATGTATGCATGCTTGCGTATTTGGGAAAGCAGTGGCGTTAAGGATGCCCATGCTCCAAGGCTGGAGCTGTGATGTTCCCAGCTGGAATTCAAGCCAGTTATTCTTGCAGTCATGGATGTCGAGTCAGAGGGGTCTCTCATTGAGCCAATATCCTCGAGTTATAACCTACATCCATGTATTTTCCATTTTAGTGATGGTTACGCATGGTTCAGACTGTCATTGTTAAAAATGTGTCGCTCCTCTCTTTTAGTATCCGGAGC
This sequence comes from Saccopteryx leptura, assembly GCF_036850995.1. NCBI lineage: Eukaryota > Metazoa > Chordata > Mammalia > Chiroptera > Emballonuridae > Saccopteryx > Saccopteryx leptura. Next base: position 235,288,249 of record NC_089504.1, on the reverse strand, counting down.
GTGATGCAGAAGTATCTGGAGGAGAGAAACGAAATAACCTTCGACAAGATTTTCAATCAGAAAATTGGTAAGTCCTGCGTGTTCCCTCAGCATACTGTAACTTCAGTAGTGACATCGGGTGACACTGCGGTGAGGACAGCATGCAGTCCCCAAAGCTTTACGTGCTTTATCCTTCAAGCGGGGACTGGAGGAAATCTCATGTAAATTAATTGGGTACCTAATGATCACTTATATTCTCAGTAATATGTCTTGTGAATAAGCTAGTGGGAAACAAGGCTAGTTTGATTCAAGGTTTTGAGGAAATTTGGGAGGTTGCCAAAATGGGGTACTTGGTGACCAGAAAGAAGCTATCTCTGTTGAGACCTACTTCTAAGACCCTCAGCTTTTCTTGATGCTGTTGTGCTGTCTCTGGTCACAAGGGTTGGGCTGTGTCTTCACAGACATCACCCCACTCTCATGCTTGGCTATCTCCTTCCAAAGTGTAGAGCTGGGTCACTTGATCTTGGCGTTTCTCATGGGTTTACAGGTTTGTTTTTTTCATTTTTCTGAAGCTGGAAACAGGGAGAGACAGTCAGACAGACTCCTGCATGTGCCCGACCGGGATCCACCCAGCATGCCCACCAGGGGGCGATGCTCTGCCCATCCTGGGCATCGCCATGTTGCAACCAGAGCCACTCTAGCGCCTGAGGTAGAGGCCACAGAGCCATCCCCAGTGCCCGGGCCATCTTTGCTCCAATGGAGCCTTGGCTGCGGGAGGGGAAGAGAGAGACAGAGAGGAAAGCGCAGCGGAGGGGTGGAGAAGCAAATGGGCGCTTCTCCTGTGTGCCCTGGCCGGGAATCGAACCCGGGTCCCCTGCACGCTAGGCCGACACTCTACCGCTGAGCCAACCAGCCAGGGCGGGTTTACAGGTTTTGTATGCCATTCATTCTCCTCAGTTCCACATCAGTGACTTTTATTCCTGTGACCCTGTTCAGAGTTTGTACCTAACACGTCACCAGAACACCTCCCTGTGGTATACACAGAGGTCAAGGACCTCTGGCAGTGCCCAACTATGGCTGATGCTGGTCCTGGCTCGTGCAGACGTGCAGTTGTGTAGAAGTGTGCCGTGGCTGCCACAGTTAGTGCCTAGAGAAATTAGGGCTGAGCGGAATTGTTTTAATGTGGAGTTTCAAGTCCAGTGAGGAAATGAGGTGTGTTCTCACCTGCCTGCTGAGAGGCTCACCATTTCTTTAGAGGTGACTGTTAGCGGCTTTAGGTAAGAGCTTTAGTCTACATACTTTTCCCCCCATTCCCAAAAATCGGTCCCTGCTGTCCAGAAGTTTTCAAAAGAATATTTTATTCTCAGCTAGGGTGGATTCATCATTTGGTCTGCCAGCTGGCTAGTTGTTCATTTGTTCATAGTGATGTGATAAACATAATCTAGGATTTTTACATGAAATCACAGAGAACGGATGCCCCTTTCCATTCTTTGGACCTTGCTGGCCTCTCACGATCACCCAGGTAAGCTTGCTGAGGAACTGAGGTTTTGTTTTTCAATTATTTCACTAGTAGAGGACATGACTGAAATTTCAAGAATTTAAGGTCTTATTGTAGTTTCCTAGATCTCTAATTCTGCATTCCATGATTCATAAACTAAGACTGACCTCTTTGAGACCGAATATTCTTAAAAATAATCCAGGGTTGCCCCTCCATATCCACGCAAGGATGTGTAGATGCAGGTCGGTGATGTGACTTGTCCTGATTCACAGTTCTCTATTCTAATTATTCTTTGAAGCCTGTTGGACAGGAAACAATGAACAGAAAATGTGCTGTAGAAGGTCACCTGGTAAGAACTGGATAGGTTTTTTTCAAAAAGAGTTACGGTTCTCTTTTTGGTCAAGTAAACTAGAAATCAGAACAGAAAATCTTTGGATTTTTGTAAACCAATTTGTACCAACTCTACAAAAATTAGCCAGTCTGTTACAGTGACTTGCAGTAGCTTCTGTGATAACCCATGGAACCTCGTGGTGAGAAGGTGGGTGACGTGGTCTGAATGAAGGGTAGCTTGTCTCTGCTCCGAGGACAATGTGTGGGGAGTTCATGGCCCTTAACCACATGCCGATGTGTCAGCCTAATCACCAGGATCTGGTTGGGAACAGATTAGTTAAAAGCGTTTGGCTTTTATCTCATTTTGTATTGCTGCTCCTCACTGTTTTACTGTCATCTGTATGAATGCTCCTGCTACTTCTGATTGTGCACCAAAAAGAAAAGGAAAACTCTCATGGTAACCAGAGAGAGAAGCACGGTGTCTTTGAGAGGCAAGGGGAAAAAAGAATTAATTAATTGTTAAAAAAAAATGAAAACAGCATAAAAAATATAAAAATTTACATTTTTAAAATTTATTTTTATTTGTAAAAATGTATATACTTAATAACATTTTAAATTTAAAAATATATTTAGGTATGTTTTACACAGCATAAAATCCACCCATTATATATAGCTCAGTAGTTTTCCTTTAGAGTATTCACTGAGTTGTGTAATTGTTCCCACACTTTTATTTTAGAACATCTTCAACTCCCCCCTCTAGAGAAACTCCCTGCCCTTTAGCAGTCACTCCTCATTTTCCCCTCCCCACCTCTGGGTACCACTAACCCAATGGCTTCCTCTGTGTTTGCCTGTTGGACACTCCAAATGAATGGAATCCCGCAGTATGTGGTCTTTTGCATCGAGCTCTGATCATATAGTATTTGGAAGGTTCACCCATGTTGTGTGTAGCACCTGTCAGGACTTCTTTCCTCTTTATGCTCGATAATATTCCATTGTGCGAATATGCCACACTGTGCCATTCATTAATTGCTGGATGCTTGGGTTGTTTCCACTTTGTGGCTGTTGTGAATAATGCTGCTATGAGAGGAAGATCCTTTTTCACATACAGTTTGTGCGAGTGGTCCCCTGCAATGAAGACATACAGGTGGGTGGATGGTGACAAGCCTGTTTCCCCTGTACCTCTCTTCACTTGAAATGCACTGAGGATTCTTTCTCCCTTTGTGCTTTCTGCTCCTTGCTCTCCCTTCTGTAACCCTCAGCACACATGCAGCCCCCCAGACATGTCCTTTCCATTGTTTGGATTAAAACCCTACCTGACATAGGCCCCAGGAGCCTTTGCTCTGAGGGCCTCGTGGCATTAACGAACCCTTGGACCTTAGCTTCAGCCACGCTGACTCTTCTCCAAGAGCTCCTGCATTGGACACTGATGGTTTGTGAATTTTATCTCAGTTAAGGTGCTAAAATATTAAAAATGGTTTAAATAAGTAATTCCTTCTTCCCTTCCTTCTGATTTGTGAGCTTGGAGCTGGTCAGGAGAAGTAAGTTTATACTTAGAAGCTCACAGGGAAGAATAGTGACTGATTGGTGTCCGGGCTGGGGGGGGGGCAGAGCGCACGGTAAAGATGGACATAGATCTGTAATTATGTAGCTGTGTAGTTAACGTGTGCCTCTGCTTGTCTGTCTGGGCCCGCTTTTGTATGTGGTGTTCTCATTTTCTGGCTGGCATTAGGGACTGGGGAAGAGTGGGAGATGGGCCGTGGTAGGGGTAAGTAGGTCTCCCTCTCCAGGTCTGCATTCCCACTTCAGCACCCATCCTTTTCCCTTGGTCTCTCCCATGTGTTCTCTCTGCCCCTTTCGGTGACAGTCCTCCGTGCTTCCGCTTGTTGATGTCTGTGTTACCCCTCACAGCTTTTCTGTGGTTCTCTAGTTTCTCTTTCAGCCCTTTATCTGCCCCTCCACCTCCACCTCCACCTTTCAACTCCTTTTCTCACTTCCCATGCCCTACCAGTACCCCTTCCCGCCAGTGGTTAGCGCAGGGTTTGGGGGACGCTCTCCAATGTGGGCTGTAGCCAATTTGTAAGAATGTTTTGTGACATGAAAAGAGGAGGAACCTTTCATTTACTTGGCCTGTGAGTCTGTGCTGAGGTAATGGGTAATTGGCAGACCTGTGGGCTATGCCACGAACTGGTGGTTATTTCATTAGTTTTCTTACCAATAAAGGCAGAGATAATAATAGTAGCTACTTCATAAGACTGTTGTGAGGATTCAGCAGGAAATGCTTGCGAAGCTCTTGACACGATGATTTGTTCTCAGCAGATGCTGAATGAGCGAAAGCTCTTAAGTGGAATTGTTTATTATAAACATATTTCATCATCTACAAAAATGGACTAGAATAACCAACCCCCAAACAAATACATCACCCAGATTCAAAATTCTTCAGCATTTTGCTATAATTGCTTTGTTCATCCCCTCTTTTTGTAGTTGCCAAAATATTTTAAAGCAATTAGTAAAATCATAGCATCTCAGTCCTATATACATCTCCTAAAGATACGGAAGTTTCTTATACAACCTCAATGCCTTTATCCCAACCAATGAAAATTTATGGTGATTCTTACTAGACTTCAATACTGAGTTTATATTCAAAATTTTTTGGCTAACATGCCTTTTTATTCTTGGTTTGTTTCAATCAGGATCCAGATATTCTTGTATTATTCTTGTTAATAATGTCCCTTTTAATCAACAGCCCGTGCCCCCTGCCTGCCTTCCCCCACACAGGTAGTTGACTTATTGAAGAAACTGGGCCAAGTGTATTACAGAATGTTCCACATTTTGGATTTTTCTGTTTGCTTCTTCATGGCATTATTTAAATCACCCTTCTCTTTCCTTTAGCGTAAACTGAGAGGGAGCGCTAACAGCTCGATTAGACTTAGGTTTGGCCTTTTTGAGTAAGAGTCTGTCACAGGTGGAGCTGTGAGCTTTGTAGCAGGAGAGATACCACATGGAGTTGTCACTCTGGAGTCGTGTCATGAAAGTGAGCTCAGGTGTGGCCAGCTCTCAAGTTCCTCATTCAGCTGCCATCTGCCATGTCTTTTTCATTGACTATCTCTGCTTAAATCAGTCATTTCATCAAGGAGTTGCAAGATGGCGAGTTTTCTAATTATGCGTGTCCTCCCACATTTATTACTTGTGCTCATCAACTGGAGCTCTTCAGTTGCCTTTAAATGTAGTTCATGGAGGAAAGGCAGGTGTGGTTGGGAGAATTCTAAAACAACCCCAGTGACCTTCGCCTCCTAGCATTACTACTGAAAGAAATTTTGCAGACCTAACTAAGGTTGTGATCTGGGTGGGCTTAATCTGCTCACTCCATCATAAAGCACGAGAGATTTCTGCTCACTGTTGCTGGCTGTGCAGATAGAGGGGGGCACACAAGAAGCAATTTTGGGGCGACTTCTGGGAGCTGACAGGCAGCCAGGAATCAGGGACCTCAGTCTTCCAGTCATGGGAACTGAATTCTGCTAACAACTTGAATGAGTGTGGGAGCGGATTCTTTCCTGAAGCCTCTCGATAGGAGCTCAGCTTGCCAACTCCTTGATTTTGGCCTCACAAGACCCTAAGGAGAAAACCTGGACTTGTGAGATAAAGGATGGATGTTGTTTAAAAGTCACCCACTTTGTGGTAGTTTAATACATGGCAATAGGAAATACAGTAGGATAGATGCTCAATTCTTTGTGGTTAACTGCCAATTTTTAGAATAAAGGAGTGAGGGCCGCCTTTATCCTCCTTCTCTTTCTTACACAGAAATGATGTCTTAATGTGGATTAATTAAGTTGATTCCTAATTTGCTGTCAGTAAAATTTACATATTTAAGTAATGACCCATTGTTCTTGCTTTGGCTTATTGAAGGAATAGGTTTAAAGGGATGCTGGTTATTGAATAGACAGTAAAATCAATTTGTCAGTGGTGGTCAAGATAATTTTGTTAACAATTTTCTTCTATAATATATATTGAAATGATAATTCATCATACGCATGTGAGGTGCATGGCATTTGATAAATTTCATCTGTCTGTAAACAGTCTATTTAGCTTCTCTGCCTGTGTACTCTCTTCTATTAGAGGAGGATGTTTCTGATTATGAGGAGACTCCAAAGTAGATACTTATGCATGAGGTATGTGAACTGTTACTGTCCTGTATAAAGAACATCACCGTTAATGTAATATTACATCAGTGTTACAGACATTTCATTTTATAATATTGACTTCAGATCTTAATCCAGAATTTAAATATTAATCTTTTCGAATGGGTTTGCAATAATGTCTGAAACGTGATTTTGGGTCAAAACAAACCTTTGCAATTTTAACTTTTTTTTTGAAAGACAGCTTTATTGAGGTATGGTATTACATGCCATAAAATTCACCCATTGTAAGTTATAATTTGATGAGTTACAGTTTGATGAGTTTTAGTAAATTTACAGAGTTGTGTAACCGTTACCACGCTCCCGTTTCAAAACATTTCCACTCCTTAAAGAGGCTCCCTGTGCCCATTGGCAGTCACTCCCTGTTCCCATCCCGGCTCCCAGCAGCCATTAATCTGCCTTCTGTCTCCGCAGTCATTTGCCTTTTCTGAACATCTCGTATAAATGGAATCTTACAGTATGTAGACTCTAGTTTTTTGCATCTGGCTTCTTTAATCTAGCGTATGGTTTTGGTTTGGTTTCATTTATGTTGTGGGTGTACCCAGTGCTTCATTCTTTTGCTGCTAATATTCCCATTACGTGATAGACCACATTCTTTTTTTTATCCACTCACCTGTTGATGGACATTTGGATTATTCTCACTTTGTGTCTATTACGAACAATGCTTCTGTGAACTTTCATGTACAAGAGTGGACATGTGTGTTTTCATTTCTCTTGACTGTGTAACTAACTAGGAGTGGAATTGCTGGGTTAAATTGTAAATTTAGGTTTAACTTCTTAAGGAATTACTGTTTTCCATAGTGACTGTACCATTTTACATTCTCACTGTCAATATATGAAAGTCTCAGGTTTGCTGTGGTCTCGATGCTTGCTGTTGTCTGTCTTTTTGCTTATAGCATTCTAGTGGTTAAGATGTGGTACTTCAGCCCTGCTCAAGTAACTCAGTTGGTTAGAGCATCATCCCAATATACCAACATTGTAGGTTCCATCCCTGGTCAGGGCACACACAAGAATCAACCCACGAACGCATAAATAAGTGGAACAACAAATCGGTCTCATTCTCTCTAAAAATCACTCAATAAATTAAAAAGATTTTTTAATGTTAAAAAAAGTGGTACTTCATTGTAGTATTGATTTGCATTTCCCTCACAGTTAATGACATCAAATATGTTTGTGCCAATTAGCTGTACACATATCTTCTTTGATGAAATGTCTGTCTAAATCTTTTGCCCATTAAAAAAAAATTGTCTTTCTGTTATTTAACATATGTATGATTTCCAAGTATTTTCTCCCAGTTTTTGGTTTCTTTTTTTCATGGTGGCTTTTAAGGTACAGAAAGTTCTAATTGTGATGAAGTCCACTTTATATGTATTTTATGAATCATACTTTGGTGTCAGATATGAGAACTTTTTGCCTAATTGAAATCCACAGAGATTGTCTTCTACACGTTTTATCATTTCTTTTAGCTCTTTCATTTAGGTCTTTGGTTGACTTTTTTAAAGTTAATTTTTGTGTATGGCATGAACTAATGGTCTAAATTCGCCCTTTGTTACATATGGATGTCCAATTGAACACCATTTGTTGAAAAATGTTTCCTTTCACCATTGGATTGGCTTTGTACCTTTGTTGAAGATTAATTGACCATAAATGTGAGGAATTCTTTCTGGACTCTCAGTTTTGTTCCATTAATCTACCTGTCTGTCCTCATCCAGCACTATGGCGTCTTGATTATTGTAGCTTTAGATTTAAGTTTTGAAATTAGGAAATAAATATCGTACCACTTTGCTCTTTTTTTTCATCTAAATTGCTCTTTTGCTGTTGTGGGTGTGTTGCATTTCTACATGAATTTTAGCATCAGTTTTTCAATTGTTACAAAAAAAAATTCTGGGATTTTGATGGGGATTGTGTTGAGTCTATAGATCAATTTTGAGAGAATTGCTGTTATAACAATATTGTCTTTTGGTTCACAAAAATGAAGTGTCTCTACGTTTGTTGACGTTGTCTTTAATTTCTCTCGGTGGTGCTTTGTAGCTTTTAGTATTCTTGTTAAATTTATTCCCAAGTATTTTCATGTTTTCGATGCTACTGCAAATGGGATTGTTTACTTCATTTCAGTTTTGGCTGTTCGCTGCTAGAACGTGGAAATAGAATGGGTTTTTGTATCAATATAGTGATCTTGTATCTTGCAAACTTGCTGAACTAGTTTACCAGTTCTAGTGTTTGTATATATATGGATGCTCCTGTGTGTATGAGTGTGTGTGTGTGTGTGTGTGTGTGTGTGTGTGTGTGTGTGAATTCCTTAGGACTCTGTATATAGGATCCTCTCTCTGAATAAAAGCAATATTCTTTCATTCCAATCTGGTGCCTTTTTTTTTGTTTTACTTTCACTTTAATTTCTTAAGTGTTTTTTTTATGTTGGTCTCAAACATATTTAGCATGATTTCAAAGGACATTTACATAGGAAGAATATATAAATTATTTTTGGCATTTGAGGCCAAGGCATAAGAAATATACTTGTTAGGGGCTTTGACAACAAAAATGTATGTTTTGTTATAAAATAATACAATGGGAAAACAAAAATTGTACCAGTGGTCCTTTTAAAAAACATTTCTGAGCACTCCCTATAGAAATAAAGAAATAAAGATGAGCACAAATGTCATAGGTACCTATTAATAAACATTGGCAATTATATAAGACCAAAGAAATACTAAACACAAAAGAAACAGAATAAAATGTGTTGGGGTTTTTTTGTTGTTAGTTTCAAAAGAGCAGTTTCCAGTCTGTTTTATAATTTATCAAATCACTGCTTGAACTGTTTTGTTAAAATCTGCACATTTTTCTAACTGCAACTTCTAACTCAAAGGCTGGACTTAAATTATAGTAAATTGAGCACTTTTGCATATGGTTCTAGAGAGATCTCTTAACCTGGGAACCAGCCTATGTCTTTGCTTTCTCTTTTGTTTCTGCCTTTGTTTGGCTGCATTGGATTCTGTCCCCTGAAGGGCCTTCCTCTGACAAATGCTCCCCTGATTGACAGTCAGGGAGCCAGGCTCCCACCCTCTCTTATCTATAGAATTTCCTCCAACTGAGAAGAAAAACGGGGCAGGGGGCACACATTCAATTCTGCATCCATTGTCCCTATCTTTGTGGAGACTTTTAGTGAGGGAAAGAGTTAAAGATCCCTTTAAACTTTCAAATAGCAGAGATCAACACTTGACTAAGCACAGCTAATTGGATTTTTCAACCTAGAGAAATTAGGAGCACAGGTTCTACAGTTTCAACTTGGGTTTCCTGCTAAAAATGCTGCCCAGAGAGGATGGACACTGGAGAAGAGGGGAGAGCTGTTAGGACTTACAAACCTGTTGGCCGCACGCACTCTTTCCCGTTGACTTTCTTATTGCCTCTGTTGGCTTCAACAAGCTTGGGTATCAGTTCCTAGTGTTCGAGTCTGCCCGATCTGGAAGACGTCACCCACCCTGTCGTGAGACTCTGCTGCTCTCAAATTGGGGACATCTGAGAGATGTGAGGTAGCTTTCAAAAAGGATAAAAAAAAAAAAGCCAAACCAGTTCTATGAGAAAATGTAGTTGTCTTTTAAAAAACAACAACAAAAAACACTGTTTATTAGAGCTGGTTTTCTTTTTTAAAGCTTTCATGCGAGTTCTAAGATCAGTCAAGAAACAGTTAGACAAGCTTCATTTTACTAGGATAAGAGAATCTTTTCATCCAAACTAATCCCAAGAACTGTAGGGGCGCTGGCGTATGGCCACCTAGGCCCCTGGTCTGCGGGCTGGCAACTCCATGATCTCTTAAGTTGTTGCTGTTTAATTTCCCTGAATATTTCTGAGTTCCTTCTTGATAGGAATTAATATTAGTTTAAGACAGTGATGGCTACCTGTGTACTAAACACTGCGTGTTTTCTACGTCAGGTTAAGTAATGTAACCATGTTCGCTGAGTGTGAGTGACGGGGGAGTCAAGAGGCTCTTGAGGCAATCATGAGGACTTGGCTTTTACTCAGAGTGAGATAGGACACAGGGAAGTTTGGGTGTCAGGGTGGCATGCTCTGACTGAGGTGTTCACAGCACAGTCTAGCTGCCTGGAAGTGGGGCCGAGGAGGCAGGAAGCAGCGGCTTCTGCGACATGCAATGAGCAGGGATGCTGGCTCTGGCCCGTGGGCGGGCAGCAGTGGAGGTGATGAGAGGCCACTGGTTCCAGACTTGAAGGTAGGGTTCGCAGTGAATTATGTTGTGGCGCAAAAGGGGGTGGAAGGGATGGGGACTGGCAGGGGACACATGTCCTCAGGTTCAGGTGCGGCCAGGGGTGCCGGGAAGGCTCAGATAAGAAGATGGGGATGTAGGGTAGTGATTTTGTTCATGCATCTTGTTGGTGACTTGATTTGCATCGCGGGCTTTTTGCCAGAAGAGAATTGTCATACCTCCTTTGCATTCTGCCCGATGCTTTTAGGTCAGCCTTAGCTCAGATCTCTGCCCCAACTCTGCTAGCTTTCAGCTTGCTGTTAAGTAGAGAAGTCTTAGGATTCGGGTTAGACAAGAAATCCCAGTGAAGGTGGGGCAGGTAGGGTTGTTGTAGTCCCTCAAAGAGACTGTTTTAAACAGTGGTGCACAAAAGGAGAAACGAGGGCAGCTTCTTAAAGAAGCACATGTTCTTACTTTGTAAGATGCACTTGCTAAAGAAATCTATTTAAAATAGAAAACTTCACTATAACTTAAAAAAATAACATTGTTGGTTTTCAAAGTTTGCTCTTTGGGAATTCATTTGCTTTATCACATAATTTCCAACTATTTAAGAAGATTGAAATTAGTTTTGTTTTGTGGCTCCTACTCTTAAAGTAACAGGTGGGTTCAGGGTCGGTGATGGAAAAGAATGTGACAGAATAGCTTGCTGGGAACCTTGATTTGGGCCCTCTTCTCCCATTGTTGCTTTTTAGTGTCTGGTTATCAGAATGTGCCTGGTTTCCTTCTGGTGAGACATCACACATAGAAGGATCCAGGTTTTGTTGCTGTGTGTTATTTATTGATTAATATGCTATATGCTGTGTTATTACTTTGGAAGAACAACTCTATAGAGGTCTAATACGCATATAATACTAGGCATCCATTTTAAGTATAGAGGCTGAATTTTGGCAGAAGCGTACTCCGTGCATTACTGCACAATCCACATACAGACCATTTTCATCACTTTTAAAAGGCATACTCTTGACCCTTTGTATTTAGCGCACCCAGCCCCAGGCACCTGCTGATCTACTGTAAGTCACAGTGGGTTACACTTGGCTTTTATAGAGCTTCATATAAATAGAATCAAACAGTGTGCACTCATTTTTGTCTGGCTTATTGGCCTCAGCACAGCGCCCTTCTTTGAGGTTCATCTGTATTGTTGCCTATGTAGAGATTTTGTCTCTTTTATTGCTGAATAGTATTCCACAGTACAGACTTAACACGGTTCACTTGTTCGTGGACACTGGGGTTGTTGAAATTTGGGGCAAGTATAAATAGAGCTGCTATGGACATTTTTACACAAGTCTCTGAACATACCCTGTCATTTCTCATTGGTGCGTGTCTGGCAGAGTACTTGCTGGATCTCCTATGATAGTTGTGCGCACATTGCGATTGTTATGTCATCTTGATGTGTCGACCCCTCTGCCATTATGAAATTCTTTATCCTGATAATATATTGTTCTAACATCAACTTTGTTTAATATTGATATAATCACTCCAGCTTTTTTGATATTGGTGTTTGCATGGTACATCTATTCTATTAACTCTCTGTTGATTCGAGAGAGAGAGAATCATCAACTCATTGTTCTCCTTAGTTATTCCATCTAGTTGTGCACTCATTGGTTGCCTCTCATATGTGCCCTGACCAGGAATAGGACCCATGACCTCAGCATCCTGGGATGATGATCTATCCACTGAACCACCCAGCGAGGCCTATTACTCTGACTCTTCCATTTACAGTTGAGTAATTAATAGTAGAGTTGGACTTAAGTCTCATATCCTCCTATTTGTTTCTTGTGACTTTCCCCCTTCTTTTCCTGTCTTGTTGGGTTGTATACGTTAGGTAGTTGTCACTACTAGCTTCTGAGCCACACCTTTTCATTTCATTTATTTATTTTATTGGTGTTTCCGGCACCTTGGCTTCCCTGAACTCCTGGCTCCCTCACCTCAGCGAGACCACCGTGGTCTGCTTGGGCCCCCCCCAGTACCAACTTTCAGAAAGTACCTTCAGGCCAAGAGCTGGCCCACCCCAGCGCCTCCTGGTCAGTGTCCCTTTCCCCAGGGATTCGAGCCCTTTCCATGCCTGAAAACAGTCATTGCATGTATTTTGTACAGTTTTCTGGCTGTTATGGTGAGAGGTTGAATCTAGAACTTGTTACTGTATCATAACCTGAAGTGTAATTTTATTTTTGAAATAAAAAATTAGGCTCTTGGTGGGAAGAACAGGTTAAATATCTGAAACTGGACTGCTTGCGAAACCCTTGACCTATGACACCATCGGTTTCTAGCTTCCCCATAGCAGCACAGTCAAATCTAAGAAGCAGAAGCTTTGAAAAGATCTGAATGATGATGGCAGTAGTCATCAAGGTCTTGCGTGGTCTGTGCCGTATGTACGCATGTCATTTAGTCTTCAGGATAACCCCACATGGAAGTCCTGGTAGCTCCATTTTTCAGGTGAGAGAAGAACCACTCAGAGGTGAAGTGACTTGTCTAGCATTTTGCAGACTTTGATGGCCTGAGCTAGGGTCAACCATCCAAAGTGGGATCTGCCACAGTCCAGAGCCGGGGCTTTCTGTCATTATGCAGGGCAGACTAATCGAATAACTAAGTAGTAGGTTTTCTCCAGATTCTGTAGATGAAATGTCTTCTGGGGCAGTAGTGCAGTCTAGGTTAACTGATGTGGGAACTTCAATGCATGAAGTGGTTAGTTTCTTCCTGAAATAGCTACTGTTAGTTTCTTCCTGAAATAGGAACAAAGGGTGTCTAATGTCCCATAAGAGGTGGTTCTGGAGAAATCACCCTCTGTCTTCTCTTTTCCTCTTCTTTTCCACCTTTCTTCTTTCACTCTTCCTTTTCTTTCCTTTATCTCTTTCCCCCCTTTTCCACCTGTCAAACAGCACAAGAGCAATAGCAAAAAGGAATGAAATCAAAACCAATCACATATATGCACCCCTGTGTTCATTGCAGCACTACTTAAAATAGCCAAGATATGGAAGCAACCTAAGTGCCTGTTGACAGAGGACTGGGTAGAGATGATGTGTATATATGCAGTGGAATACTATGCAGCTGTACAGAAGGAATGGAGTCCTGCCATTTTTGACAACATGGATGGACTCAGAGGGTATTATGTTAAGTGAAATAAGTTGGATAGAAAAAGACAAATACCAAGTGATTTCACTTATATGTGAAATCTAAAAAGAACAAAACAAATGAATAAACAAAATGAAACAGAAACAAACTTAGATACAGAGAACAAATGGACAGTTGTCAGAGGGGAGAAGTATAGGAGGTTAGGTAGAAAAGAGGAAGGGGTAGTACTAATATGATACTGTATATCAACTGCAATTGAAAAACCTTTTTTTTTTTTTTTTTTGTATTTTTTTTCTGAAGCTGGAAACAGGGAGAGACAGTCAGACAGACTCCCGCATGCGCCCGACCGGGATCCACCCGGCACGCCCACCAGGGGCGACGCTCTGCCCACCAGGGGGCGATGCTCTGCCCCTCCGGGGCGTCGCTCTGCCATGACCAGAGCCACTCTAGCGCCGGGGGCAGAGGCCAAGGAGCCATCCCCAGCGCCTGGGCCATCTTTGCTCCAATGGAGCCTTGGCTGCGGGAGGGGAAGAGAGAGATAGAGAGGAAGGAGGGGGGGGGGTGGAGAAGCAAATGGGCGCTTCTCCTATGTGCCCTGGCCAGGAATCGAACCCGGGTCCCCCGCACGCCAGGCCGACGCTCTACCGCTGAGCCAACCGGCCAGGGCTGAAAAAACTTTTTTTAATTAAAATAAATAATCTCTGTCACAGTTAAATTCCTGAAACCATAGAATGTTAGGTCTAAATGAAACATTAGACTTTATCTATTCCAGTCTCGTAGTTTTATTGATCAGGAGACTAAGGAACATTAGCACAAAGCGAGTTGACTAAAACCACACAATTTGTTGACATACAACAGGAGTGAAACTTTAGAGTACACTAACCATGGGGACCATCTGATTTCCAGGTATTGTGACTATCACTGGGGCCTAAGCATCTTGTCAGTGCCCGGTAGATAATGAAAAGCCGATGACAAGAAGGAGACTAACCAGGCAATTGCTTAAATTAGTTGTCTAGGGCCTGACCTGTGGTGGCGCAGTAGATAAAGCCTCAGCCTATAATGCTGAGGTCGCTGGTTCAAGGCCCCGGGCTTGCCTGGTCCAAAGCACATATGAGAAGCAACTATTATAAGTTGATGCTTCCTATTCCTCCCTGCCCCCCTAAAATCAAGAAATAAAATCTTAAAAGCAAATAAATAAATAAATAAGTTGTCTAGGGGGTGTTTCTTAATGATTTGAGAAGGTGATTGATTTCAAGAAGGAAAGAAAGCCATCCCCATGAAGATCAGGTGGAAGCACATTCTCAGCAGAGAGGGAACAGCATGCTCTATAGAAGGAACAGCATCGTAATAAACTGAGGAAGGAAAACACACAGCCTCTTTTAGAAACAGCCAGAAAGGCCCAGGCAGGCAGCACTGAATGAGAAACAGGGAGAAGATAAAGCCAGAGAGGTGGACAAGACTCAAGAACTGAAGGGCCATTTGGGGTGGGGCGTGTGACAGTGTGCTTGGTTTCTGTGATGCCTTCTGACTCTCTCCTTGTCGCACGTGCCCTGTCATTTTCCATCTCCACTGCCACCACCTTTATTTATATCTGCGATTACAATCCAGCGCAGGTACTGGATGATTGCACTTGGATTGCAGCATGACCCACATTTTTGGGGACGGTTCTCCTATTTTTCTTTTCATTCTCCAGCCCCGTTCCTGTCTGTGATAAGGTCATCTGAAAATACCCTTTCATAATGTCACGTCTGCATCCTGAGCCCCCACCGCAGGGTAACATTCCATTTGTTACTGTCATTTGAGTCATCTGAACTGGCCTCGGTCTTTTCTTCTTTTCTTCTTCCTTGTCTCCTGCTACCCAGCCTCACTGGCTGGCGATACACTGTCACCATGCACACTCGTCTGTGTCTGGTGTCCCTCTGTGGGTTGCCTCCTGGCCTGTGTTCTTTTCAACGATCCGCCCATTTATGGGTTAGCTTAGCTATAAACAGCCCATTTTCTGATGTCCCTGCTGCTGCACGTGTGGCATTCATTTGGCACTTGCTCTGGAAAATGTAATAGGACCAGGTGCCTCATTAGAGCTGTTTCTCTAACCAGACTCCAGAATTTCTGAGACCAAAGATAACTTCTGGTGCTGTTTCCCCCCAGTGACTCTAGGGAGTCAGGGTCAGTATGTTTACATATCAGAGGGATCGGCTTTTTATTTTGTTGATTTTGTTTTAACATGAAATTCTTTCAACAGCCATTGCTATAAAACTCTTATTTGCAGCATTGAGTATTTGTATACCGGTGACTATTTTCTCAGTGTGATGACAGCATTCCAGGGGTGAGTAGTGATCCCCTGATTGCACACCCAGTGTCCCCTTCATCACCTTCCCTGTGGCCCTTGTGGGTGACTGCACCGTTGGGATGGGTGACGATATGAACATAATGGAAGCAGAGGGGTGAATTGGGCAGCAGTTTTGAGCACACAGGTCATGGGACAGCAGCTGTGGAATTGTCTCCCCACCCCTTGCCCAAAGGGTAGACAGAGCGTTCACTGAAAAAGCCAGTATTGCTTCCCATGGCAGCATCCCCACTTCTGGGAGATGGTAGGAAGCCCTGAGTGTAACTGCCTTTATAAACGTAAACTTTCGGCCCTGGTCGGTTGGCTCAGCATTAGTGTCGGTCCAGTATGTGGAAGTCTCAGGTTCAATTCCCAGCCGGGTCACACAGGAGAAGCGCTCATCTGCTTCTCCACCCCTCCCCCTCTCCTTCCTCTCTGTCTCTCTCTTCCCCTCCTGCAGCCAACGCTCCATTGGAGCAAAGTTGGCCCGGGCGCTGAGGATGGCTCCATGGCCTCCACCTCAGGCGCTAGAATGGCTCTGGCCTCAATGGAGCAACGCCCCAGATGGGCAGAGCATCGCCCTTGGTGGGCATGCTGGGTGGATCCCAGTCAGGCACATGCGGGAGTCTATCTGCCTCCCCCCACCCTGGCCCCCGGCTTCACACTTTGGAAAATATACAAAAACAAAAACAAAAAAACCGTAAACTTTCTATACAACATTTTAAAGTACCTGTGTCCTGTAATTGAGAAATTACTAGAATCAGCTGGTTATCAGTCAAAATGAATTTGGGCATCGTAATCAGAGAAACCATTTCATTGCTCTAGTAAGCAGTCTTTTCGTGCTCAGTTTCAAGTTAAAATATGAACAGCACCTCTAGCCATGAGTCACTGAGGTTCCTCAGCAGCGGATGTGGGCCTTCTTGTCTCAGCAGGTGGGGCGTGGCTGCCTCACCACCTGGCGTTCTGCTCTCACGGTTCTTTTCATTTGAGTCTCAAAGGCTTTTGATAACATCTTCACATTCGAAACAGCGATTTTCAACCGGTGTGCTGCAAGAATTCTTAAATCATGTAATACCTGAGTATTTAGTCAGAGGTACTAACCTCTTTTCCTTTAGATTGTCAAATAAAAACAATGACAACAGCCAACACAATAGCCATCCGATGTAAGTGAATGAAAATTATACATTTTTTTTTATTTGGCAGATTGGGAGAAATATATATTTTTTGGTGTGCCACGGAATTTTAGTAATTAATTTATGTGTGCCATGAGATGAGAAAGGTTGAAAATCGCTGTTTGAAGAGAAATATTAAGGGAGTGATGGTAGGCAGGCAGTGCTAGTTTACAGGGGTCAAGGACCTGCTTTAGCTCAGCTTAGGGAATGGGATGAGGATGTGAGGGCCACCTGGGAACAGGAGTGGTGGCGGATGAGGGTCCTGTCACAGAAGGCTATGGGGAAGGGAAGGGGGAAGAATTCAACTTTGCTCAAGGCCTCAGACCTGGATTGGAAAGCTGAGTTTTAATTTTTTATAAAACAATCGTCCACTTGTATTAAAAGCTATTCCTCAGCAGGCTCTTTGACATTTCGAAG
Organism: Saccopteryx leptura; assembly: GCF_036850995.1. Classification (NCBI taxonomy): domain Eukaryota; kingdom Metazoa; phylum Chordata; class Mammalia; order Chiroptera; family Emballonuridae; genus Saccopteryx; species Saccopteryx leptura. Next base: position 235,271,010 of record NC_089504.1, on the reverse strand, counting down.
CGTTCAGCAAACGCTCATGATTGTGTAACTGATAAATACCCGGTGGTACTGGTACTGGTATTCTTTTCAATGGCGCCGTAGCCTGCTGGACGGTGCCCAACTCTCCTAGCATCCTCAAGAGCAGAGGTCCCCAAACTTTTTACACAGGGTGCCAGTTCACTGTCCCTCAGACCATTGGAGGGCCGGACTATAAAAAAACTATGAACAAATCCCTATGCACACTGCACATATCTTATTTTAAAGTAAAAAAACAAAATGGGAACAAATACAATATTAAATAACAAGTAAATTTAAACCAACAAACTGACCAGTATTTCAATGGGAACTATGGGCCTGCTTTGGCTAATGAGATGGTCAATGTGCTCTTCTCCTGACCACCAATGAAAGAGGTGCCCCTTCTGGAAGCGCGGCGGGGGCCAGATAAATGGCCTCAGGGGGCGCGGGCCGTAGTTTGGGGACCCCTGCTCAAGAGCATTATTACGTAAGGAAGCATCCCTCCACTTCTCCCGTGGAAGAACTTGCTCTGTCCAGATTTGAAGTCTCATTCTTCCCTTTGCTCAACTCCACTCTCGGAGCTCCCCGCCCCCCCTCTCGACCCTCTGGTCTATCAGTCTCTCCGGGCCCAGCCTGTACTCAGCTCTTCCTGAAACCATCCGTGACTACGTCTTAATTCCTGCTGATCTCCCACTTTGGAAATTTAGCACATGTTTATTGAGCCGAGTAAGTCCTAGCCATTGTGCTAGGGATTAGAGAGAACCAATACACAAGAGCGGCCACCGCCCTGTGAAGCCCGTGAATAAACAGCTGCTGGTGACTCGCACAGAAAGAGGTGCATTTGGTCCTAACCTGCCGCCCGCTGCCTGTGCCAAAGGCCAGCATCTTGTTTAACGGGGAAGTGCTGGCATTTCCATTAATGCCAGGAACATGACGAGGACCCAGAAGTGGACACGTGGGTCACCCAGATGGGGCCGAGTACCTAGAGGTGGGGAGGTGGACGGATTCCATGAGCAGCAAGGATTGGATTGACTAGCGAACCTTGATACAGAAAGTCCGGAGACACTTGTGAGCCAGAGACCGTAACTCAGATTGAAAATGGGCAAAGGTCATGAAAAAGCAAAAGCAAATGGGACCAAAACATAGGAAAAGACTTTCAACTTTATTTTAAATAAATAAATAAGAGAAACACAAATTTATATTTTTTATCTTTCTGATTGGCAAAACCTCCAAAAGCTTTATAAGACATTTCTGGTGTGGCAGTGGGTTAGAACGGGCACTCTGATCCATTGCAAGCGGGAGCACACCTCGGCACCCATCCAGCGGGGCTGGTTCGGTTGGGTCTGGTCACAGAATGCCTTTGTAACCTTCGGCTCCGAAGTTCCATTCTGAGGAGTGTATCCTACGAGCACGCATGCACACATGAGAAATGATGTATGGAGAGGGTATATTGGCAGCATCTCGCATGCTCATCATTAGGGAACGAGTTATGTAAATACTATGTTCCGTCCATGATAGAAGATCCTGCGGCTGAGGAAGCCACCAGGTTATACATAGTTACTAGTGCAGCCAGTTGTCCAAGGTGCCGTGTTCTGGAAGAAAGACTGATGCAGGCAGTGTGTATAGTGCAGTGAGAATAAGAATTGGTATTTGTCCTGCCTTTGTTTTGTGTTAGAAGGTTACACAAACACAACAAAGAGACCCAAAATGTCCGAGGCTCTACACATAGGTGTTTCTTTTCCTTTCTCAGTGGGTGACAGGGCAGGCAGTTCAGGTTAGTGTCTGGCACCCCTTCCTCACTCCCTTCTTGTGCTGAGCTCTTCCCTTGTTGTGGTGCTGGGGCCCTTAGGCCCTGTAGTCCTCTGTATCTAACTGGGTGAAAGAGGGTGAAGAAGTCACACCGATTTCTTAACAACCCTGGGCCAGAAATGACACATGCCACTTCCCCACTGGTGGTGGTGGTGCACTGCTGGGAAGACAAGTTCAAGGATGGGAAGGAAACTTCTCTCTCTCAGCCTTTTCATATGCCTTAAAAACTTTGAACCATTTTATCCATTCAGAAAATAGGCAATAGATAGTGGCTCTGTAGTGGGATAATGTGAAAGTGACAAGAACCCAGGGCTGCAGGCTCTGGAAGAGACAGCTCCACCTAGCCTCTGGTGGGGGTCATTCAAAACCCACTGCATTAACCAGGTGAAGTCTGGAGGAGGTGGGTGGTTGTGAGAAAGACGGTGGAAAAGTGGGTGGGGGAGAATCGCCAGGTGTTTGCTGAGAAGGGAATGGGTTTGCTTCAGAGAGAGGAGCCCTGTGAAGGTATGAAGGGCTCCTGGCATGTTGAGCAACAGACAGCCCCAGCTGTGCGGGGCAGGTAGGGTACCAGCTGAGCTTTGGTGCTGGGAGGTTGTGGGCAGAGTGTGGTGTGCACTGCAGTGCAGATGGAGCTGGGTCTTACCCAACATTCTGAGTGCCTCCAATGAACAGTTCAAAAGCAAGGGAACAGCACGATCAGACCCAAGGCAGCCGTGTGTGGGACGAACTGGAGAGGAGACAGGACGAGCCTAGTGTACTTGCTGGGTGGTGATCTGAGTGTCATGCATTCCCTTTCTCCTTTACACAGCGAATTTGACACTTAACTAATACAGTGCAATGAAGTATTATCTTTTATGTCTGCCCGTCAATACCGCCAATCAGATTATAATTGCTTTGAGAACTCCTTCATTTCAGAGTTTCATGCCATGAATGCTTATTGATTTTTCTTTTGTTTTAAATAAAGCCATGTATTGAAATAGACATAGAGAAAAGGGCACAGATCCCAAGTACATGGCCTCATGAATGATCACAAAATGAACACACTTGTATTAATTGATTAACTCTTATTCTGTTTCCTTTTTGTTAAAATTATGGTTAGATTCAGCATGTTCAATCCCCCTCCCTTTTGTCCTGGCTATGTTTAATCTGTGGTATACTCTCATACCCTCATTTCCATAAAGCCAGTGTTAATCGTTGTTTTGGACACCTTTGGGAAATCTAGATCAGATGGCTTATTGGAATAATATTTCTATTTAACTTAATATTATTTGACATCCCACTTTATTCTGAGTGTCAGTTTGTTTGTGTATAATTAGATGTGCACAGAACTGTGATTATTGAAGGTATTGACCACAGTCTGGTGACATAGTCAGAAATTTTTTTCTATCATTTTATAATAAATATTTTCAGAAAAGGCTGAAAGTAATCCAGCTATTAGAAGAGTTAAGGTAGAATTTTTTTGCCCCTGAGTTTTCCTGTTTTCCCCCCAGACCCAACATTCTTTTCTGTTCCCCGTTAAATTAGGAGTCAGTGGCTTAGAGCATTCTATACATTTTTCTTTGGCCACATTCATTATCATTGGTCCTTTTGTCCAACAGATCTTTAATATTCAGGGCCCCACGTCTCTTCCATTATCTAAATGAATGATTTCATTAATTAATAGAATATTTTATTGAGCATGCATGTGCTGAATTTCAATTGGGAGTGGAATGGATAATTTGGGTTTTAGGAAACCTAACTAAGTATTCCTGAATGACAGTTTGTTTATAATTTTCTCTTTCCATAAAGTTTGAAGTCAACAAGTGAAAGTTCTAGTTTGTTAATCAGAGTCAAATGAAAATAAATATATGTAAGATTTATATGAAAATTGTAATTAGCTAAATATTCATTTTGATTTATATTGTTCATTCCTGTTGGAACTTGGAAGAAATGAAAGCGAGTGTTACTCACTGGGAATTCAGCCAGAAGGGACATGATACCCTATGGGAATTTTCAGTCTTAATACTGCTATCCATTTTTTCTTCATTTATGAATTTGTTTTTCTATTTATCATTGAAGATTTTCTTTATTTTCACTTGTAGAGAATATTGTGTATCCTAGATGTGTCAGAATAGTTGTTTTTGACCTCCGCCTTACTAAGAACCTTTATTACTTACTTATTTTATCCCATGCCTCTGTGTGTGAATGATTTTATTTTCCATAGAAGCCTGTGCTTTGTATGGACATCCTGTAGATGCTGCGAACCCTATAAGTGATCAGGCAGCTATATATGTTTTAGTAGTTACTTTGTAGATAGGATTTGTTATATAGATAACCAGCTTTTCACGGATGGAATCAGTTTTAATTCTTCCTTTCCATTTTGAATAACTTTCATTTCCTTTTCTTACTTTATTGCACTGGCTAAGACCGTTTATAAACTATTGAGTAGAAGAAGTGAGATTAGATATTCTTGCTTGTTTTAAACTGAAATTTTCTGTATTCTGTTCATCTCACAGCTCAGGGAAGTCTTACTGAGATTCTATATGAATCTGCTCCTCTTTTATCATTTATCTCAACACCTTTTTAAAATTCCGTTATCTCACTTCCTATAAATCACACACTTATTTTATTTGCTTACTTTGTTGTCTGTCTCTTACACCAACCCATAAGCCCCTTATAGAAAGAACTCTCTCACCACTGGCTCTTACAGGATACTCCGTAAATGCTTTGTCAGATCTGTCTGTGTTGGTAGGTTATGCATTCTGTCCTCCTTCCCAGTGTTTGAATCTCTTTGTCAAAACCTAGGACAAGTATTTCTTGCAAGACTTCCTTCATATTTCTCTTCTCACTTTTATAATTTTTTTAGGAGGTAAAATTTCAAAATTTCTCTTAGACACCACTTGTATTGAACACTTTCAGAAATTCTCATAAATAGTTTATAAAAAGCAACATAATTCTTTCTGCTAATTTTTGCACAGTATTGTGGTGGAAAGTTGTGGTAGTTTGACTTCCCTAGATGTTATAAAGTTAATTAGCATTCCTGCAGTTTGCATGGTTCGCATATGGAAACAAGGGTAAACACATCCACGGTTATCTAGTAAGCACATGCAAAATCTGGAGAACTCACACTGATCAAAGGAACCTGGTAGGCAAATTATTTTCCAATTTTTGTCCTTTAGATTTTGTTCTGATCTGAGAAGTACTTTGTTTTTTAAAATATAATTTAAGTCTGATGAAGGTAAATTGCTTTCATCCTGGAACACAATGATCTAGAATTAATCCAAAAGGCAAAATATCTTCTGGCTGTTCCGTGTAACAGCTGCTGTGATAGAAAGGAAGGCTTCAGTTCCTGTGAAAACATGAGAAAAAGAACGGTATTCCCCCACTGCAGAATGTTACAGTAGTTCTTTGGCTGATCCTGTACATTGACAAAGGAGAAGTTGCATTAAAGAAGTAGCTAAAAACATTTTAAGTTGGATCTTTATTTATTCAACTCCCCCTGGCCCTCATCTTTCTCATTCCCCCTCCCTCTTTTCCCCTCCTCCTTCCTGGTTTTCCTTCGTTTTTCTCCTTGCTTTCCCCCTCCTTCTTTCCCCACCTTCCTCCTCCTTCCCTTGTTCTCTCTCTGACCCTTCCTCCATGTTCCTATCAATACTGTATTCTTGTTCCTAGATGGACCAAATTTTGGGCCCAAACCAAGTTTCAATAAAATTAAAAGCATTGAAATCATAGTGAATATGTCATCTGACCATAATAGAATTCAATATCAGAAATATATGTGAAGGAGAAAAAACCACTTCATATCTGAAAATTAAACATTTCTGAATGACTCACGGGTCAAAGAAGAAATGACAAGGGAAATTTGAAATGACTTTGAAATTAACGAGAAAATGAGAATCATCGCTTTTATTTGAGAAAAGATTAATATGCAAATAGGCAAGAGATTCCCATTTTCAACTCTTCTTACTTCTCTGCATCTTGAATTTGCCACTGATTCCCTACATCAGCCTCCCCTCGGCTCCTGGATAAGACGAGTGTGTCCATGTCCCTGCTGCTGGTCTGTACCCAGCCCTAGGTAGTGTGACCTTGCTGACTTAAGTAAGTCTGGATACTTTTCTTTTAGTTCCAATGAATGACCATTTACAGTTTTCAAAGGTCATGTTCCTGGAACTGTGGAGGGGAATTTATGGAGCATTTAACAGGCAAGTTCAAGTTAAATGATTCTTAGGCTAACCTTAATTAAAATCTTGTCTAAGCTGCTTCCTTTGTCTCAGTTCTCCCTGGGAAATTCTGCTCTACCTTCTTCCTACATGTTGGACTTTTGTGAATCCCTCTTCAGTTCCCTCTGTGACTTCTGTTTCTTCTTGCAGTCCTTTAATTATTTTGACTTTTGTTCTTGACTGATAATGGCCTGTCCTACTCAACGTCATTCATTCATTTAGGGTTGACTGTATGTTGGGAGTTAAGCGAGGCACTAACTTTGCAAATGAGGTGGGAGACTTATAAGTCAGATAATTAATTAGAATGTGCTGAGTACTTTGACAGAGGCAGGTTGGAAGGGTTATGTAAATAAACATTCATTCAGCAAATATTTATTGGCTTTCTACTGTGCAACGGAGGTGGTATTCCAGGCGTCCAGTACCGATTGTTTAAAGGTGATGCATGGGGTTGTAAAGGAGTGACAAATGATTTGGGGATGGGTCATCTGCTCTGGCAGCAAGTGCTTGGTGGGGGCTCTGAGGTAGTATGTAAGTGGTCAGAGAAGAGGCTAGAAAGGTTGTGAAAGTCCTTCCATCTTTTAAGGGAGTTTTGTCCTGTGTCCGTGGACATGGTGTTGATTCACTCCGTGGTGACCACCCTTACCAGCACTTCCATGCTGCTTGCATCACTGTTTCTTTGCTTATCCTGCACACGCGAGTGACCAGCGGCTCTAAGCAGTGGTGACCACTAGCACTGTTTATCATGTATTTTTAAAAAGTGGGAGGGAGGTTGCCAATAGAGACGGAACATCAAAGCAAGGAGTCAGGTATGTGGTACTACCTGGAACATTCCCCTCCAGGGTGTAGTTAGCCTCCAAAATCTTTACTTTTATTATTTTAAGGTAGGGAAGGAAGAGGTTGACGTATAAACACACTACTTTAAAAATACCCTGTGGGGTAAAATTTCAATATGCTGCCCACCCTGAAATTATTTTTTTCTTTTCCTTTAGGTTTCTTGCTATTTAAAGATTTTTGTTTGAATGAAATTAATGAAGCTGTCCCTCAGGTGAAGTTTTATGAAGAGGTAAGAAATAACTTTTTTACTAATGCTTTTATTTGAAAAGCATATTGAAACTGTACTTTGGAAAATGTTAAGACTAGTAAGTAGAGATTGACTGAAAGTAATACAAGATGTAACATATAGTTTGTTAGAGATGCTGACAACATCTGTACAGGTCCTATCTGTAAAGACCCTGGAATGCTCCGGAGGCATGAGGGACAGTGGACTGACATTCCACGGAAGGGAGAGTCACGCTGCGGTGCACCGAAGATGACCTGCTGTTCTATTTTCTGCAGAAACTTGCTGATTCTGGAGACAAAACTGAGGCAGAGGGCCGCTACTGGGTGAAAGAGAAACTAGCAGTTTCCTGGTCACACCTTGCTGGAGTGACAAATCGGAGACTTGGTGGGAGAGGGTGGAGGGGAGCGAAAGCGGTGGGCTGAAGCTTCCAGGAGACACACTGAGAACTCCCACAGCCTTGCTGTTCGTGCAGTATTGAAATGTAGACCCACTGTGGGCCGGAGTCTGAGGACTGAACGGCGGGAGGTGAAAGCCCAGGGGAGTGCTCTGATGAGGACCTGCTGCCACTTCCCGCCTGGGTCGGCCTGCGTCAGCCGTTGACTCCAGGTGTAACACAGTCCTGGCACATGGGAGTCCAGGTTTGGCCCTTGGCAGAAGGCAGCTTCTGGGAGACTAAAAGCCAGAAGAGGTTTCTGGGGCTAAAGTAAAAAAATGAACATGATTGGAGGAGCCCCACACCTGGGCTTAGTCTCCCTATCAAGTTATCTGCCAGGTTTTGAGGGTGAGTGGGACAGGAGGCAAAGCGCTGTTCTGAAAGCCTCCTAAGGGCAGACGTAATTTCAGTGCTGAGGAGACAGATTTCTCATTGACCTTCATGGAGAGCCATGCCTTAGGAACAGGGCAAACGAGAGGCAGACTGAACCCTACAAAAATGGCAACTCACACCCAGCCCAGCTCAGCCCTGTGGGTGCTGAGCCCCTCACTACCTGTGTGACAGAATACAAGGGGGCCCTCTCTGTCTTTCTCTGCAGAAAGAAAATAACTATAAAGAATCTACAGGGTTTCACATACAGTAAAAACTATTTAACACCTAAGAGGCAAGATCATATGACTCAGAAACAAGGCAATAGAGGGCAGACTCGTAGATAAATCAGATGTTGGAGACAGCTGACAACTGCTTAACATAACTCTAAATAGTTTGTTCAAGACAATAGCTATAAGAAACGATGGACAAAATTGATGAAAGGATAAAGAATTTCAGCATAATTTTATTATGAAAACCAAGTGGACATTTAGAATATTATAGGATTTGAAATTAGAATTAATGGCTAGAACCAATAACAGATTGTTTACAATGCAAGACAATAACTAGTGAGGCAGATCAGTACATAATCTCAAACTGAAACACAGAGAAAAAAAATGAAATAGATAAGGACATTAAAGACATGTGGGACATGGTTAAAAGGTCTAACATATGTAGAAGTGGAGGCTAGAACAGGAGGAAAGAATGGGGCAGAAGTAATACTTGAAGAGATAATACTAAGAATTTTACAAAATGATGAAAGACAGCAGCTTACAGATTCAAAAAACTTAGAAAATGCTAAGTAGAATGATTATGAAGGAAATATTTCTTTGCCCATTATTATAAGACTGTGGAAACATACCTACAAAGATAAAAGTTTTAAAAGCAACCTGAGGGTGTAAGAAGACACATTGCTTTTAAAGAAGCAATATTCTGACTGATGTGACTGTGACATTTTAAAAGAAATAATTTTTAAAAATCAAACAAAAGGCCCAGGCCAATTGGCTCAGCAGTAGAACATTGGCCTGGTGTATGGATGTCCGGGATTCAATTCTTGGTCAGTGCATACAGGAGAAGTGACCATCTGCTTTTCCACCTCTCCTCCCTATCTCTTCCTCTGTTTTCTCCTCCTGCAGCCATGGCTCAAAAGGTTTGAGCATAGTTGGCCCTGGGTACTGAAGTTGGCTCTATGGCCTTACCTCAGGCACTAAAATAGCTCAGTTGCTGAGCAACAGAGCAGTGGCCCAAATGGGCAGAGCATCGCCTGTTAGGAGGCTTGCTAGGTAGATCCTAGTTGAGGCTGCATGCAGGAGGAGTCTGTCTGCCTCCCTACCTCTCACTTAAAAAAAAGAAATCAAACAATGAAATGGCCCACTTTCAAGTACTGAAAAAAGAAAATCTTCTACGCTAGAATTCTACTCCCAGCAAAAATTTTCTTCAAAAATGAAGGTGAAATAAAGATATTTTCAGACAAAAACAGGATATTTGTCAGTAATGGACTTGCATTACAATAAATACTAATGGGAGCTACCTTAAGTAGAATTATCCCAGGTGGAAATGAAAAAAGGAATGAAGGACATCATAAAGGAGAAATATGCAAAATATTAATAGGTGTTGACCATGCAAAACAATAACATAATGTCTTTAGAGTTTAAAATATATGTAAAACTAAAACATATGACAGTAGCACAACAATCAGGAGAAAGGTTAAGTGTTTTTAAGAGTCTGGAATTACGGGAGAATAGTAATAGTAATACTTTGCATTGGTGTGGAATCAGTCAAGGATGCATATTGTAATCTCTAAGGTAACTTTTAAAAGAATAAAATTTGTATATTTAACAAGTTAAAAGGGGGAGATGGAATAAAACAAGATTACATTACTCTACAAAAAGGAATAAAAGGGGGACATAAAATAATAGGTGTTTAAATTGAAAACAGAATAAGATGGTAGCTATAAATCCATCTATAATTATATTTAATATATATGGGCTAAATACTACAAGTAAAAGACTAAGCTTGTCAGACTCAATAAATAACCAAAAACCCTATTATATGCTGCTTACAAGTGACATACTTTAAACAGAAGGATGGAGAAAGATGTACAATAAAATAAAATACTAACCTAAACAAAGCCGATATTAGCCGATATAGCTAATATTAAAGTATGCTAATGCTCAAATGCAGCTTTGAGATTGAGAGATTATTTCATAGTGATAAAGGGGCCAGTGTCACAATCTTTAAGCTGTATGTTACTATTGAATAATAACATAACTTCAAAATATACAAAGCAAAAATTGACAGGTTTAAAACAAGTCTTTAATCCTAGTGGGAGATACACATACTTTATGAGCTTGTAGATCAAACAGATAAGAAATTGGTAAGGCTATAGAAGATCTTAATAAAGTAATGAACAAACTTGACCAAACTTACTTATGTAGAATGCTACACCCTGCAAAATTAGAATTTTCATTTTTAAAAAGCACATATGGAACATTTATCAAAGTAGATCACATGATCTAAAGATCTAAAGAAAACTTCTACAGATTTCAAGATTGAAATTATTCAGAGTATATTCTCTGCCCACAATGGAATTAAGCTCTAATTTAATAACAGAGTTAATTAAGAAATCTTTAATTGCCTGGAAACAAATATACTACTAAATATAATATGGGTCAAAGAGAAAATTAAAACTAGGAAGTATTTTAAATTAAAATAGATTTAAGAGATGACATGAAGGGGAGTAATATACAGTGACAGAAAATGATCTGACTTTGGGTGATGGGCACACAGCACAATCAGCAGTTCAAATATATATTATAGAGATGTTCACCTGAAACCTATGTACTCTTATCATCAGTGTTACCCCATTAAATTTAATTTCTAAATAAGAAAGAAAGAAATAACATGTGCTGTTATCATTAACATAATGTATCTTTATCCCAAAGCATTTTGAGTGGTCCAAAGAAAACATAGCACTATTAGGATTGCTATTAGTAATTTCTGTACAGGTTTGAAAATTGAAGGGCTATCCCTTTCTTCCTGGTTTGTTGATACATGAAAACTTGATATTTGTCTATGGTTCTAAAATTATATCAACGTATTTCTGGCAAGAATGGTCAAATTATAATATACACATAGTGGTGTATAAAAATGAGCTAAACTCAAAAAAATTTTACTCAGTATGAAGTAACTTTATTATTTCATTCTGAATCACAATCAGGCATTTTATCTGGGTGTCAGAGCTTTATCTGTCAAAGAAAATTTTCATTCCTGTGTTGCTAAAAGTGTCACCTTTCCAGTTTCAGCACGTACTAAGTCGCCTTGTCAAATAGGGAGAACTCGCCTTGAACAGACAGCTGTTGCGAGGTTGCAACAGATGGGCGAGCTACTTGGGGTTATTTCTTAAGTTTTTCTTGCCAGTGTGACTACTGCTGATGTGTTTGCACTTGACCTTTAAACATTGGAGTTCCCCTTTGTTGGCTTGCTCCCCAGCCCTTCTTCTCGCCTCTCTTCTGGCTTGGCGCACGGTGGATCTGGGCTGTCAGATTATCCTCTTGGAGGATTATGTGCCAGAACTTCTTTATTCTTTTACTGAAGATAAGCATCCAGCCTAGAGATTCAAATACAGTTCTCTGAGTCAGTGCAGTCTGTGAGCATTGAAGTTACCCGCACTCCTTGGTTTTATCAACCTGATTGTTTCTGATTGTTGTTTTATGACCCCAATCCCTGGAAAATTCTTTTGTTAAGATTTCTAAAATGTCTTATTTTTTACATTGCATTTCAATTTTTCTGTGACCCCAAACTTTTAACGCTATCCATTTTCTTTGGGTTAAAGTCCTAATAGTTTATCCTGACATTCACATATTTTATTAGTTATTACCTAACCTTTCTCTCTTTATCTTTCCCTACTTTCCTAATTAGAACTTCCAGTAACCAACATTTCCAAACTCACTGAGCCCATTCCATCTTTTTTTGTTACTTATGTCCTCTCCCCAGCCTTGAGTGCTGCTTCCCCTTCTCAGCCTGTGGAAAGCCTAGACCTCACTCACTTTAAATTCTAAATTTAATTTCATCCTCTCTAACAAGTCCATCTGTACAGCTGTCCCAGTCTTCTGTGTTGCTTACTCCCTTGGTTTTTACACCATTGATTCTCTGTAATGCTCACGTGTAACTCTTAACACATGCTTGCTGCGTGTGTGTGGGATCAGTCTTTTCATCTTGACCGTTATTTGACTCATAGAAGGCCCAGCTAGGATCCAGGGGCAGCTGTCCCTCACTAGCTGTGGGATGTGGAGCCCATCACTGAGCAAACTCAGAAGCACCTCCCTAGTTTCAGTTCTGGAGCTTGAAAAAGTAATCAGTACATTGTTCCTATACATGAGGAGTTCACAGTATCAGGACTCACTATGGAGCTTCAGTTACTTCATCTATGAAATGTCATTAGTGACTATCTCCTGCTACTAGACAGGCTAATTGTGTCTCAAATAAGATGCTGGGTGGACAGTTGATTTCTAAAGCATCATATCTATAATATGCTATTCAGATATATGGGATAACAGAGTGGATGAGAGTTCTAGCCCTACACTCAGACTGCCTGGGATTGGATTTGGACTCCACTGGTTACTGGCTGCATAAACTTGGGCAAGCTGTCTGGCATCTCTGTCTAGGTTTCCACAACTAAGAATCAGTGTGATTGCAGTGCCTGTCTCTTAGGGTTGTATGTGAAGGCAACACACCAGAACAGCACCTGACACATAGTTATTGCTCAGTGTGTTGGTTTATACACTTGTTTGTTCCAGTTAGATTTGGAGGCAGCTTATAAAAATATGTATATGATACTTAGATTTAAAAACAAATCATAAAAAACAGATTAGAGATGAAGCTACTATGTACAATTTTCTTCACTCACTCAACCAATATTTATCAAAACACCAATGCTGGGAGGCATTGTTTGGATGAACAAGATAAGGCAAAGTCCTTGCTGTCTTTTAGTTTCTTTTTTTGTTGAGACAGACAAAAAGAAAAAGTAACAAATAAACAGGAAATGTATCAGGAAGTAGTAATAACTGCTTACAGTGACTCAAAAGAGGTTCAAAACATAGGAAATACATCAGGAAATAGTAACTTATGCAGTGATTCAAAAAGGACTCAAAACTGATGTACTGTGACGTGGTGGCTACTTTAGGGTGATGGGTCAAAGATTGGCTTTCTGAGGAGGTGGCATTCAAACTGAAACTCAAGTGACAAGGAAGCTAGTCTTTTGAAGATAGGAACTGGGTGGGTGTGGGGAGACTATTTTAGACTAAAATCATGGCTAAGACATAGCCCCCAATGTGGTGAGAAATAACTTGTCTTGTTTGAGGAACTGAAAGATCGTTGTGGTGTGCTGTAATGGGTAGGAGGGGTAGGCTAGTGTGAGAACAGTTCAGAGACATGGTTGGGGCCAGAGTCACAAACTTGGATTTTACTCTCAAGCCTATGGAAAATTTTAAAACGGGAGTGTAGGGTGAATGTTTTATGATATCAATTAGATCAAAGTGGCTGATGTGATAAGTTTTTTTCTACATTTTTACTGATTTCATATCTAGTTCTGTCAATTTCTGATAAAACTAGATGTAAAATCTCTAACTCTTGACTGTGGAATAGTATTATTTTTTGTCAGTTTTTTCATGCATTTTGAATCTCTGTTATTAGGTGCATATACATTTGTGATTGTTATATTTTTATATGAAATGCTCCTCTTTATTGCTGGTAATATTTTTGTCTTGAAAATGACTTCCCTGAATATTAATATAGCCAGTTCAGGTCTCCTTATGATTATTGTTATCATGATATATCTTTTCCTATCCACTTTCAGTGTTTTCTAATAGTATAAAGTGTATTTCTTTTAGACAGATATGAAAGTGTCTGCTTACCCCATTCTATCCTCACTCCCATTTCTGACAATCTCTGCATTTTAGTAATCTTAGATGTTGTATTTGTCCTTTGTGGGATTAGCTCAGTTTCTCGAGTCTGTAAATTTATACCCTTCACCAAATCTGGTAAAAGTTGGGCCATTATTTAAAAAAAATTTTTTTTTCTACCTTAATCTCTCTTTACCCTCCTTCTGAGATTCTACTTATATACATATGTGATTTTTTGATATTATCTTAAATATTACTGATGTCTTTTTTCAGCTGTTTTCTTCCAAATAGTTTTTCTTTCTATAGTTCTTATTGGGTAATTTCTATGGATCTATCTTCAAATTCATTGACTTTTTCTTTGTGTATCTCTAGTCTGCAGTTATGTTTGATTGAATTTTTAATTTAAGATACTGTGTTTTTTATTTCCATTTGGTTCTTTTCATAGTTAATATTTTCCTGATGCTACTTTCTGCCTTTCTATTCATTGCAGCTATGCTTTCTGTTTTGTCTTTGAGTATAGTTATAATTGCTGCATCAAATCCCTGTCTGATAATGCCAACATGAGAGCCATCTTGGATTGGTCTTCATTTATGGTCTGTTCTGTTGTATGTGGGGCACATTTTCCTGTTTCTTCATATGTAGAATAATTTTAGAATGTTTCTTGTACATTGCTATTGATATATTGTAGATAGCTAGACTCTGTATTCTTCCCCGAAGGGTATTGGTTTTTGGTTTATAAGTTTGGCTTATTCAAACTCTGTCCTCTCATACAACGGGTAGCAACTGAATCTTGTTATTTTTTTTAGCCTTATCTGGACTGCTTTGTGTCTGCTGTGTTCACATGTCATTATGGGGCCCAGCAGAGATTTTGACAGTTTATATACACAGAATTTTAGATTCTTCCCCTCTGGCCCTTTGTTTCCAGGAGTATCCTCTCTTACTTTCCAGCTTCTGTCTGATGCCCCTTCCCCAAGTGTACTTTTGGTCACTCCAGTGCCTCAGTGTAGCTGGGTGTCGTATATGTCCAGAATTTGTTTGTTTTTCCACAGGAGGATGACTCTGTCAGCAGTTAGCTGACTATTTCCCAAAGCATAGCCTGGGTTTACAATCTGTTTTGAGTGTGACGCCAACACGATCAGCTGATGATTGGGAGATGATGGGTGGTGGGGGTAGAATCGATGATGATTATTCCTCTTTGGCTTAAGCTCCTGGGAGTGTGGCTTTACTCATTTTTGTGATAAAGAAGACAAGGGGAAGAGCCCATTTGCCTGGGGCAGAGAGGAAGTGGAAATGTCAAATAGGTAGTTAATGACTTAGAATGCAGAGCTCAGGGGGACAAGGAAGCCCTAGGGAGCCAGACTTAGTCACGGAACACGTGTGTATGACACTGTGACTGAATGGCTTTACCCCAGGAGAATATAGTGGGTGGAAAGGGGGTGCCCCAGCATTGTGCTCTGAGGCATGGCGAGAGGTATCAAGAAGTCAAGCCGGGGATGGAAGAACTACCGAGGGAGACTGAGGACGAGGGGCCAGAGGCAGACCCTTGTAGAGTCAGAGAGGAAAGCTTCCAGGAGGGCAGGAGTGGCAGCTCAGTTGCATGCTGTTGAGAAGTTAGTGGAGCTAAGGACAAAAGAGAGATGCTTGAGTAGGCAAGGCAGAGGCCGCAAGTGACTGTGTAGACCATCCCACCGGAATGGTTGTGGAGCAAAGGTGGTGAGAAGGTGGAGACCGGAACAGCTGTGGACCAGAAGTGCTTGCTCTTAGGGTTCTGAATCTTTAGGCTCCGTGTTCTGCTGTGAGCTTTGTAACTACCGAGGCAGGAGGGGACTGCAAGACCAATGTATGTTTATTACTGGTGACGATGCTTCTGCTCTACTGTAGGGAAAGTCTTTGCACCTTGAACCCAGAAGTCTGCCTACTTAGGTTGCCAGGACAACCTATCTGCCAGAATTAGAGGTGGCATTTTCTTTTTTTTCTATTTTTCTGAAGCTGAAAACGGGGAGAGACAGTCAGACAGACTCCCGCATGCGCCCAACCGGGATCCACCTGGCACGCCCACCAGGGGCGATGCTCTGCCCACCAGGGGGCGATGCTCTGCCCCTCCGGGGCGTCGCTCTGCCGTGACCAGAGCCACTCTAGCGCCTGGGGCAGAGGCCAAGGAGCCATCCCCAGTGCCCAGGCCATCTTTGCTCCAATGGAGCCTTGGCTGCGGGAGGGGAAGAGAGAGACAGAGAGGAAGGAGGGGGGGGTGGAGAAGCAAATGGGCGCTTCTCCTATGTGCCGTGGCTGGGAATCGAACCCGGGTCCCCCACACGCCAGGCCGACGCTCTACCGCTGAGCCAACCGGCCAGGGCAGAGGTGGCATTTTCTATGTTATGCTACAATAAGGACATCTTGTCTAGAGCTCGCTGGTAGTTGACTGCATGTTGTTCAATTGGTGATCTTACTGGTAACAGTAAATTTTGAATGATAGCCACAGATACTTGAGGTTCTTACTTTACGTAGTAAGAGTTACATTTTTGGTTGTTCAAGTTGAAGTTTATAAAGCACAGGCTCTTGATGAAGCAAGTATTGTGGTTTATAGTATCATTTGCCTTAGAAGCTAGAATTCTTGGTATAACTGGGTCATTACAGTTCATGAAAAGCTTTCATAGAATCAGCATTTGTTTAACTTGGTGTCAACCTGCTTTCTAGCTCCCCTAGAATGTGGACTTACATTTCATTTCACTTATTTCCAAGGATGATATTTCCACAAAGGCTTATTATTCCTTGAATTTGTTCAGACGTGTAGGCAGAAGCATCGGTCTTTGGTTCACTAACAGTCTACCTGCTTTAGCCTAGCGTCTGGCATTCACCTGGCTAGCACAAAACAACAAAAGCAATCAGCTGAGCCAGAATCCTAACTTTATTTTTTGACTTTGCTTCTGGTTTTGGTGGCCGGTTTCTCTTGCCTTGCAGCCACCACAGTTGCATCTGCCTGATGTTTGACTTGTCCTGAATTAATTCGGGCTGGTTAAGCCCAGGTCCTTTGATTATTGCTGGATCGCGTCTTCATGAAAAGTCTCCTCCTCTTGGACGGGGTCTGAACCTACCCTAGTCTGCCTGCCTTTTTATGTCAGGTTTTATTATCTGTTCCAAGAAGACTCCTTTCTAAGCCCTGGCAGATACAGACGTGTGACTCTCAGCTGTCTCAGTGTTTCAGGGCGTGTAAGATGATCTGGTAGTTTCTTTGTGTGAGCAGAGAGGCCTCGGATGGGACCTCAGTATTGCACACCCCTCTGGTTACCAGAAATCCTTATGGGGTTTACTGGTTTTGATTTCAGAACTGCCAAATCCAGACTATAAAGGAAAAAGGTAACTTTTATTTCCATTAGTTTATACTCTCCCTTGGGAGTAGTCAGCCCCACCTTTTATCCTTCAAGAAAAAAAAGTACTCAGATACCAGGTAACTCAATAGAATGGCTGGCTACCTGTTGGAAACATTTCCCCTCCCAATTTGTCGTGTGTAGTAATTAGTCATCGCATTGAAGATCTTTGCTAGCGGTCTTCCTGCTAGCTCCCTGTTTCATCTGTGTTTTCATTTTCTCTTTTTCTTTTGGATTAACAGTATTTCTGTGAAGAAATTAAAACTCCGCTCTGATCCAGAGCTTCCGTTATCAGGTTAGAATGACTGGGGCCATTTCCATGTAAGACACATATTTCTAAAGCACATTTCATTACTGGCCCCCGCTAACACTGGTCCGGTTACCTCCCTGAAGTTAGCAATGTATACCATTTTGAAGTAAGCTTTAATAGTGCAGATAAAGTTACAATGTTTAACCTATGGGTGGTGCCTTTCTAAAATATTTAGTTGATTTAAAAAAAAATCCTCTTTGCAGGAACCTTGACAATGTGTATATTTTCTCCTGTTAGTTTTTGCAGTGCTCTAGTTGAGCAAGAATTACATCATAACCCTCATAACTGAATTACAGCCAAATGTAACTTGTGCTTTTGGAAAGGGGAGTTGGCAGGCGTGAGTGGTCCATGACTGGTAGAGTACATATAAGATAATTGTAACCATGGCAGTGTTTGTTTCCCAATGTTGTGTTTCTAAATTTTAGTGATGAGGCTCATCATAAGAAAAATTCCATTTGTAGGTTTCACATTGAGTTTAAATTATCCCATCTTCATTATAACCACATTAGAAGCAGTTTTTTCGTGTGGAATAGCGGGTTCCACAATTTGCACGATCTTGGGTGGAAGCGATTTCTCCCAAGACAAGTAATGTCTCTGAATAAAGTAAGTTTCTGGGGAGGCATGCCTAACAATGGTAACTTTTGAACATCTAGATAAAAGAATATGAAAAGCTTGATAATGACGAGGATCGCCTTTGTAGAAGTCGACAAATTTATGATACCTATATCATGAAGGAGCTGCTGTCTTGTTCACACGTAAGTATTTCTTTGTTACTTTGGGGTGGATCTATATGAGAGTCTGCAGTGTTTCTAGAATGGAAGTAAAATAGGAGGAAGGTGTTCCAAAATTAAATGATACCCATCCAGGAGGGAACCCATTTCTTCTGTTTGTCATTTGTTTCCTGCGAATACCGATACAGTGTCCATTGTGCCATATACTCTTAATGTATCTCCAGAAAGCAGATACTTGCGCTGCAAAAATTGATGAAATGAAACAAGTAATTCAGGACAATCGAAGAAAAGGCTAGTCTCAATTCTAGACTTTCTTAAGGAAACTAAACTTTATTATTTTTAATTTAGTTACATGTTCCCAATTAGACCAATCAGATATTGATAAACATAAGTCTTAAGTGGGTTCTTTGAATTAATAAGGAAGATTGTAATTATTATATGAATTATGTTCATTAATTGTTAAATAATGATAAAAAACTTTTGCTTCCAAATCGGATAAACAGTTCAGTTAGGTCATGGGAATAAACTAGATTTCTAGGAAATTATCTTACCAGGATTGAGTGGAAAAATTAGTAATAAAAATTTACCATGTAATCTCTTTACATTAAAACTTACGTTAAGAGGTTTTCCAAAGGAATGACCTCACATTCCTGGCCTGCTGTGTCTGGTATAGTAGCCATTGGCCACATGTGGCTGTTTAAACTACTTAAAATTAAATGGAATTAAAAATTCAATTCCTGCCTGTCCTGTGGTGGATAAAGCGTCAACTTGGAATGCTGAAGTCACTGGTTCAAAACCCTGGGCTTACCTGGTCAAGGCACATATTGGAGTTGATGCTTCCTGCTCCCCCCCCCATCTCTCTCTCTCTCTCTCTCTCTCTCTCTCTCTCTCCCCTCATCGAAAATGAATAAATTAAAAAAATCAATTTCTAATTTCCTCACAAGCCATATTTCAAGTGCTCAGTAGCTGCATGTGGCCCAATGGCTCTTGTATTGGACACCTTAGATACGCAATATATCCCTCACCGCAGTACGTTCTTTCGGCCAATGCTTGTCATGATAGTGATGTAGTTTTGTGATTCTGTTTTTATTGTATTGTTTACAATTCCTACTGACATTTGTATAGCTGTAGTGGCTAAAGATGACACCTCTTGTTACGTAATTGTGATACTGTTCCTTGGACCCACCTACCTTGTGGTAGAGAGAATTTCTGAGCTGGAGCGAAGCGTTGGCGCTGTGTGCCTTGCTGGAGAATGGTTGAACCTTGGAACCCAGATATTCGCTGGGAAAGCCTCTGTAAACTTAGTTTTCATAGAGTTCGGTAATTGAGCAGGCTTTGTAGCAGTGTGATATGCTTATTAAGCCATTCTTCTTATTGTGCATTATTGAAGATGTAATATGAAGTTTGGGGGAGGGTTGAGTTTGTAATTCCTGTCAGGTAATAAGTTTCATTCTTTTAGGACCAGTTCCCCTCTGCTGTGGTCACAGCAGGACTTTCCTGAACCTAGAGCCCTTTACCACCTGGCTCAGATTTGTGATCCTGCCATTTACTTCTTAGGCGTGTTTGCAGGCATCCATTTTCTCTTTCATAGAAATTTTAATTTCGTAGAAATTTCGTGCTTTCAGGACCACATCAGCTAATCGTTAGCTACCTCCATACTTGCCATTCTTCCCAACATGGAGGCATGTTAATATAATGTGGGTTTTTTATGTTTCTAGGTTACTGTTTAATAATTGTTATGTTAAATTGATGTTGTGATACTGTGTAACAGGTTTGTCATGTTTTATAATTTTTGAAAAAAAATACTGTTTTTATTTTTAAAAGCCATTCTCAAAGCAAGCTGTGGACCATGTACAAAGCCATCTATCCAAGAAACAAGTGACAACAACTCTCTTTCAGGTAACTTAAAAGCATTTCAGAATAAATCTATCTAGTTGGCCTAACCATTGATTGGGTGGCATTTTCTTTCCGTGTGTGTAGGTACTAGAGGACATGGTATCGGGAGGTCTATCAGGAGCAGTTGAAGTTGAGTATTGCTTGTCTGCTCTCTGAAATGTACTCTCCTACCAACATCCTCCATAACGGCTTTCCCGAAACAGGCCGCTAGAACTTTCTAGTAACTTTCAATA
Source organism: Saccopteryx leptura (assembly GCF_036850995.1). Classification (NCBI taxonomy): domain Eukaryota; kingdom Metazoa; phylum Chordata; class Mammalia; order Chiroptera; family Emballonuridae; genus Saccopteryx; species Saccopteryx leptura. The sequence continues at coordinate 235,250,708 of NC_089504.1, read as the reverse complement.
AATCAAGGAAGACGTTGGAAGGAAAAGCCTTTGCCCACTTGGCACCCAGGCACCGTGTGGGGCCAGGGACCTGACAAGATTTGTTTTATCCCTCAGATGACACATTTATTTTTAAGAATAAAGAGTGAATGTTGGGACAACCTTCACATCACGTCTGAGGAACTGGATTTAACCTTGGCTCCTTGTATTTGCAACACAACAAACCACAGTCCTGTAGATTTAAATTACAAGACTTGGAAAACTTGGTCCACAGATAGTGGACCTGTGTATTTTCTGCTCCTTAGATGTAACGGGCTCTCCTCCTCCCAAAGCCTTTGCCATCCTGTGTGTTTTCTGCAGAGGTGACAGCTTGCGATGGCATGGCCACATTTTCAAATGGATGATGTACTCTTTTACATTTCTGTGAATTAAAAGAAATAGGAAAGAATATCATTAAGTAATGTAATGATTTTTTTAAGTGAAAAGAACTAACATCTTTTTTGAATCATTCAGCCATTTACAGAGAGGTACGTTGAGTTTTGCATTGGTGCCTCAGGATAGGATTGAGTTATTTATGAAAATGGATTTAATTATTCTATAGAGAACATACTGACTTGGCTCTTAGGATGTTTGGATACAGAACACATCAAGTGTTAACCTTTCTGCCAAAATAAACGGCCTCTTCTTAAGCTGCAGTGCCTTTCTGTGTAGTCCAGTGGGTTGTAAACTTGGGCTCTGATGTCAGTGACCTGGCTTGAGAAGCCTGGGCCACCTCCTGCACCTCTCCTGACATTTTCCATCTGTGGAGCAGAGGTGACGGTGGGCTGTCCTGCAGATGGGGCCCCGAGGACTCTGAGAATGGTGCACCTGAGCTGCTTTGCACTGGACCCGCTGTCACAATGCCCTGTACACATTAGCTGTTACCAGAGTTTTTC